>NW_009647731.1:9549443-9609987 GCF_000708025.1 Charadrius vociferus | reverse complement strand
TCAGGAAAAGAGTCACCAGAAAAGCAAGCAAGAAACAGTGCAGAGTCTCCATGCAGGAGGCAGAAGAGCAAGTCCCTCAAGCATCTAGATAGTCCACCTGAGTACTCGGTCCTGCTCGCTGGCAGGCAGACAGGCAGTCCCCAGACGTTTAGAGAGGCAACACAGGTCTCAGCTATACAGAGCCTGAACCGAAGTGACTCTGCAGCCCCTTTGTGCTGCCTGTGCATACAAATACTCTACCAAATCGCTGCATTATCACAGTCTCTCCTCCCACATTTAGTCCCACCAGAGATCCTGGCCCAGCAAAAGCGCTGATGTGGACACTTGAGGAAGGAAGGCACGGAGGAAGTGTTATCAGGTGTCAGTACCTATTTATCTTGCGGCACTTCTGTATTTTTGCAGTGGTCTAGAGGACCATTACATTGGTCTTTGAGGTGCAGGAGGACAGCCCAACAGCCATAAGAAGTGTTCTTCAGTGACACCTGGCTGGATTCACCCTTCTCTCTCAACACTTTTCAGTTGATGTAAACAAGCTAAAAATGGTGAAAATGAGGCTGGGGACTTCCTGAGAACGTGTGTATGGGCTATACTGACAGAACTGGTTTAGAGGAACATCTCTTCTGTGACACTTCAGGCTTTTTGCTTTCAGAGTCAGCCAGGAAGAGACGTACAGCATTGCAATGTGTCTCAGATTGGGTCACTTTCTCTTTGAGATCAGGATCAGCCACATCTTTCTTTACCACAAAAGCAGATAATGACCCCGTCCGTCTACCTAAATCTCTCGGTTGAACAGCAACTCAGAATCTCACCTATAGACGTATGATAAAGCATAAATTGAACCCTAGATATAGGACAAGCCTTCATGCACTCCATAGAGGAAATGTGGAGAGGGGGGTGAAAGCGCCCTGAAATGCCTGGTTACAGCTGCAGTGACTGGCTGCAGAGGGGAAAAGGTGCTGGCACACGCTGTGGCTTTGGAAGAAAAAGTACTTAGTAGATGGTAGGGTAAGGGTGGAAAAGGGCGCACCGGGCTGATGTGAATGGACACGGATAGCTTTGGGGGAGACCGAGGTTGCAGTGTTGCAAGAGTTTGTGGTGTGACTGGTGCCAGGAGGCTTAAGGTTAAGATCACAGGGAGAGGGAGAGAGTGGGGGCAAAAACAAGCAAAGAGGCTTGACTCTGCGTTTCATCTAAATTCTCCCCCTTACTTAGCTACAAAGAGTAGCTTTGGCCCCATCATGTTGTCCAGCAGCAATGTACCAACAGCTCCTTTCTGTGGATCTCACTGTCACACCCTGCTAAATCACCCCTGAAACCATAGAAAAGATTGTCCTCAAAAATCACTGACAGCCCAAGACATGATGGTAACACAATTGTATGCGTCAGCATTTAGGATCATTATTGTAAAAGGTTACAGAAGGGATTCAGGTTAATGGAGGTAATCTGTGATTATCTGATGTAACAGATTGCTCTGCCAGTGACTCATTCCTTCTGCCACAATATATTGCGGGTTGCAGCCGCAAATAGCAAGCAGGATGGAGCCGGCTCCCAAGCTAAGACTGTCCCTGTTGTTCGGAGAAACCCCTATAAAGAGAGGGTGCCAAGCCACTGCAGGCGTGTGAAAGCCCAGCAGAGCTTTACCGAGGGGAGCGGGTCGTGGTGGTGTACTACAGTTACTCATTCACGGGTGTTACTATAGCTACCAGTTGAAGGACTCAACAAGAAGAGCAGAAATAAAATGAGAAAATTAGGAGGTATAAGACAAAAAAAAAGAGGAAACTTGTCGTAAAGCAAAGGCAGAGGGTTCTTCTGATGAGCTAATGAAGTGCTTCAACAGCAGTGACTGAAAAATGAGGCTTGAAGGCTGCATGGCGTAAGCGTCAGATGATGCAAGCAGCTGGCCGGCTCTTGTCTCGCCTCTCCCACCCTCCCACCCACCCCGAGAGCTGGCGGTGGTAAGCACCATCTTAGTAAACACAAAACAGCAGCTTTGTGCCAGGGATGGATTAACTATTTCCTTATTGCTCATAAAGTCCTGCACTTCCACTTGCTCTCCCTGCAGCCCTGGGGCCAGAATTAAAACAAGGGATTGATTTGGGTCGATGGCCCCTCAGCAGCCGTGTGGAAACAGGCCATGATGAACAATGATCCTACCACCAACTCCAGGAGAGAGCAAAGCCTGGGTACTGTCCTAGCCTGGAAGATGAAGGCAGAAGAAGAAAATATCACCATAGAGCGATCCCACACCACCCACATCCCCTGGTGTGAAGACCCTGACTCTGGTTCAGAGCGATGTCGGATGCCCAAGCCAGCCCAACACACCAACGGCAGCTGCAGCCAGGGACAGACACTTCTAATATGTACATAAATCTAAATAAATGTATAATTCCCGCTCACATGCTTTCCTGACAGCCAGCTGTTCCCTTTGCTTTCTGTTATCCTTGCCTGGAGATTAATGTCACTGTCTGGGACAGCTTATTAGCAATTTTTATTATGAAGCATATATATTTGCCTGGTGGTGGGCAAAAGCTAAGCCTTTGAGTAAATAAAATACTAGGGCAGCTCGTGGGGAATGACACAGAACAGATATCTGCGGGGTCTCTACCCTGGCTCTGAAAGCCAATAATGGCAGGAGGTCAGAGATCACTAGCTTAATTGTCCGATGAATTAATGGTGACGAACGTCTGTTTCCCCTCTTGTTAAAACTGACACCAGATATTTCAGAGAAAGCAGAAGGGCACTTGGCCACAAAGGAATGTTTTGATGGCTGGAGCTGAGACTTTTGCCAGCCCCAGCCCGTCAGAGCAGCGCAGGTCAAACGAAGTCATTGTAGGAAACTGCTGCTGACTCCAGGGCCCAGTCGGGCAGCCACGGGTTATCCTGCTGGCTTTGGAAAGAAAGATTGTTTTCTCGTATTTTAAGAAAAATATCAAATCCAGATCTTTGAATGTAACAAGTGTAAAAAAAAAGTAAATTGGAGGAGTGTGAGTTGCACCACAAAATAACAATCGGAGCTTGTTTCTTCCTGTTTTGAAGAAAAATCGAGAGCAACAGAAAAAAAAATAAATACCAAAACATATTATGAAATGCAAAATTTTTCTTTACATTTTCCCTCTCCAGAAAAAGTTCCTCTTTCATTGTCCTGTGTAACCCCTGTTCAGCAATGCATCTTTGAGAGGAAAGTGTCATCGTGGGAGGAATAATGAAACCGGGAAATCCTTGGGGACCATTTTTATCCCACCAGTGACATTTTGTGAAGCTGGCTAACACTTTTCTATTGAAACAACTTCTTCCGCAGTTAAGAATGAGGTCTACTTACTTAATTGCTTTCTGTTGCTCAATCTCATTGCAGTTCAGATTTTCATGTGGAGTTGTAGGAACAAGGATGAAAGCTTCCCTTTGTTTTAAGGTGGTCATGTTAGTTTCGAACTGTTGTGAAACTGACTGAAGGGCACATCTTTCCTGTTCATCCGAAGATACGTGAACCCCTCTGGTGTTTAATTTAAGCTACCTAAGCAAGGAACAAGCACTTTCTGAATTTTAAAAGCTACAGTATCAACCTACCAGTCAGTTTCTGAGATCTCTAGAGTGACTTCTTACGTCATAAGTCATTCCACCCATTATGGTACATGCTGATACCTTTAATTAATAGCGGTAATACGTAACACTGTCAACAAGGATGTGTAACATCGAATTAGGTGACTAAAGTCTAAATATTCTTTCAGCAGTGTATTTCCACAGAGGTCACATCGACCAGGGAACAGACACACTGGTTTGCAAGTAAATCTATGTGCTCAGTCTCTGACTGAGCTAATTATAATGGTGCCTTTAGCATTGCTGTCTTTAAGTGTCTGCCAGCATGTCCCTAACAAACCACCAGGTTCATGTTTTTCTAGCCCAGATGGAAAAGTCTGATTATCAGGTCAGACTTAATTCTAGCTCCCAGGCCGGTGTACTTACATCCCGCGTGAATGTGGCTTGCTGAGCTTCAATTAACAACGGAGAAGTTAGTGACAAGCCATCATTGAACCGTATATTTGCTTGCTTCTCGCTTCTGCTGCTCATCAATACCCAAGGGAGGCAGGCTGCTGGGTCTATGGGGCTAAACAGTCTCCCTGAAGACTTAACATGGTCCTAAACAGCTAAGGGAGGCATCTGCCTCAGCCTTTCCAGTTTGCCTGACACGCTGCAGAGCAAGCCCTGGTGTGAGAGTGGTCTGACCTGCACGGAGGTATCTGCCCACCTGGCCTCTGCCAGAGAGACGGCCGTCCCCACGGGCCGCCAGACCTGTGTCTTACCAGCCAGACAAGATTAACAGAGGGGTTTTTGGAGCAAAAGCCTGTAAGCTGCTGCTTCGGAAAGGGCAGTGGTCAGGGCGCAGCCCACGCCACCCATGACAGGGCTGGTAGCACAGGGCAGCACATCGTCGCGATGCCAGGGGCACGACCAGCTCTAGGTCTGTCGCACAGAGCGTGGTTCTGATAAACAAGGTATATGCTGCTTGTGCGGCACTGAGAGTCAGTTTGGAGCTGAACAAACCTACAGGAAGGAAGAATCTCCGCTGCGAGAAACGTTTTGTGTCCAGGTGTTTTATAAAATCCGTACGTTGGGTTGTTATTATCACTCCTTTCAGGGTGTCAGGGAAGAAAAGAAAAAAAATCAGCTATTGCTTTAGATGGTATTCCGATTTTTAAACTCACGAGAGCAAAACCCCAAGCAACGACACAGAAAATCCAAGCCTCCTTATCTCATTCAACTCCCCCAGTGACGCAGCACGCTCTGCACTGTGCAAAGCAACACAGCAGCAGACACTGATCTTCCTGTCTAAGCATCTAAGCCCAAGTGGCACATGTGCTATCTTAGCACCTCTTGAGACCGCTCTGGGAGATAATGTAATTAATGTTATTTTGGTGGCGGCTATTTACCACATCCCACTGGGAAATTGCAACCTGTGCTTATGGAACTTGAACCCAATTAATACTCACTTCCTACCAGTTTCAGGTATCTCCTAATTTAAAGCTACGTTTACAGAAAAAACAGGTCAGTAACTCTTCCCAGCGAACCAAACAGTATCTTAATCACTTGTGTTTAATAGGAAACAAATGACTGAGCACTGATAAAGTTCGCCATTATGCTTTTGAGGAAAAGAAAAGTGACTACAGAACAATCTGATAACAAGAGAATTTGTTTCCTGTGTAACCTGATATTTATAAACCTTCTCAGTAAGGGGGCAAAAAGGAAATAATTTCAGCTGGCTGAAGTTAGCATTCTAAATTACATTTTAGGATGACAACAAAACCAGGACCCCAGCTGAAAACAGTCCTTATGGGAAAGATAGGCAGAAACAACACGAGGCAGGAAAGCCTCAAGTTCAGGCTGCCCTTTGCTCCTGTGGCTCGGGCTCTCCTGCCGCCCGCAGACATGCCCGGCACCGCACGGACCCGCGCTCCGCCTCTCCCACAGCAACAGGGGACACAGGGCATCAGGGGTCGAAGGTGGAAATGGGATTGTCCTGGTTGTCTTTTCTGTCTTTGATGGAATGACTGGATTTAATAGCCTCCTCCTGTCTCCAGTAAACATACAAGTGGCTCACATGCATGAAGACATGGGATTCTTTTTCAAGCTAAGGGCTAGACTTTCAGCCTTACCATACTAGGAATTTCAGTTATTTTTCATGCTTTTGTATATTTAATCCTCTTGAAATGCAGGCAACGATTGCCCTACAGCCTGACCAGTGTCTCAAGAGCAGAACTAGTTCTCAACCATAATAGCCTCAAGTCCAGCTATGTCAAGCACCTACAACTCCAGCTGACTTCAGCGGGAGTCACACATGCCAGCAAGCCCTTAAACAAGCCCCTTGAGAGAGGGAGAGATAAGGAGCCTAACTGAGGAGTCCCCCCTGTACGAAATTCTAAGCGCAGATTGCATCTGGAGTAAGTGCTGGTTTCTAAAGCTTCCCGGAATGGAAGTTTTTCATGGGAGAATAACGTGGGAGATGTGGAAGAGTGCTTACAGTGATAGTAAAAATAAATATAAATTATTTGTCTTCTATGCCTAAAAAGGCAGTGTTCTCAATTATTAAAAAAGAAATGTTTATCTCCCAGAGGTAGAGAAGCAAAGAGAGGGGAAAAAAGTTGAAGGTGCATCTACCTCATTTCACATTTTCCATGTTAATAAATGACAAAGCGGTTTGCACTTTGTTGCCTTGGCTTCAGGTATCAAGTAAAATATTTTTCAGCTGCTTTTAAAGTATATTAATAAAAATAATAAAACCAACACATCCGTTGGCTTTTCTGCAGTGCCCTGTACTTCAGGACCCAAAAGCATTTTGCAAACAAAAATAGCGAAAGCTTTTCCAGCTTAAAGATGAATTTTGCCCTCACATAAATTAGCATGACTTTTACAGTCCTGTTGAGACACTCCACATGTACAACTGGGAAAAGAAATTATCACAGACAGTTTAAATGCACAGCTTTAATTAGAAAAAAAACAAAATAAAACCAGACCCATTCTTCTTGAAAAGTTTTCCAGTTGATATTGTCAGAGGACCCAAGATAACTAGGGCTGCTAGACACTAGAGGGAAAAGCATTCTTTATTTTCTATTTACTCTGTTTGTTTTAAGCAGCCCGGCTTTGTAGAGAAAAAGCACAGTATGCTGCTGTGTGCACTGCACACATGCAGGTATGGTGTGGATCCCCCTCCACCAACTCCAAACCGCTGGTCGCCTGTCAAGGGCATTGCACACCACCTTCCTACTGCTGGGAGGAGAACAAGCTCTCTGCAGAGAGCAAAAAGATCTGCTGAGAAAAAGGCTGACACTCACCCTTTATCAGGCACCAGAGAATCCAGTGGCGCCAACATTTCATTACTTCCACTGCTCACAGGACAACTTGTTTAACATTCGCTTTTTTGCAATGCCTGGAGGCCAACAAATTTAGGCCTTCTTCGTACAAGGCAATGCATGAACATAGATCCCATCCCCAAAGAGTTTCCAGCTCACAGTACAGCAGCCAAAAGCGCTCCTCGTGACATCCTGAGCCTGTTGCTGTCACTGGGGATGCTGCCTTTGCTTTCAGCAAGGGCTAGGATTTCATCCCCTGTGGCTCCAGAGGGTCACAATTTTCCCACTCATCAATGCCACTGCTTTCTGAGGAAGACACATTTTTCAATACGGGGTGGTATTACTGAAAAACCATAAAAAGCTGCCAGGAAAAATCAAGGACTGTAAATGTGCTGTTGTCCAGAGCTGACTACATTTCAAACAGATTTAATAAAAACATGAAGATGGAAAGAACATTGAAGAGTAAGGGCGAGTCAGGCCAGTTGTTTTCCTTCACTTTCACCCTGCCATCTCTTGTCTTTCTGTCTTCCCCAGTTCTGTCCATCTCTATCATATCAAGCATTAACTACTTGCTCCTATTTTCCAGGTTTGTCCTCTTTTCACCTCAGAACTCTTGTTGACCAGCCTTTGATGCCACCTTCTGTCTCTGACCCGTAGCAAGCCGAACTGCTACCCCTCCACACCCTTCCAACTCTTGAAAGCAACCCTATGAATAAGGGCCTGGAGCCTGTTGCTCTTTCTCTTCCCTCATTTCAGGGAAATGCCTCTAGGACTAGACTTTGAAGTCCTGTTCCCTCTCACTTCTTCTCTCTCTCTCTGGTCCACAAACCCTAAATTCTCTGCTTACTTGCACACCTTCGGCAAGCAGGAAACCCTCACCGCCAGCACCACCAGCCTAACCAGCCGTCTGGTATCTAGGACTTCTAGGCCTCCCATCAGGATGAGCCAATGTCTCATGTTTCCAGCATGCAGGCCCCAATAACTAGGATACCTAAGTATGGGGGTTTCGGAGACAGGTCCTGGCCTGTACTAAACAGTCCCTGCACCAATTTGTGCCTGGTGTAGGCCAAAATCGTGCCAAAAAAAGTCCTAACAATAACCAGTGTGGACAACTGTGTGCCAGTGCTCAACTCTCCTGCCATGGTTATACTTAGTTCACCAAGACAGACATACACTGTGATATAAAGAAGAAATCCTTTGTTGTTTGTCTTGATCGTGGCCAAAGTTTCACCATAAGCTGCTACCAGGACTTAGCTTTGGCCAGAACCTCCAGCTCACACTGATGAACTCAGTCATATTTGGATGTTTTTCACTCAATGCTGACACCGGCATGCAGCCATCTCTGAAGAATAAAATATAAGGGATGCAGCCTGGCATTTGAAATCACTGTTCATCCTCTTCAAGAGCTGACACATTAAGACAACTGAATAGAAGGAATTCATAGCAATTTGCTCACACAAAAAAATGCCAAGAATAGGACTTAGTTTTGTCCTGAAATCCAAGAGAGATACAACAGCAGATGTCTTTCATCTATATGACCTTTTCCACTAAGACAAAAGGGAGACAGGATATTAAATCACAGTTTAAGATTTTTATGACTCTTGGCAAGCATTTATTTATTATGGGCTTGTTTGTTTTGGGACTTCGTTTTTAGGCAAAGGAGTGTTATTTTTTGCACTTTTCATGGAATTTCAGCTGAAATACCATTAAAATGTCTGAGACAAATTTCTTTTGGGTGATTTGCACATTTTCAAAGTCACAAGCTGACTCCCCTTCCAACTCATATTGCTCAAACCAGTGTGTTTAAACCAGGACAACCATGTGACATGAAGACAGCAATTCATTTTTCACAAAGTCATGGAAAACCTTGATGGCACATGCAGTTACGTTAGGCGGACAGCAGATCCTTTAACCAGGAGATCTAGATCAGGAAACATGCCTAAAGGCTGTAGCACGTCCAATGCAAATCCCTCATTGACTACAGTGGAGAATACACGGTGACAGCAGGACACAGCACAAGGAATGTGGGAGAATGCACAGATAACTGCATTTGTCTCCTTAATTTGCTTATACCCTTCACTAGAGCAGAGCTCTCCCTAGCATGCTCAGCTTACCTTACAGATGACTAAGCAGATGGGAGGATAGGGATGCTACTAGGAAAGATAATCTAGAGGAAAGGACATTAACCTCAGACCCAGGGAGGATTAGTTCTGAGTCTCATCTAGCACAGATTTCTCACATAGTTTTAGGCTAAGAGTAAGGCTATATTAATACCTTGTGAAATGAAAGGCTCCGGCTCATGATCACAGATGGAGTCAGGTGAGATGGCTGAAGCAGTTATGGGTGTCTTCACCCAGCCCCTCTGCCAGGGGCTATTACCCTTGAGGAGCATGAGATTTAATGGGCTGTGCTTCTGATTCACAGCTGCTGAAATTCACATTATCACACCAGGCTACAAACCATGACTGCACACACACATCCTAGCTAAAGCTACCTACGAGCTCAAGTCAGAGCCCTTCATCTTGCCCTCAAGCAGTTCCTAGCACATAACATGAACTGAGAGCATTTCCTAAGCGTCCCTTTGATATCGATGGGTCTAAATACATTAAAGACTGGGAAGCCCTAAAACCAGATGGAAATTTTCAGTGGGACATTTTTTTCCCCAGAAAATACCAATCAGCCATAAGTAAATGCTTCACAGATGTGTCAATTCTGATTTTTTTTTTTTTAAAAGGACAAAATTAAAAAGCTTTTCAATAAGGTTAAAATAGACTGTTTTAGCGTTTGATTCCAAAGTATTTCTCACCCCGTTTAAAATACTGCATTATATCATACTGAATAAAATAAAAATGGTGTTACCATTTATTAGCTAATGAAACATAGGCTGGGTTCAAACACTTTTTCTCAGATTTATTTTTCACAGCCAATTAGAAATGTTCTTATTCCCTTTGTCTCAGATTAGAAATATGTTTTCTTGACATTTGAGAAGAAAAACAAATAAACAAACAAACCCCCCCCAAAACAGGACAACAGCAAAACTTTTGGCCCTCAAAATCTCCCTAAGGCCCTCAAGCTCTCGCAATCGCGAGGGCAGGTGAGGACAGGCTGGAACTCCGCGTGTTCTTTCTGAGTGACTAAAACACAACATGGGCCAAATGCAACCACATGATACTTCCAAAACGAGAACACATATGGCAGAGCATTTCTGAAAAGTCAAAATCTGCTTGCGCTGAAATCAATGGGCGTTTTACTCTTGACTTCTGTGGAAGCAGGGTTAAGTCAACACTGAATAAGACGGGAAAATCCCAATTAGATATCAAGCACAGCGTTCCCCCTAAAGATTATTCATAAAGTGTGTGCAGACGTCACAAGAAAACAGAAGGTGCTACAGAGCTGTTATTTTTAAGCTGAGGGTGAGAAAATAGGCAGTGAAGCGTAGAGCATAACTTCTTACGTTGCTTTGTCACCATTCTTGTTAAGGAGCACAGGGAAATTATTTTAAAGAGAAAAAAATCATAGCTATCTCTGCTTCTTCAGTTCAGAATAGACTTCTTTTTAAATTTTATGGGAATTTTTACAGTTTTTTTAATACTTCTGAATTTTCTGAAACTATTTCTTTCTGAAGACTGTTTTCTGAAGACCCACCCAATTTTCACAACCACTAAAAATGCCCAAGAATACTTCTTTAAACTGCCTAGAAGACATCAGAAGATATACTCTCCACTCCCCTGTCTTGTACAGAATTTAAATCAGGTCATAGCTGCCTGCAATGCTTTTGCAGAACTGGATACTGTGTCTACCTTCTTTGGCAAAGAGTAATCAATTTGGAAAAGCCGAGGCAGACGCTGAAGTGGATCACAGGGAGCATCTGTGCACAAAGACGGAGACCAGTTCTAATCATCAGCATTGCAGGACTGTAATCCTCAAATCCAGGCATGAGCAATTATCAATGCAAGAGCATGATTTATTCCTTGCAGTCAGACACAAGATGGATATCCCATTGGGTACCAGTTAGATTTTTATACTTATTTTAGAAGGCTTAGCAAGACCACTTATCATGTATGAAACAGTACTAATAGCAGCCAGACTGAGCCATCAGATGAGTTTAATAAAGGGCTTGGCTAAAGTTAGCAACGTGCTCTCATTATGCGCGGGGGTGAAAATGCTGGCATGTAAATGAAAGTATAGCAGCTTCTTGGACTTTTGATACTATAATGTTCCTACATTTCAAATCTCTCACCCAAGTTACATACTTCATGCACGCAAACTTTTCGAGTATGTCACTTAATTCACTGGGGAAAAGAAAACAAACAACAAAAACGTAAGATTTCAACACAAGCACCTTAGATCAATATTTAATTTAACTGATGGCACTCAGGAGTAGTCCTGTCTCAATTATTCTTAATAATTCCCACAACCCACCTGCCTGACGATTAACACGGAAAAAACCCAGAAACATCTGTCTACCTCACGCTCAGAATTATAGCCATCATTTCAACAAATGCACTAGCAGTTTGCAGTTTGTAAGCAACAGAGGCTGAGCCAAGAGCCGGGACCTTCACTTGCTATCTGCCCAGGGTGATGTTCTCCAAGCACCGTCCCTTCCTCCCCTGCTGCTGCTTTTCTCATCCAAATACTGACCAGCCTCAGCTCCCTGGTTTAGGAACCTGGACAAAAGCGGCCGCTCAGTGTGGCTTGGCCGAGGTGTAAAATACATCAGAAAGGCATTTACTTTTGCTTAGCCCAACAGTCCCAAGCACAACTGTGACACCCGCGATTAGGGCTTGCGGAGAACACACATCGTTACAGCTTCACCCTTGGGTATTCACCAGAAGAGAGATTTGTTTTTCTAATTGGCTCAATACTTCGAGAAGGTAAATGGTGAATAATAACAGCCTCGGCAGCAACATGAGACGGGATGAAAGCAATACTAACTACCCGTTTACGTTCTAGGCTTCATGGCGTGAGCCACACGCTGATTGACTTCCAACCCCAGGAGGAAACTGTCCTGCAGAAGACATCCTCCCTCGCAGCACGGTGGGGAGTGCCCCTGGACACCTCTTTTGGCTTTGGTCACCTCATTTGGCTTTTGGCCTCGGTGAAATACGGTATATTTCTGTACAACTACAAACCTCATTTGCAGAGCGATATGTTTCCCGCAGAGTTAGGAACTCACTTCCTTTATTGCAATGAAGAAATAAACAGTTCTTTGAGCGAAATGGCAGTATTTCATTTGCATGAGCTGGATGCTGTTACAAAGTTTATGCTAGGTAAAATGTTAATTTCTGCAAAGCACGTTCTCAACAAAAGCAGCTTTATAAATGGAATTTGATAATAATAAAAAAAATCTCGTATTTTCTTCCGGGATTCTTAAACCTGTATACTTGGTCCTCTCAAATAAAAGGAAAAAAATCAAAACAGCAACATCCATCATTAATTTACATACAATTGGTTGCACTTAACCTCTGATAATTTAACCGTGCAGAGTACCTTTTACTCATAAAAGCTGCAGTAAATGTAATGCAATCTATTAATATCACCGAGGCCACCGATGGCTGAGCTGTGGAGTTTGACCTCTAGGGTTCTGATTTAAATGTCCTGGGTTATGAGCACAGCATGCTGCAGCCATTAACTGCTGTTCGGGTTCAGCGCTGACAGATGTCCCCTTCCAGATCTGTAAGGGGGAATGAATGAAAAGCATCCACACCATTCATGGCTGCCAAACAGCACATTTTTAGATGCGACTGAGAGTCGCATCCTTCTACAGCCTGCTGATACAGCTCCAAATTTCTCTCCTGTGAGCAGTCTACCTTTTTATTTTTCTATGCATGCCATTGTTTCAAGTCTTTTTGCTTTTCTGCAAAAGTATAGAGTCTTCTCGCCTCAATGCCAGGGACATAATTCTCCTGTTTGCAGGGCAGAGCGTGACCTCAGTCTTCTGCTCTCCCCGAAAGAGCGTATCTTCCATTGACGTCAAGGGCTCTGCACACGGAGGGAGGGAGATAAGCATATTGGAGGCAAGATCTGCTCTGTGAATGAGAATGGAGAATTTTGCTGTAGGAATTTACAAGCCTCTTGCAGCCTCCTCTCTTGATTAAAGCCAGTGGGATTATTACACAAATTCAGCTGCTGAGTCCTGGCTATCGGAAAGCTGCCTCATGCAGGGCTCTCTGCTGTTAACCCATCCTGATTGTTTGGGCAAGACAAAAAACACCATTATCTGAAAAAAAGCAGGTCAGATATAAAAAGGGTTGTGTTGGAGGGGAGTCGCTGACAGCTCTCTGTATGGCGTGTCACACCTGTGAGCTCTGAGGAGCTCTTAGAAAACCTACATCCTGCTTGTGGTGCAGATTTTAAGCAATACGGACCCCGTGGGTTAAATTAGGGGGGAGTTATACCCAGTCTTAACCATTGCCTTACTGAGAATTAGCTAATTAGCCTGGGCACAATGCCACCCTGAGGTGGCACTGCTGTTCATATGTCTGCGGCAAACCTGGTCCCTGCAGGGTCAGGGATCTTTGCACCATGCTCCGCTCCATGTGCAGACATGTCTGGAGTCAGCAAAGGGACAAGAGCTTTGCCTGCCAGCGTGTTTCCCTCTGCAGCAGAGTTTCTCAGCCTCACTTTGTCTGCTCCTGGTTCCTCTGGGAGCCAAGAGCTGGGAGGCAGCCTTGAGCTGCCCAGTTTAGACATACCCCAGCATCCTCAGAAATGCACCCAGAGAACACAGCGCTCTGCACGAACACCAGTCTTTTGAGAAAAGCTGCTTATTACAAACATCATTACAGCAACAACAGATCAACGGCACAATCTGATTACACTACGGTGTACATTTAACCAGGATTATCTCAAGTTAAATTTGCGTGTAAGCTTTCCCGTACTCTCACACACAATGCTGTTTCACACTTACTTTTGTTCTGCTTTGCAGTATCGGTCGGGTATGTTTTATGTTCACTTTATTGTGTGCCACCTTTTCAGGTGTTGGAGCTGTAAAGTAATAACGGCTGCACATCACCAGCGAGTTTTGGTGGCAAGCAAGAGACAGCATGTGTTAGAATAGATGTACGTATAATAGCTCATTCCCAGTTTTCTGTAGCAAAATCCAGAGGGAAGGGAAGGCTGTCAGTGTGCCAGCAAGTACAGCCGGTGATTTTCATGGCTGGACTGCTCTACTTGGTGGAACGTTGTACTAGAAACTTCTGTACTCGAGGTCTGGGTAGGACCCCTGAAGAAAGCAATGCCTGTCTGTATAGATGGTGTATCACATTACGGAATTTAAGAAATATTAGTGACTGTCCACTTAATCCCTGAGGGAGGAGGCATAGACAAAAGATAAACCTTCAGCCTGACCGCTGGGACTTTCTGGTGTTACCCACCAGCACAGCTAACCTCAGCTGTGCTGTCAAAGGCTGCAAGGGCCAGGAAGCAGGGCTGGTTTATGCGCTCATGGATATATATTCCACAAAGCAAAAAAAAAACAACCAATGACCCCTTGCTTAGACAAAAGGTAAACATTGTGAATGAAATATGAATGGACAGAAACTTATAAAGGCCCTTACCAGCTCAGCCTGCTTCAGGGTCAAAGCTCATTCATAAATGTTTTGGCATCGCAAGGGAAGGAACAAGATACTCATTTACAGTCGAGAGCCTCCTCCTTTCCTGTTTTCCTCCAGCCTAGACAGACTGGGGCAGGTATGTTAGAACAATATAGTAAATGATCAGCTTTGATATACATAAGACAATGCCGATGTGGTTTTCAGATGATTCACATACCCAGCTGTAAGTTATTGGTTAAGGTTTCTCAGCTTCGATCACAACATTCGTTCATTGTTTCTGCTCAATACTTCAGAAAACAGCATTTGAAAATGCCTACTGAAGTGTTTAATGTGAAGCTGGGGAAGAGACAAATGATAGATCATATCCTGAAGTACAAGATCTCATTTTCATTTTCTTGCTCTTCCTACGCAAAACCACAAACTTTGTAAGTCATGATACCACCAAGGGTTTTCAAAATCATCCTACAAAAATATGACTCCCTGCTAAAAAGCTGCAGCAGCGAGTTCCCAGGGTTGACTGCTCTTATGTATTAATTTTTTTCAACTATTACGTATCGCTTTGTTCTTTTTAGCATATCGGCATATGTTTAGAAGGCCAAAACAACAAAGAAAAACATGATGCAAAATCTTCAGTATGATTTTGCACAGTATTTTTTCTATTCTCTAGTTACTTCTTTTTTTTTAAAAAAGGGCACATATGAATTTCCAAAATATTCCGATCAATTAAATTAAGGCATTTCCTCCAGTTCTCCGTTTTTTCCCTCCCCTTAGAATTTCACATAAATTGCTGGTTGTCTAGATGCCAGGGGAAATCAAGAATTAAAATATAGGGCCATCCAAAACATCCTCAAGACCGTAGTCTGACACTGTGGTTTCTGTCAGCAACCACACTTTCATCTTATTGGGATGCCCTTGAAAAAAACTACTGCTGTCGGAAGCAAAACCTGTGCGCAATACATGAATGCAATATAAGCCTTCGCAGGCCAAGAAATTCCACAGACACCGCACGGATTAGCTGTGATAACATCTTTTCCCATAATATTGAACGGCGACAGAAATAAAAGACGAATGTTTTTAACATTTAAAAATCCGGGGCCAGGCCAGCTCCTGAAGTAGGGCAGTGTGTGTACCGCCGCACGGGAAGAAGCTGCCCAAAATCTGGCCTGCCTCATAGTGGAAAAATCTACCTCACATATGGAGATCTTAGGAGGGCACAGAGCCTTCACAGCAGCACAGCATCATCTCTTTCACGCTTGCTCTTCTTGCACCTCAGCCATTAGAGACCTAAGCTGCAGGCGTGCATCAGTAGAGCAGCCCTCGGGCTTCTCTAATCTGTTCCTTAGGACTGGACCAACATGGCACAGATCCAGGGAGGAAAGCTTTGTATCCACTTCGTACCCAACTCCCCATTTTCCTTCTGCTTTCAAAACCCCTCAGCTATAGGTGAGATCCTGTTTCCCAAGAACATGACAGATGCAGACCGTGATAGTTGGAGGGCCACGGTGTCAAACGGGTTCCTCGTTGCCTGAAAGAAATCCCGTAAGTAACTTGATTTGCCAGGTTATACTTTTTGTCTTCCAGATCCCTTGTCTTTGCATTGCAAGCACTGCAACTCTCAGCAGCATAGGAGGTTCCCCACGGGGCTTCCCCAGCTTCTCTCCTGACACACTGGTCAGTGCCATGAGATGTGCTCACTGCAGAGTGAAGGCCATGTTTGAACAGCTGCTACGCAGAAGATAAAGTTTCAAAGGGCAGAGCTGACCTCCCCACCCTGGTCAGGGACTAGCAGGTATCGATCATGAAAAACCTTTCTGTGAATCACATTAATTTCTCAGGCCTTCAAAAAGCCAGGTGTTTAAATTAAGACTCATTCTCTACTGTTGCCATAAATCAAAGAGTGAAGTGTAGCATTGTGCAGCCAAGAAATAACTGTCTCAGAAATTGGGAGTTACAGCACTTCAAAACGTACCCGTCTACAGAATCAAACATGCATGCATTGGGTATTTCCAAGCATTCTCTTAACCCACCTTGTCCAGGACACCATGAGAAGTATGATCCTTCAAATACCACCAAGAAGGTAGGACACAGCTGCTGGGATGGCCTCCAAAGCACCCCATTGCAGCATGTCTGTGAGTGTGATGGTGGAAAAGGCGAAGGGAGATAACATATTTGAGGTGGTGACTTTGCTGGAAAGCATAGCTCAAAGCAAAAGATGGTCTGTCAGTTGATCTCTGTCCAAGGGTTGCTTTCCAGATGGCAGTGTTCCTTCCACATCCTTTGGGCTTGCTTCAGGGGGCAGTGCCGGACGGACCAGTGCAGAGGTGTACATCTAAAACCCCTCAGCTGCGATACCTTTCCCTAGCCACACAAGCATGCTTCTCATAGCATGTTTATGTGAAACTCTGCAGGTCAACGTAATTGCACTCCTGTTAACTTCCTGATCATCATTTATTAGCAACTTGTGTCCCGTAGGGGGATCTTCGTATCCTGTAGACAGGGTGTTGGTCGGTGAAGTGAGGAAGTTTCCAGGCTGCCATAATCCATCCCTGGTTGAGACTCTCCTGGATGCTCTGATGCAAACCCAAGGAGGGCTACTTCAAGAACTTGTGTGGTCTTATTTGCTATTGAATGTGGAGATGACACTATGCATCATATTCACCTCTGGTGCCGCTCTCACCTCTGCCGAGTGACAGTCAGGGTGGATTCATCCCCAGCCTGTCCTTGTCTGAGATGTGGGTACCACACACAGACAATAGAGAAGCTGAAAGCTCTCCGGGGCTCTATTCACCCTTTATGTTAAGCAGCGGTGTCCCATCTGCTCCCAGAAGCTCTCACGAGTCTTCCATGCTCCGTTGATCGCTTCACACCCCGCTCAGCCAGGCCACAGCAGCTCACTGCAGCCAGACTCAAGGGAGAATTCCCATAGCAAGCTCAAAGAGCCCTGTGAAGAATTTATGACAGTTCCCCCAAGCAGCCCAGATAAACCAGGAGGGAGAAGCAGCCACTCACACGGTCACTGCTGGGTGGCAGCAAGTTCAAATAGATGTGTGATGGGCCACAGCTGTAAAAGACCGGGAAGGAGAGCCATGTTTCTAGCCCCAGGTGTGAGCTCTTTCCCCAGAAAACAGATTTCACGCTCCTCAGTGATTTTTTGGCAGCCTGTGCTGAGGCCTGCCGGCGAGAACAGCAAGGTGCCTGGTCAGAAGCTGGCTCCAGGCCTGTCCCTGGCCAGGCCTGCCAAGTTGGATGTGACTGCTTGTCTCAGACAGCTCTTTGTCCGCAGCACAGCATGGCAATGGCCCTTCCTCCACACATATGCAGCAAATGTACATCATCCCATGGAAAGACGGGTCTTCAGGCCTCCCAGGCTAGGACAAATTTGGCAGTAGGGGGGTTTCAAATGCAGGACTCAAAAAACCCAACAAAGTCTCCAGTCTGAAATGGCAGGCAGGATGAACGCAGGTGGACCTTACTTATTATGAAGAAGTGGAGCATATGGAGCAAAGAAGGACCAGCTCAACCTGCTAAACAGGGATTTGTGTCTAGGCAGGACAATCTGGTTACCCCACAGAGGTTACAGGGGTTATTTTGAAGGGAAAAGCTGTTGGTATACAAAGGATACCAGACACAAGACCGAAGGAGACAGGTCATTGGGCTGTTCCTCAGCAGTCATCTTGGGAAGGAACACCACTTCTGCCAATTTGGTGAGCCTAAGGAACAAAGTGGTGCTCCCACGTGAAAAGTTCAAGTGTGACAAGCTGCACCTAGTGCCCCAGCTCCTTCCAGGTCTGTTTTCATCACCTCTGGGCCTGAGGAGAAAATGGGTGCTTTGTGCTGTGGGCAATCAGCTCAACCCCTGCTGACAGACTCCAAACTTCAAGGAGAGCGTTTGGTACTGGTCCCCCATTTAGCTGTACGGCAGCAGGAACAGGTCCCAGACAAAGGAAACATTTTTCTTACAGTCCTGCCTTCGACACCTGCTGAGATTTCAGCATCGCATTCCTGAAGCAAAGGCACACACTTTAGGAGAGCCCACGCACCACAACGAATACGCAGTCACAGGCAAAGGGCAATAAGCACTTCACACGCCGTGATTTGCGTAGTACAGTCATTGTGTGCGGTGACTTCGGCACTTTGAAGTTTAAATCTCGGTGACAAAGAGGGGATGCAGGCTCTCTGCCTACAGAGGCACTTTGAAAATGTTGCCCAAAGCCTCGAAGATTATTCTTAAGAGCACTGGATGAGTCAGGGCCACAAGTGCTGACACACATCACCTTCACCAGTATAAATCCAGTTCAGACTGGCAGACCATCATTTTAATGCAGAGAGCCTCCTGCTATTGTCTCAGTGTAATTTCGAAAACCCAGGCACTAACTTCAGTGCTCTTAAAAGTCTTATTCAATGACCAAAGGTGTTATTTTGAAATAAACAGGAGACATCATGAAGGTGCTACAAAGAAAACACCCTAAACAGGCTTTAAGAACAGGATTACCTATTGAAATGAGCTAGATGGTACTTGTGCTCCTGGTGTGGCACTCTTGGCTCTGCTCTGGTCTCACCAGGACCACGACCGCCTTTCACGAGCCCACTCATGCAGGAGAAAGGGGAGGGAGGTTTTACCATTAAACCTCTAGTGAAGATTTACACAGAACAACTGAAATAAGGAGAAAATTCACACTCACCAACTGATAAAGAACTAAAAAGCAATGAACTGTGATGTGCCAGTGGTAGGAATTAAGGGTGGCTGAAGAGAAAGAAAACATCTAAAAGGCAGGGAACAGAGTTAGGGGAAGGAGACAGATCCTCTACAAAGACAGCGGCAGGCAAATTAGAGAAAGAACACAGAGGCGGATGTTAGAAAAATATAATGTTCCTGTGGGTGTATCACTTATCAGCCATTCTTGCACATAAAACACATTTTTTCAACATTTAGAAAAGAAAAAGAATGACTGATCTGTAATTAACAGAAATAAGGGCCTGGCCCAGATCCTAGGCTAGAATAACATTCTTGCAAAAGTGAATTTTGCTGAAATATTGGCATTAGACAGGGCAGGGTTGCGTCAGGAAGAGGGCAAATCCAGAATAATTGGACCAGTCTGCCCACTAAGAGACACCCAGCTGGGGACCCCATTTAATAAGCCATGTAAATCCTATTTAACAAGTCATTTAACAACAATATGACCCCACTGAAGGGGAAATCCTGAGGGAACAATTTTGCATATTTGATACAGGCACCTTTTGCATGTCCTGCAGCCAGTGTTTTTCTCTACATCCTCCTTCCTGGGGCTCACTAAGGAAAGAAATCCCACGGCACAGCCACAGACAATGTTTAGAGATTTAAATGGGAATTGCCTTGACAGTCTCTCTTGTTGTCTTCTCTCACTGACACAAACCCACACTCCATAGGAAGAAGATGCCATGAAAGTCTCTTTCCTACCATCAACCTGCCCCGCAATCTGCTGATTCTGAATGACAAACTGCGACCCTAAGTACTCACGGCTGTAGATGACACCATTGTCAGAGCAGCACCCTTTCTACAGCACACCTTTAATTACCGTGCCAACTTTACCTCTTCTGCCTCCTCCTCCTGTCTCAGTCTCCTATTTTTCATCCCCAACTTGTGCCAGCTGATGCAAAGCCAGGAATGCGGGCAAAGCTACCACCCCCTTAAGTGGGTTGATCCTTCAAAGCAACTAGAACAACAAAGGGCAGCAATTTATCAGGAAAATATCAGCTGTCAGGAAAAGCAAATGTAAATCATTTCTCTGCTGACTGTTCTTTTCACGACTGCTGCGCAATTGTCTTGTTGATTCCCACAGCTGGATGCTGTAGCTTTCTCCTTGGCACATGTAATTGAAAGTGATGCTAGAACAACTTGAGTACATTGAAATTGATTTCATCAACTGTGTATGTCTGTGTCAATGACACATGTGCCTTTTTTTCCTCCCCTCTCATTGTCCACTAGCATGTTCTCCAGCCCAGCAGCTGTTGACATTTTGTTTGATGGCACATTTTCCCACTGGGAAATGATGCTTCCATTAAACCCAAGTGTTCCATGAGAAGGTACACATTTTGTCAACATTTTTACTAAAAATGATCAAGACAATTCAGACTTGACTGGTCTGGAATACTGCAATTCGATAAGGTCAAAATGCATCATCTTAGCTTCCTCATTTAGATTTCTACATTATTATAAAGTCATATAACTGAACACCAGCTGATACAGCTAAATATCTCAGTCTTATCAAAATATTTCACTGAAACACTAACCAATGGCAAAATGTGAGAGAGGACAAACCTTTTCTAAAAAGAACACAGTTTGTGTCCATGAGAAATTTCACAGGTTTCAGTATTTGTTCTAATTGGAATCTCATTTGCTTCAATACTGCCCATGGAATAGGATTTCCGTGCCCCAACCAGACCACAGCAGCCTGCAGTCCTGAGCACGGGATTACTAGACAGGAACACTTGCAGAATGGACTGCTAAAGAAACTTCTCCCTTGTTGCCCTCACATAGACACAAATCTTCATTGCTTCAAGGCAAAAGAATGGATGGACTCTATTGGTGGTTCTGGACTTTGCTGCAAGCAACTTGCCTGGTGCCTCAGTGCTTTCATCCCTCTTTTCCCTCCCTATCCATCTCCTTCTCCATCCTTCCCTTTCATGCCCTAGGAGCCACGGTCTGTACTTGATTGTTCTGCTCTTTTCCAGTTCAGAAGTGTGCTGGGGGTCTTGCAACAGGTTTTGTGGTTGTCCTGCGTTTGTCTTAACCCACACAAGGTGAAGAGCGGGCAGTGTGGCACAACCACATGCTTGGCTAGCCGTGCCTCAGGCTCACTGACTGCCATGCATTTAACTGCGCTCTCCTGGAATCAGCTTTCACTTCGAATTTCACCTTTCTCTGTCCATTTTGCAAATTCTCTACATCTTCAGAGGACACTCTCAGCCCCTCCAGAAGTTATTTACAGTTTCTCTAACAGCTTTGCAAAACTTCAAAGAATTTTTCATTTAATATAGATTTACAGGCACCTACGTCCTGCTCCATTACCCTTCAGCGACTCCATTTTCTTCACCGTGTTTGGTGAGTGCGTGCACTGCTCTGGGCAAATGAAGCCTAAGCATCTCCGTAGCTGTGGGCTTCTCATATGGCAGTGTCAAGAGTCTGACTACCTAGAGGGTCCTTCAAGAAATTCGGCAGGTTTGAAAATTTTTCTTGCAACTGACGCTTTAACATGTAATAGCTGTATTTAAAACTACAAGTAAACAAAACGTCAATTGTTTTGGCGCACCTGAGCAAAAAATGGAAGTATAACCTCGATCAAAAATTTTTAATTACAGTATTAAAAAAGGCATTATCAACTAAATACAGCAACTGGAGAAATTACAGCTTATGAATATGCAAATTACCTGACAAAACCTTTCTGTAAATGCTTCAGTAATTTTCAGAGATAAACCTTGAACAAGCTGCCTCTTTCACTTGCAGTTTTATTTGTTGATAAATATCCAGTGCTCTCTACCCCATTTTAGGAAATATTTTTAATGCAGTCATCATTTAAAAGCACTTCTTGTAGATGAAATGCATTAAATGTGCCCAAGGTTCTCCTCCTGCATTAAGGGGCATTTTAAAGCCTAAAGTACAAGAATTTTTCTTTCCTTTTAGTGTTCAGCATGGCAAATGAAGACAAGTCACCTCAGGCCTCAACGTCTGACAGTCCACCATATAGCAAAAGTCATAAAACCAAAATCAAACATCAAAATTTTATGGCCATCTGGGACAAAACTTGGGCAAGTAAAGACCCCAGAGAATTCTAAGATGCTGGACTGATGCTGCCCCCCAGGCTACAGCAGTAGCTTCACCTTTCTGCTCAACTGAAAGAGTGGAAGAAGCTGAAGTTGAGGAATATCCAGTGTCATGGGTCTGCTCAAACGCTTTGCTAAGGCACTCCAGATTGGCCCTGAAGATGAGCATCAAGCTGCTCTCAGCAAGGAGGTGAGCTTGGAAGATGTGACGACTGTGTACTGAAGTCAAGGGGAACCCTTCAATTGCTCTGAAAGGAGACTGGTTCCTATCTGACCTGCTTACCTGGAGAGTCCTAGCACCACGATCAAGTGCTGTATATGTCCTGTTCTGCTACCTAAGAATCACAGAATCACAGAATGGTCAGGGTTGGAAGGGACCTCTGGAGATTATCTAGTTCCAACTCCCCTGCCAGAGCAGGGACACCTCCCACCAGCCCAGGTTGCTTAAAGCCCCATCCAACCTGGCCTTGAACACCTTCCGGGATGGGGCAGCCACAGCCTCTCTGGGGAGCCTGGGCCAGCGTCTCACTACTCTCGGAATGAAAAATTTCTTCCTGATCACATGTAGGAGGTGGCATCTCCCCCCTCTCACCAACGACTGTAATCATCTCCGCTATTGACACAAGATTCATTAGAGAAGGAATTAGAAAAATGTGACCAATTCATGTGTTCCAAAGAGAGCTTGCTTTGCAATCACTTGTCTTCATTCAACCAGGTACCGAGCAGATCCCCACCTGCCCACAGCAGGAAACCCGGCACTGCTGAAGGAGAACCCCTTCTTGCTTCCCACCTTGAGCCACTTTCTTTTTAGCTGCAGGAGACTCAGTGGGGAAGTGGGAACAGCCAGAGTCTGACGCACGGTAACAGCCGTGGAGAGCAAGCGCGGAGCTGATCTCGATTTCACAACACACATATTTGCGATGGCCGTGCGTGCTTCCAAAGCATCGGCAGGGCTCCCTCGCCTCCTGTGGGCTGCCTGCCCTTTTGACAGACCAGCCCTTAGGCTGGGCTTTGCTACGCGGGGGATGTTTAATCCATCTGGTACGAAAGCACAAGCAGATTGCCTAGCTCTCACCTACCAGCAGACAATATCGTTTTTTATTCTGATCACTATGAGCAGGGAAACTTTAAGGAGGGAAAAGGAGCTTTAGAAGAGTTAGATTGCCTTAGCACAGAGACTTCTCTAGCGCGGTCCCAGGGCTTCCTTGGAAGCCACTCAAGGGTCTTTTGTTTTCACGCTTCCTCCGCTGCACCCTGAACAGCCGTCACATACGTAATCCCAGCCTGAGACCCAGCACATGTATTCACATCCAAGGGCCCTAAGGGCAGCCAAGGCCAGGCTGAAGGGCGTGTGAATTATTTAGGTGGGATCTGCATGATCCCAGGCTGTAGGCCTTTATCATCTTTAGGCTGTAAGCATACAGCCCAAGCCTTCATTTGAAAGGTGATGTCACATGATTGATTATTTTGTTATGCTCAAAATCTTGTTTTATCAACAAAGAGGAAGCACACCACATATATATGTATGAATATATATTCATATATATACAAAAGGCCAAGTATGCATTGGTAGCATAACTGAAGTCTTAAGACCGTAATCATTATTAGTCCAGACCTATTTTTTAATTTTATTTTATTTACAGAAAAATAATTAATAATAGCATGGCAAGAACTATGAAACACATACACTTAGTTTCTACCCCGTTTCCTGGTGCTATCCTCTCCTTTTCCCCTCTCTCTGGGCGCCAAAGCCAGAGGTTTCATTCTGGCATTTGGGGATTTGGGGGTGTTTCAGTGAATTCCCATCACCTGGTGTCCTCCCCTAGTAGGAATATAACGTTCATGTTGATGTTTTCTTCTTCCTCATGCTAGGATCCACTTGGGGTCATTTTTATACGTTTGGTAACATGCTTTTACACCTTTAGTCTTTCTTCATGGGTCTGTACCTCCATGCTATATCTTCATTTAGAATATATGATGGCTTTTATGTGTGCTACATACCATTTCTTTGTATACCCCTAAAACCAGTTTTGTCTGGCTCCAGGTCTGTCTTTCTTTAACTGACCACGGGTGAGCTGTTAATGGCTGTGGGGTCTCAGTGCCACCCCTGTGCCCTGCCGCTTATCATCCCCTGCCTGTCCTCCTCTACACCGCATCCTACGTCTCCACTTCCCAAGGCTCCTGTTACCATACCATACATTTCTCTACACTACGTCCTTAAGGTAGAGTCATAAAACCACGGTGGTATCATACAAAGATAAACAAAAGTAAAACAAATTAGCCGTAGACATGTGGCCCATTAGAAAAATTGCTCTTACCACTAAAGCAAGTAGAAGAAAGCTGCAGGCAGGTCAAGAAAAGTTCAAACAGAGCGAGCCTGGCAAGCCTCTGTCCTGAGGCCCGGCAAACTCAGTGGAGGGGACGTGCATTAATTAGGGCAGCTCAGGGCTTTCAAGGGAAACCAGAATAGGTCAGTGGAGCATTTGAAAACATGAGTCCTGCCCCAGTGCAGGGGTGGAGAAAGATGGTTTGAGTCAGAGGACAGTGTGAAGTGGCCATGGATAAATTCAGGTTAGAAAAAGAAGAAAAGCCCTTAGTATTTGGGAAAATAAGAGCAGTGAAGGCAAAAAATCTAAGTAGTTTAAGGATGGACAGCCATCAGGTTAAAAAGGGAGTGTCTGGCCATTACGTGGCAGTGACTGGACACAGTAACGCAGGAAAGGTTTCTCCAGGCTTACTGATTTGGGGACAGAGGAGAGGAGGGGAACCAAAGACAAGATTTCACAAAATACGTATAGAATGCAAGTAATGGTTTAGCCCCCTAACCTGGATGATTTTTAACACATTCTTTGGAGCTTTAGATATTCTGCATAATACGAGCAGCCACAAGAGCTTTAAGAACATAGAAAAGGGACAAAACCCGAGCACATAAAAATGCAATTGAAATCCCTCTGCCTAGGGACTGCTCTTCTGCAGGCAGGTATCAGATACTAGCCACAGTTATAATGGATTTCATTTCATGAACCGTATTTTTGCACAGAGATTTTCCACCATTTCCTCTAGCATTCCCTCTCACGGAGCTCAACTCACCTCATCGCCTCCAACAAATGCATTTGTAAAAGCATCAATGCAGCAAGAAAATAACACCAACACCCCACGTAAACCTACAGCTTTGTCAAAGAGCTGCTGGGCTAGGCTGTTGTGGAGCTGAGGTACATAGGAAAGGATTCCAGATAAATTACCCTGATTTCTGGAAAGCTGTGTCTTCCTTAGGTGTATTTCTACACGCAATTATTGCGCACGTCAGAAGCTTCCAACATGTTTGTTCAAGCTGCTATTTTACAGCTTGACCACAGCCTCGCTTTTTACAAGAGGAAGCAAAGCTTCAGAAGGCGGCAATTAGCTTTGTAGCCCCAAGACACACGTGGCTTTGGTAATTTTGTGGAAGCTCTCCACGATCTGGCAATGCCTGTGGCCTGTACTGAGGAGATGCAATTCCAGCCCCCATTTTGGGGGTGGGGAGGGAGAGGAAAAAAAAAGCCGGTCTAAAACAAGAATGGTAAGGAATGGTTTGAGATTTGAAAAGAAGAGAGGGCAATGTCTCACCTTGCCCTGCCGGGGTTTCCATCTATTGGATTAAATGAACATTAGAAAATCAAAAAAAAAAAAAAGAAAAGAAAAAAGAAAAAGAAAAAGACTGTTTACAATGCATATCTTCTCTTTCTATATGTAAACAAAGCATGCACATATGCATGTAATGCACAGACATATGGATGCTTGAACAGACCCTCTCTCCTCTACCTTTTATTTTTTTTTATTGCCTCAGACTGCAAACTATTTGGTCATAAACAGTTTATTCCTATGTTTTTCCACAGCAGAAGGGCAGCAGGGCTCCAGTTTTGTTTAGTTCTTGGAGTGACAGCTATGATGAACACGCTACACCAAATAAAAACCTCCATAATTTAGTAACGCGGCGCTTATGTAAACACACATGTGAGATCCAGAGGAGACTGAGGCAGAGCCTGTGATACTCGTATCACCGGAAACCCAGAATATCCTGACTATGTGCAGTTTCTCAAGAAAAGAATGTGTGTGCAATTGTCATGCTGCCCAGTAGACTTATTTGTTCATTTTCCATCTCTGAAGTAGGATGTGCATTTCCCACCTCACAGAGATGGAAACCCCCCCCCCAGTGACTTTCTTTTCCTGCCCTGACTGCCAGGCGACTGTCAGATCAAGGGATTAAGATACATTTTCCTCAAGGTCCAGCCAATCTCATCTGGCTTCACACAGTTATTTGTAATTACTTTTCTTTTCCCTTAAAGCAAACATTACTTTCCCCTAGAATTAGAGTCAGTTATACTTCTTAATGCAGAAAGAAAATGTTTTTTTTAACCTAAAGTTCATTCTGCTCTTAAAAATAATTAATTTTAAGCACTGACAGGAGAACAAACGACTTCACATCAGAGTGATAATATAACAAAAAAGGACCACAGTGCTGAGGCAAAGGACCTGAGCAACACATAAAACATCAGAGTTGATTTTTACATTCAATTTTAATATTTAGCACCTTAAGGCAGCACTCAGTATACATCTTGAGAGGTACGCTAAACTTAATGGGATTTAAAGACCTGGCTGTAAGTGGCACTGGCATGAAGCAGAATACCCTGAGCACTCCCTGTCTCCCAGGAAAGAGAAATTACTTTTCAGCCGTCTTTCCAGTAAAGCCATCCCAGTCTGGCCCACACACGTGACTTTTTATCAGTGCAATGAGCATGTGGCAGCTGAAATGCAGAGATATTGATGGGTAATTTTATGAGTGTTTCTGCCAATAGATGCTGCTACGATGTATTTGATGGAGGGAGCGCTGAGCGATGCTGACCATCTGTGACACCCCCTCAATTTACTAGGATGAAAAAGCACTCAGGACCTCTCAGGATGTGTCCTCACTGACAAAGACTGAAACGCCTTTTTCAGTTTGCTGGGAAGAAAAATAATAAAAGGCAAAAGCAACCCCTGAAACAGGGTAAGGTTCAGAGAATGGATTTACGACTGTGCAGTTAAAAGTCATAATTAGCAAACGAGTCCTTGGCTCTGACTCCCTCTGATTGGAGACAGTGTTGTCACTTACTCTTGACTCATTTCCTAATACGGAAAAATAAATAACTCAGGAATCCCCAAATACCTATTTTCAGCCTTCTGATTAAACTGAGGATGTGGAAGAAGAAATGTCTCCTCTCTCAAAAGACAACAAAGGAATGAAATGCTCAAATATCTAATACAGATCAGTTCTTCTAAAAAAAAATTGAAAGCTGAATATGAAGCAGGTCCAGCTGGCCCCGTCCCAATCAATGGGGACCTGCTGTGCTCCAGAACAGCCTGAAGATCTATTTCTGCAAGCAGAGGATTATTTTTTTTACAGCTTTCCTAAAATCCTAAACCGCTCCTGGATGGAAAGGAGAATGTAAGCGCTACTGATGTTACTGTGTGGGGATGGAGGGGAAAAGTGTCAGCAGGGAGTGAAATTGGGGGTCCCTGCATGCCCAAACTCAGAGGCAGAGCTGATGCACCAGCCTGTAGAAGGTGCCTCCACACTGGTGACTGCACTGTGGTTCCTCCACAGAGCAACAGATAACACCACACCAGCCGGGGAAACGCTGACACCACCCCAGTTTTGGGAAGGAGAAGGGTGAGTTCCCTCATGTACACAGACTTGGAAAATTGAGGTTATTCAAGCAAAATTTGGATTCCAATTTTGAATGCTGGATCTCGGCGCTGACCTAAATGAAAGGCGTCCAAGCCTTTAAATTCACCTATTGCTGGATACAACATTGCCTCCAGGTCTTTTAAAAAAGGCTCTACCACAAAGCAGGGAAATGGAAAACAAAAAACAAAAAAAAAAGAGTCTGCAGATGTTCTAAATTACTCATTACTGACACACATAACCCTCCCCACTCAATCTGTAGGCACCATAATTTTCATCCTCCTTCTCCCCCCTCGGGTTCTGTAATGCTTTGTGTATTTACTTTTGTTGAAGTCTGGTAGCAATAGAACGCGCCCTGGGCCAAGCGACCTTTACGTAATGTGGGGCCGATGGTGGTGGCCAAGCCGCTTGCACCTAACAGCTTCACCACAGGCAGAACCACACCGTATCCGCACCCTCCGCTGCGTGCTCGCACAAAGGCGTTGCCGCTAAACAGCGCTTTTCTCTCCTCCGCCCTCACATTCTCGTTTTCCAGTGGTAACACAGAAGAAAGCACAAATAAGCGCTGAATACCGTCAGTTCAGCCTCACTCTGCAGAACTTGAATATCTTCCTCCCACTCGATTTTTTTTCTTATTATTTTTTTTTCCAAATAACACTGAAACGTCCCTACCAGCCAGCGCTGGGAGGGTGAGTTCGTGAAGCACTACCAAGCCCTCACCCCGTGCAGCAAGGGAAGCCGGGCAAGTAGCTCACAAAAAGGAGCTGGGCATTTTGTTTCCAGTCTGGAGAATGGGATCCTGGATGGCGAAGCAGCATGGTGTAAGGGAACTCTGGCTACAGAGACCCAGGCAGAGAGCTAGGGACAGGGACAGGGTACAAACCGCTGTGTGCGTTCGTTTTTTACAATGTACAAATGCATAAAAGCACTTGTGTAGGTACAGCCTGAATCCCACCGGCAACAGCAGCCACAGAATAAACATGACAACAAGGACCTGATACTATGCACAAGCAAATATTTCTGACGTTATAAAGCAGTAACAGAGAGTAGCTGTGCTGAGCACACACCACAAAGTACATATACATACTGGGCACTCACAGGGTACGGCACAACCTGCACCTAAAATATGGGCCACTCAGCTGAAAGAAGTTTTTCGAGGGGCTGCAGATAATGAGAGAGAGGAGTTTAATGTGGTAGATGCTAGTTTGGGTCCCTGAATAGATGTAAGTGTTAAGATAACCCCTCGGATGCTAGTGGAGGTCAGCTGGAGGTCACGGGGATGGGAGCACGGTCTCTTGCGAAAGCTCAGGAAGGGTCCCTGGTACAGAAAGCATCCCAGGACTATCAATGGAGAGCGCAGAGCAGCAGAGGCACTGGTCACTGGAAAGCTGAGCTGGCAGGCAGGGGAATTCTGCAAGCAAGGTGAGTCAACAGCTCAGGGCTTTAAAATGCCGAGCGCTCCATTACGGGAGTAGCGAGGATGAAGGATTTATTGCAGCTGGCATTTCTCGAGAAGAATAATTTACCTTAGCCTTTCAATGTTAAGCAATGCATACAGAGCTTGCTAAAAAAAAAAATGCCGGCAAATGACGTGAAATATCATGGTATTATCTGTAGAAGATTAGTTGACTGAGCCTTTGCTGCTTTGTTCAGACCGTAAAGTCTGGATGAGGCATTAGGAAGTGCACTTTTGAAATAATGTTTTCCTCAGGCATGACATGTAAAGGTATGTTTAGAATGTATGCGTATGGATGTCTACCACCCTCACATTATCAACACAACGTACCAAACTCTGTTTTGTCCTTATTTATACCTTTTTTTCCCCAGTGGCAACAATGTCAAGGAACTGGAGCACTTGGCTTCAGCATTAAAAGAAGCACTAACCACGATCTCTCTGAGCTGATCTGGCTTCCTCTTGACAGCCCTCTAAAGTTAATACAAATATGAACCTCACAAACACTGAAGTAAAGACTATGGAGAGGATCCTAAGCCCAAAATTGAGCTATGGATCCCCTCCAGGCTCAGGAATGTTTTGTGTTTCTTCCCATTACCAAGGCCAGGTCTTCAACTGCTGCAAAGGAGCAGAAGTGGGGTTGCTGCGCCCAAGCTTCTGTTCCCCATCCTCTCCAAGGAGAAGGCACGGCGCCAGGCCCCGCCGGGGGTCAGGTCCAGCCCACAAGCCACCAGCTGCAGCTCCCGCGGTCTTTTCCAACCACGGAGCGTTCGCAAGGCTCTCCGCCGAACTTCCTGCCATCCCAGCGGGGATGGCGAGGAGGCAGCGGGGTTGCCAGGGCGTCCGCCGAGCGGAGCCCACCAGGGGGCTGGGGGCTGCGCCAACCCCACCGCAGCTCTGAGACGGTGCAGCAAAGGGGCGATGCTGAAACTCACGGTACACAGCGGCTGTGCGTGGCTCTACGGACAGACAGGGTGATGGGGAGGCTCTGAGCAGGGAGAAAGGGGAGCCATGAGCAGTGCTGCAGACCCAGGCAGGAGAAAGGAAAATCAATTCCACGTTTCTCTGACCATGCCAGCCCCTCGCGTCCCTGAGACGCGTGAGCATGTACCACCTCTCCCAGTTGCTGAGGTCCTCAAAGAACTTTTAAACATCAACTTCCCGGGGAGGTCCCCTTAATCTTTGTTTACAAAGGATGTAAACAGAAAGGTTAAGAGAAATGCCTGTGATCTGACTTTTCGGAAAGGCAGAAGTTAGCTGCTGCAGAGGAGCGCTGAAAGCACTCACATTCCTCTCAAAAAATAAACAATCAGGAAAATTAGGCTGTCATCTGTCAAGTAACAAACTAGTATCAAAACAAAAAAGTTCAACCCAGGGCCCTCAAGTCCTTCCCTTGCTATCTGGTCGCATTTAACGCTTTCCCGAAACACCACACGTACACCAGGGATTTCTCCATAACATAGAGTATGGCATGCAGTGGACCTTGTGTATCAAAGATTCAACAGCACACAGGTCCCCAAAGGGAAAGCTTTAGATGGACACAACGAAAGCACTGGATGGACACTTGAGATGTTTAGCTTCAGATGTCAGACCAGTTTAAAATTAAAACCATATCACCAGTACTTTTTCCAAGAATGGCATATAAAAGCATGCATCTATCTATGCGGCACAAAAAAACCACCCCAACCTTGAAGCCTATAAACATCAAGTCTACAACTGTGTTAATTCTTCCCCTCAGTGCAGAGGTGAAAACACAACCAACGCGAGAATATCAGCTTCCTCTACATTAGAAGGCTATGAAACTAATGAAATCTGAACACATGAAAGGATCTGGGCAAAAAAATCTGTAGAGAAACCTGACTGCATCTGCAAAGAGCTAAGAAGCATAGCAAACAATAGAGATTTAAAAAATTAAACTCTTTTAAAGGAAAGTAAAGCTTCTGCTTCTAAAGGAGTTTTAATCCTAGGCACGTTTGGTTTCATTTCATTCAGAGCTTGAGCCAAGCCACAAAATTTGGATCTGACCATTTCCCAAAGTTCAGAGCATTTTGAATCCAAAGATTTTGGTTTGGACCCAACGCTAATGCTGTTATTGCATGGGTCAAATATCTTATTATAATGATAGTAAACAGCAAGAGAAAGCTCTCAGGCTGGCCAGGGCTCCCTCTGCCAGTTAATCACAGAAAATGTTCACAACAGTGGAATGAAGGATGATGTTGTGGATACCAGAACTGGCCACAAACACTGCAGCACTTACGCAGCAGATCAGTCAAGTAGTATCTGTACCCTAGGTTAAGCAAATTCAAAGGCTGAAGCAAAAATGCCTATTAGCTACTGGTTTTGAGCTATCAAAAAGAGCCTTTAAGCCATTGCTGTAGTCAAACCTACACCTGACCCCCTCACTTTTGGCCACCTGCTTTCAGAAGTTTCCATTCGTATATCTATGCAGACAAAGACATCTTCCATTGATCTCCCACCACCTTACCAATACTGAGTGGAAGGGAGCGAAGATCACACACAGTCGAATTAAATTTGAATTAAACTGCAAATAAACTCTAGGGTGAAGGGAATGACTGTCAAATGTGGAATGGCCCTGTTTCTTGTAAGGACATAAACAGGAGAAACTGCTACCAGCAGGAACTGCTGTAAAAAGCATGAGAGAGGTACACAAAGCTGAAGAATGTATCACAGCAACAACCACATACAGAAGTAAATACCTTTTATTCTTCTGTAGAAGCATAAGCTCTCCTATGAAGAGCTTAATGGACTTCCAAAATGTCTTATGATGCATCCATCCTGGTGGGAGACTTGGTTCATTGTCGTTTTATCGACAGGGAATCAGGGGCAAAGGTGACAAGATGCTGTGCCACAGGTTCAACAGGGCACTGATGGAGTTAGGGCATGATATGGAACTGGACCTCTCCCCAGCCCCTTCACCACATACTGCTAATACTTCCCTAGATGAGACCTAGCTGTAATATAGGTAAACTACAAAAATGTCAGTTGCCTGCAAACTTATCTGTAAGCCCAAACCATGGCTTCTGAAGCCTAATCACGTGGCTTTTAATTTCATTTTCATGCATTAGCAGGACCACAGCTTTTTAATCTCGTTTTAACTTGTGAAGCTCCTCCTGCAATAAGCTGATTGAGTGGAGGGTCTCTGCCCGCACGCAAACAAAGAGCTTGACCTGGTGAGTACAAACGAGCACTAGTCTTTGTCCACAGGAACAAGTTGTTATAGTTCATTTTAAAGCCCTGAAGGAGGCACAGGATGTCTAAGGAAAACACACTGTAGGGCTGAATGAATGGGGCATCAATTTCCTTGACAGAGATGTCCTGCCTGGCTGCTTTGCTCTTCTTGTATTTTTGATACACAGTTTGGTGCCTTCATTCTGTGATAGTGGGACCTCTGCCAGGTGTTGCTACAGACATTCATAGTGAATGGCTTCAAGTGTGAAATCAACCCAGTTTTCTCTTTTTACAGAGTAGGGAACTCTCTTTGTGATCCAAATAAACCCTGAAGAAGGCTTCAAGCCAACTTCGTCACTGTTTGTTCTTACGTAACTAGACTAGGAACACTCAGTACTCAGAAGTAACAACAATTCTCCTATATACCTAAAAAACTACATTTACTTTGAACTTATCAGCAGCAAAAGCCTGTCATCTTTGGACATCATCCACTAGAACTGCCCAAGACAACTTATCTATTATTTTTGGGTGCCAACAACAATGGACTTGATATTGTCTGCATTTATCAGAACGGATTTGTTACCCAAGATGCAGATAATAAAAAACAATTCCTTGCCTAGTAGGTCCAAATATTTTTCTGCTGAACTAAAGTGACTTTTTTTTATTATATCCATGCGTGAAATCCATTGCTTTAAGAATCCAAAGCAGTAATATGCTGCATTCATTCTTCAGGGCACAGATGAGCACAGCCAAAACCTGCCCCCAGGGATCAGCTTCCACCTTTGCTTATGGTTAGGGCAAACAATGCAGGAGACACAGTCACCTCTTGTCTCCACACTGATGTTCTTTCAGATTGCACCACATCCTAAATAGCTGCGTTACCCTCAGCACCAGAATCGCACCCAGTTCAAAGCAGGAGCACCTGAAGATTTCAAGCTTGAGCACTATGGGACTGAGATCCTCCAGGAGGAGCTCCAACATGATGGATCCTGCCAGCATCAGCCCCAGCTCAGACAGTGCTGGCACTGATGGACTCCCACAGCCAAATCCCCTCCCATGCCCGTGGGGGTCATCCTGACCACTACAGGCTTAGCCTAAACCCTGGCTGGCATCCACTGCTAAAGAATGTAGGAGAAAAATAAGAGCCACCCATGTTGTGGAGTTATCACTGGGGAGTTTTCTCCCCAGGGAAGGAGGGGAGCGTGGAGGCAGGTCTCCCTGCTCTGCCAGCAGAGCTCCTCTGCACCCAGTCAAAGGGAGATGGGCAGAAATGTGCTCAGGCAGCTCAGGGGGAGGCTTCGCACCACCTGATTTAAGCATCTGACTTTAAGGTCATTGGAAACACACTGAGGGAACAAGCTGTATTTCCCGTCGGGGAGTTCCTGGTACAGGAGTCCCCAGCGGGGTGGGGTGGGTGCCTGCAGACGGGTGCTTCAGAGGTCCTTGCTGGCTGCCTGGCAGAGCCCACAGCAGACTGAATGCCCTGCAGGGAAGCAGCCCTGATTTCAGACAACAGAGAGCGGCTGCTTGCCAGGTATTGCAATTGTTCTTAAATTGCTGGTTTGGTTTTTTCCCCCCCGAGTGGCTTACAAAAATCTGACGAGCATCTGCAAGCAGCTGCCATCCTGAGCCAGCAAAGGCACTGCCGGGCGACCCTCAAGCACAGGCTGCTTCTGGGCAAGCTGCGAAGCCAGGCTCTCCTCCCGAAGCTGTTAACAAATTTATAACTGCTCCAGACCAGGCACAGAGGGAGAACTGTAACACGTACTCACCGCCGGGTTACGCACACACAGCCGAAACTGCTGGGTGACAGTCAAGCACAAGTCCCAGAATGTTTAACCTGCATAAAGGGCTTTAAGTTTAAAATGAAATGAAATAAAAACAGCATTTAACTGCACATACAGCTTGCTACCACCTCTGGTGGCCAAGCCAAAAGTATTAGGTAGAGTTAACTTTGGCTGACACCGCAGCATTTACTGTTTAATTTCCTGATACTTAAAAAATAATTTTTTAAAAATATCTGTATCTTGAATATATCTGTGTTACTGGGAACAGCTCCTCATTTCTTGAACAACAGCTGTGTTTTTGAATTCACATTTCACAGATTTTTCTCCTTCTAAACCCAACTCCATACAGCAGCACCCACAGCATCTTGGCAAAAACTGCCCTCCCTTGGTCAAATATGTCACCAGACGTTTCTGGCAGGCTGTCCTCTCACAGATAACTAGCATGCCAAGCTAAGAATAGGATTAGCTGCTTCTCTAGCTCCTTTGTCCAGGTGCCTGCAGAAGGTCACTTGGCGTGGCAGTTCAGATTCTCAGAGGGAGAACGCAGGACTGGGCTGTATCTCTAGCAAATTTTTAGGAAGCATGTGTGGGTGTTTGGGTCAAACACACCAAAAAATCAGTGCTAAGCATCAGACTTCAGCTGTCTAATGATCCCTGGCTAGTGCAACCAATAAAAAACCTTCCCAAATATTTTCTTATGGGACAGTCAAAGCATTGCGCTTTCCTCAGTCATCTGCCTCTAGCTACTGTCACAAAAAAATATCCAGATTATAGAGATCAGTAGTCCAGCCCAAGACGCGACTTCTTTTTAGGCACAATTGCCTACAATTCTTATGTGCCTAACACAATACACACATGCTCCAAATTATATATATAATTAAAAAGTAAAACACTTCAGGCCAACAAGTTGAACCTTCACTGGAGAGCCAGATGTAGTGCAGGTGTGCTCAAAAGATTCCTAAGTAGTATTTATCATAAAACATTTACAAGAGGTCCTAAAGCTTTGTGGTCTTTTGTAGCATTCTGCAAAACATCACTTTTTTTTTTTTTTTTTTTTTTTTTTTTTTTTTTTTTTTTTTTTTTTTTTTTTTTTTTTTTTTTTTTTTTTTAAATCATGAACGTATCAAGTGGCAGGAGATAAAAGATCATACTCCTTGAAGAGACGCCTGTGGGGGAATGAGGAGAGAGGGGGTTTGTACAGGAATCAGGCATTACAAAAGGCACAAAGCAAAGAAGGTGACATACACGTCAGATTGTACCATGAGGCAAATGAGAGGCGGTGGCCCTGAGAGAAGAGCTTGTGGACCTTGAGATAAAGTAAGAACTGGAGTTTACCACAATCAGGCCAGCCGAGAGCCCCAAGAAAGGCTGCAGCAAAGGAAGAGAAATCACAGCTGGGAAAAAACTATTGCTGTTTCCCCCAGGAATTTCAAGTGGTTTCAGCCATTAGCGCAAGGGGACTAATTCTCTGCAACTGTCTGTTACAGAGCAGACTGCATATTTCTGTGTGTGTGTGTACGCATGTATAACACACACGTGTCATACAGAGACAGTATGGAAATACAGTTATTCAGTGATCGGCCGTTTTGATTCCCTTTCTGTAACTTCACTTCCCCTGATTACTTTCAAAGAGACCTGCAGTCTCTTTGCCAATATGCCGTGGCGAAACTGGAAGAAAATAACTACAGGCAAAAATATCCATTTTGTCAAGTGGAGGCTTCCTCTCTCTGTGTGCGTGCGAATACGTAATTCCCCTCCTATTGTGTCCCGGGGACATCGATTGTCCCCCAGAACAGCCGACCGGCCAGCCTCTGATTAGGCTGCAGCCACCTTATCAGCTTGCCAAGCACGCACAATTAAGATCTCGACACCAGCCTACGTCCTCATCTTATCCCCGATACAATATTTCCCTGATGCTTTTTTCTTACGTGACTGCGCGCTGCACTTTAGCTCCAAAGTTTTGGCGGGGACAGGAGCCCGGTGAAGAGAGAAAACAAAGCGAGAGCTCCCCATGGCTTGGCCCCGCTTCCAGCGAGATAAGGCTCCCCGAGCCACGCGGGGATGGACGCACCCACCATCGCCCCCACGGTACCGCTATCTGCTGTGGCCAGCGAGGCTTCCCGTGCTGCTGCTGGGCTGCGGACTGTGCCTGCTCACGACTTCTCGATAAATATGTGGCAACAGCTGTTTCCACACATCCAAAGGGACCGAGGGCTACGATAAGAGGCTGAAATTCTCCACACCAAAAGGGAGACGCAGACAGAAAAGCTTGAGGGGGCACCGCTTCACATGGCCAAACACACGCAGTTAAACAACTGCTTCCAGCAGGTAGGAGGAAGGGATCGAAAAGTGACCTTTCCCATTAAGAATTACATATTTGTTTTGTTTCTCTACAAGTTATTTTTTCTGGCATCGTGACATATAAAACATTTTGAACTTTCTAAGGAAACTGTTATTAAAGCACTGAACATTACTGTGAGGGCGCGTTTGAAAAACAGAACAATTAGGCATTTCAAAGTTTATCTAACTTAGTCACTGGTACCTTGCAGATTTGTCACCACTCAGTGCAAACAGTTTGGGGGCCAGTTTAATGATTCCTGTACCCGATACCTCTGCCTATAGGAAGAAGAGACCTCCTGAAAATTTATCGTTGTCTATAAGCTACCCTCCGCCTCCCTGCCGCAGTCTAGTTGTGCGCATCCTGGAAAAGGAAGGCTTTCCGAGACAAGGGTGTTTTGTTTAAGCCCCAAGAGCCCAAACACTTAGGGACTCACTGAGAGCAGCTCTGCAGAGCTGGGGGTCCAGCAGCCCCAGGTACGCACAGGGAGCCGCAACTCTGGCAAAGTGACAGCGGAAACCTAATCTCACGGGGAATAACGCGATGTTATGTTCTTTGCTTTCATTATAATTCATCATTTCAGCTCAACTTCTACCAAGTTCCCCAGAAAAATTTTGCAGAGCCACTGCCAATGTTTAAGGCTCTCCAAAAATTCAGCCAGACAGAAGAGGAAATTCCGAGCAGCGTGCAGAAAGTCTGAAGGAGGGGTTCCTGCTAGATAACGGGACAGATGTGGCTGAGCTTGGGCTGGCACTTCCCTAAGGACTTGTGTGAAGTCCTCAAAGGTGTTCAAACAGGAGGTTTCCTATTGATGCCAAGGGACTGCCTGAACAGAAAGGTAATTATTAAAAAAGCACAGAAGAATTAGAAGGGAAACATGTTTCACTAAACAAGAAAACTATTTTCTTCTGAGTTACTCTATGAGAACAGTGATGGGGAATTCATTAGCTTGTTCCTACCGGGAGGGTATTGAAAGGCAGGATTCTGCCACATTTCATGCAGTCTATGTAAGCCAATCCATCCTGTCTTATCTGAAGCCAAATTGCTTTTCCCCCTTTTAAAATAAAAGGCAGAAAGCCTATTTAAATTTTATTCAAGGTCTTGAAGAGCGCAGGGCACCATGGTGAAGATCGTGCTATGCCTGGAACGTGAGGCATCTCTCTCAGAATAGAGATAAATGCCACAACTTCATTGCATTGCTTGTTAGTTTCTCAAAAAAACCCAAACTTGAGAGTAACCGTAGGTGAAGAAAGGACAGAGGACGCGACGGCATTTTTCACAGAGAAGCTGGAGAGAACAGAATAGACGTGACTGTCAACGGCCCAGACCTGGGGCACAGCCAGGTCTACAAGTGGGTGGCTATTTTAGCTTGAGAAAGAGAGAGGCGCAGGTGCCGTGGAGGCGCGCACGGGCGATAGCACGGTGCTGAAAGGCACTTCTCACAGCCTGCCGAGCCTCTTGGGACACGCTGGCTTTAGGAACTGAGGTGAGAAGTTAAAATGGGAGGGGGCAGGGGGGAGGGGGATAAATGCAAAAGAAGCTGAGACCTAGCTTTGATCTTAGGGGTGGAAAGTCATGATTCGCAGACAGAGGCTCCCACGGCTGCCGAGAGGAAGAGGAGATTTGGTTCCAGAACGAGAGGTGGTTGCTGGAAGCACGGTGCACCAGAGATGCATCCTGAAATCCACAGAAGGAGAAGGAGGTTTGGCACATGGAGGGGCTGCAGCTGCCTGTTGGAGCATCTGTGCAAAGTAAGGTTTCTCCCAGAATTTTTTGGGTGGAAAGAAGTCATTTCGCTCCCAGGGTACAGTACTTTCAGAAAGAAGATAAAATTCACTTGATATTTGGCAGCCAGGTGACTCACAGCACTTCTCCAGCCCAGCAGATCTCAGCCAGCTCCACCACAGCGCCACCGAGGGGCTGGTCAGTGGCTCCCATCAAGGGGTGGGTAAGTCGTGTCTTCAGCCAGCCCAGTGGTGGTCCAGCCCCCGCGAGGAGCCAGGGATATCAGTGAGGGCTTTTTAGCCGCCATTCGCAGGCACAAGAATGAAGTACCTCCTGAAACGACTCGGAGGCAATCGATTCATCTCAGAACGATGATTTCAGGATTTCCCTTGCATCAGGCAAATGCCAGCTCGGATGCCTTTGACTGAGGTTTGAGAAGGCTCACGTTAGGGTTTTAACAACTCTAGCCACCTAGGAAAAGGAACTTCAACGCAAGCTTAGATTTTTGCAGCAAATAACATGGCTACAGAAATCCACAAAGAGGATCCCATCTCCCGACAGGTTTAAACAAACGCATAAAACACAAAACCTCCAAGCAAATCCACGGAGACATCGCACCATGTATGGAACCACGAAGGGCTTTAGAGCCCAAAATCCAAACTGGGAACCCAGATAACTAGGATTTCCAAAGAATCCTATTGCTCCCATTCAATGCTAAAAGTCTTTTCCACACAGGAAAAGGATCTATTTATGTTTCATTAGCACCAGTTTTGTGTATACCAATAGACTGTGTGTACATAGGAGAGAGGGGAGTATGCTATGCAGCTGTGAGCTTTCTTGGCTAATTACTTGTTTTCTCTTTCTGAGCAAAATAAATACAACAACAAAAATTCAACAGGGCATAACAGCACGTCTATTAAGGCTGTATGTTTTCCATCAGACACCACTGGTATTTGTCTTAGGCTAAGAAACCCAGTCTATGGTATCATTCATAAACAGGAGGTGCAACAACATGCACAAATACATATACTAAACCAAATAAAATAATACCCTGACTCGACATGGAGCGATGTATGGTAATGATTCCAGAATGCCAGTTAAACAGACATTAAAGTATTTAAGAAAGAATTCCCTCTTCAGCATCAGCAGCATCAAAACATTTTGTCCTAAATATGGAAGCCTGTTACATCCCTCAACTTCAAAGATTTTATAGAAAACCATAGCCTAATCTGTGTTACTTACTTTAAAAAAAAAAACAAAAACAAAAACGAAAAACCCCACAGTTTATTTCAGCCTCAGTTTTAGAAATGATAAGTGTTCCATGTTCTGAAAATGCTTTTGGAGTTCAAAACACCTAAAATGCATTAAAACTGTGCTTTTAAAACAAAACCATTGCAGCACTTAATACCCTCAAGCATAACAACCCTCTAGGCAGCAGCTGAATTACAAAGTTTTACAAGATGAAACAAAAGAAAGTTTTCATAAATGACTTGCAAACACTACCTTCTAAATCACAGACTATAGCACAGTGTACTTGCACTAAGATGTAACAGATATTTCAGGTCCCAGGCTGCCAACTGGCAGAACCTACTGGTGTTCATACACTTTGGAAACAGGTCCCAGACTAGTCCTTAAAGCAGACTGACTTGTGGACGATTGCCTCATGGAACAAAGATGTAAAATGAATTCTTGAAACTCTTGCAAATTTTGCTTGCGAGTCACCTTTCAGAGGTTGACTCTGAAGTCATATATGTTCTACTTTGAAGCTGGATGAACCATTCACGTGCATGTTTCCCCATGCATAAGAGTTTGGGGAACAAATTCATATTCATAGATGAAAATCAAATATCTTTAATAACCTGCCCATACACAAGTTATTTTCATTTGCAATAAAGAACATGGTCCCTAAATGTTTAAATTAAGTTATAAATCAGAAAACAGAAAAGGAAATATTTTCCATATGTTTAATTTTACACCATAATTATTTATTAACAAAGTCTACAGATATGTGTTCTTACCCTTCTGGGAGTTCAAACAATAATCTTACTATTTAAAATATGTTCTTCAATTTGCCGCTAACTGGAGACATTTATTAGTTCCATATTTCACTAGCAGTAATTATTGCTGGGAGCCGTACATTCACGATTTATACAGATCACAGGGAGACACCTGTGTGGATTTAAAGCTTAGCTAGCCCTAACATTACTAAACCGGCTGAAAACATGCAATCCATTTAAAAGAGCAAGTTGCAAATAAAACTTAGTAGCAACACTTTTTTTTTTTTTTTTAATTACATGCCAGTATTTGATACAGCCTCACAGAAGCCAACACGGTAATGAGCTGTAACTAGGAACAAGTCGTAGCTGTACTTAAAAAGAGGGGACGCCCCCTCACTGCGCTGCGCACAGGCACACCCCACTAGATATGGCGACGCTATTAAACCTTCCAGACCACGAGCAAGTGGAGTCTTGAGTTTTCAGGTTTGAGAACAAAGGGAAGAAAACTTTCTCTCTTCCTTCTTTCCACTCCCTCCCCCTGACCTGGCCAATCTGACCTCCCTGAGGAGCCGTGACCTGCCCCTAAAGGGACTTTACTGCACAACTGAAGCTGCAGCACGTAGGGCACTAGGTTATCTCCCTCAAACCCCGGGGGACAGGACAACCACCCAGCACTGAACCTTCCTTCATCTATTCCTCTCCTGGATGCCACAAAGGCCATCACTGATCCCACAGGACCACTGGCCACGCTTTGCTCCAGCACTTTGCTACGGAGCAAGAGAGAAGCACTGCCAGCAAAGGAGGGGAGAGCCGCGGCTCTCTGCGCTCGAGGCTGGCACTGCCCGAGCTCACTGGTTGGCACATAATATTGGGAGAGACAGAAGGGGTGGGGGGAAGCTCAGTGCAACTGGTTTGTTCCATACCTCCTACTGCAAAAGAAGGCAAAAGCCCAGCACCACGGATCAGGAGATAGCCTGGCCACATTTGGCACGTTTAGTTGGAGCCGTACTGTGCCAGGAGCATATTGTTCATCAGTTGGTTTTAAATGTCCCATAAGTGCATGGCCAGCAGTATGGTTATCGCTCGGTGGACCCTGGAAAACACCATAATGTCTGCTGGAAGTGAAGCAGTCGTTGTAACAGCTTCAGCCAGGTAAAGCAGAGGTGATGTTGTTTGTTCAAAACCTTTCCCCAGGGTTTGCAGAGTCCTGGCTTTTCCCAGTGCCCCCCAAAACCCCTTGTGAGAGAAGAGGCTGTTAATGAAGCCAATCTGTTCTTCGCTTCCTTCTGTACCTTCTGCATCTGATATGAGGGGTCACCACTGAATTCAGCGCAAGCAATCTGTCACGTGCTGTGACCAGGAGAAATACCAGCGCAAGTGAAAAACCATGCCACAAGTGTGATTCACGTCTGCTTTATTAATCTTTAACTTATTAATTAGGCCACCAAGTATTTTGATTGCAATTGTCAAATGCATCTGAAAAGCCAATTTATGTAGCGTGAACCCAATTTAAGATGTAGAAATTTTAAGCCAGCTGACAGTAAAAGCCTACATTACTATTTCAGTGTGTGACTTGTGTTGCTGGAATGCATGCACATAATCAAATTATTAAGTTTAGCTTTGAAACCATTTGTTTTAAATAAGGTGCACGTTTTTTGTTGGTTTGTTGTTGGTTTTTTTTTTTTGGCTGGAGTGGTGCTATTTCAGCTGGCCTTCCTGCTTGCAACAGTGTCTCAACACAGTACTCATTTCTGTTACTCTTTATAAAAAATTGAGATAACATTTTACCTGTATGTTTCCTACAGAGCCAAAATATTTAATCTTAATTCAATGGGAGGAAGGGCAATAACTGGTTGGAGCACAATATCACAAATAAATGATACACTTGGATAAATTTTTAGGTATGGATAAGAAAGACAAAAGTAAAGGGTCCTGAGCAGCTGTGGGTTCCCACATAAAAGTTACTTCTTCAGTGTTTTCCAGAGATGTTCTTTTGTTTTTTGTATAAATGACTCTGGTTTTCATCAACAAGCATTTGAATACCACTGCTTTCATATGGGGTGGCCCACATGTTCCATCTCAATTTAGCTGAGTTCAATAGGTAGCTACAGTATCAGGAACCCTTGTTTTCCACTGTATTTTATCATATTTATATATCGGATAGTCTCAGATCTTAATCTATTTGGGTAAATTGTCTGTAGGAAACAAGCAGGTCTCTACAAACAACAGAACACTTTTTTCCTACAATATCATGTCGTGGCAACGATGGTAAAACGCTTTCCCAGCTGCAGAAACATTTGCAAGAATTCGAACAAGCAGAGAAGTTCACTGCATGAGAGGAGAACTTTCCCTGACAGGTTATAGTCAAGAAGTGAGGTGAAATAACAGGAATTAACTTCACGGGCTACACGTGCCTGCTACCAGAGGGAGCCGAGATCAGCAGCGTATGATGCTTAGCGGGTCTCAAGGGACCTGTGTTCCGCTGCTGCCTCCTGCCCAGACCCCCCGTGCCACCACGCGTGAGGTGCTCCTCCTCACCCCGGCGCTGTGCCCGCCTGGGCCCGCAGATCAGTTCAGCTTTACGTTGCTCAGAGAGGAGAGAGCATCACCGCTCACTGCGCTTGCCAATGCTGAGCAGCGCTAAAGGATTCCGCATCTGCAGTACTACTATCATCAGGAGTAAACAATGAATATTTTCAAAGTTCACAAGGAGGACAGGAAACGCTAATGGCTACTTCTGTGAAATTACTGAGCTGTCGACATAGCTGCTAGCGGCTAACTTTGCAAAAGAAGGTTAAGTGCCTACAGAAGGATTTTCATACCTATACACTTTCAACTACTGCCGAATGCAAAAATTATGCGTTTACTGTAAGGTTATAAACTTTGCAGTTGATACTATCAACTGCAAAGCATGTACATGTTCCCTTTCACACATAAGCATAGAGCAGCCCAAAACTTAGAAGGCAAAAAAGGATTTTTCCAGAGCTTTCAGAAAATTTTCAAGAATTTCATTAAGCCCTTCCTACTTAACAAAGTACAAATTTTGGTGATCAAATAAGGATATTCAAGAAAATGTGAGGTGTGCTTGCTATGCAGTATCTCAGAAAGAACATATGCTGAACAAAGAAAGCAATCATGTAAAAAAAAAAGTATCACGAAGAAGCAGACAGAATTCCCCTGAATTAGTGACATTACCTAATTTTGAGAAGAAAGATCTGGACTTAAACTTGAGGTTCTCAATCAGCCAAAGTCTACACTGACTTCAAGGGGAAATTTGCCTGTTCCTTGATCTGCTTGGACATTAGTGCGGCATTAATCACGATTGCTCTGTAAGATAATTAGTGATGACATGCATTTTTTACTTTCTTACATGGCACAGCTAATAGAAGAACCAGGCTGAAAAATTAGTCATAACAATTAAGTAGGGGATGATTCCTGGATAATTAGGGTAAGTTACTGTAGAATATACTGATCCATGTATTACACATTACTACAAAAAAAAAAAAAAGCTGATCTATACACAGAAAATAAACAACACATGCAGCTCTACAGCAAAACTTAACTGCATATTCTATATTTTCCATGCAACAGAAACACCTGCATTAATACTCACTCTATTAGATCCTTGAGTCCAGCTGCTTGACAGAATATAGCTCTCTTGCAGAAGAGATTTTGACCATGAAAGATTAAACAGTGGACTCAGATGTGCAAAGCTAACCGGTGGTAGAGACCATTCTCCTGTCCTCCAGCCTCATCTATTATGACTTACAAGAGGAAAAAAAATAAAGTCTTATATGGCAGTGCTGGGATATGTGACTCAAAAGGGTGCTTCGTGGCCTGCTCCCACTCCAGTTTCAGTCTCCTGAGTTCCTTCCCCTTTCCAGGTGCAGGATTTCCTCATGATTAGAAAATTGCTCACCTTCTTACCGATCCCAGCCCACTCTTAAACAGCTGCTGGTCCCCACTACATCTCCCAGGCCTGGAAGTTTCTTACTCTCTGGAGGCTGCAGGAAGGGGTTGTAGCACTGAGCCCTCTCACCTTGTCCCTCCCCAGGCTGGCAGTGCCTCGGCTGCCGGGGAAGGTTGCCGAGCCTGCGCCGGAGGGTACACGGCACCGCATGGTGGCTGTGATGTAGCAGAGGGAAAGTAGTTTCCACTCCTCATCCTGCCCAAAGCCCGGTTACGGCATCCTCTCGGGGACCTTCACTCAAAATTATAGCGGGCTGCATCAAACAACTCAGGGCACTGCACAAACCCCATGCAGCTCAGTTTGCCTTGCAAGCAAAGCCAGGATGAAGAAAAAGGAGTTAGATGCACCAAGGTCTGGATTACAACTGTAACATTCAGCTGTAGGAAGGGGCAGGGGCTGTACAGCTGCTGCAGAGGAGGACAAGCCCTGAGTCACAGCCTGGTCTTTGCCAACCCCTACAGCGGCCAGAGGGGCTCACCTGAATGTGTATTTTCTCTGCCCTATGGAGGCACGGTAGTAAGTCACCTGTACTGGGTTTGCTTCTCTACAAGGGACTGCGCAGGTGACGGGTCCACAGCACTCGAGAACACCTTATAGCCCATGCATGGTTGCACAGCAATGCAATTAATGTTCTAATTCTGATTGAATAGTTACCAGGGAAAAGACCGTTTCCAAACAATTTCTAAGCAGAGCTCAGCTCGGCAGAGGAATAAGCCTCTGCAATATTAGGAGATACACAATATTATTATGTCTTCATGAAAAACATGTAGAATAACACCACAGGCAGATGTAGATCGCTACAGACAGGTACATTTCTAAATGACAGCATGTTCACGATCACGGGTCACGTCCCGATGGAAATTCCCCTCACTTCTCACTACGTTGTAATGGCTGGTGTGTGGAATGCCCCCGGCTAGAGAGCTGCTTGTCAAATAACACCGCTTCGTTTTTAAAAACATGGTAAAGTCAGAGCACAAATTACCATGAGGTCTATGCCAGTTGTTACAGATTTTGTCGGCGAAGTCTAGGCATTACGTTTTAAACATCCAGATACCTATCTGGTCAACTAGACTGATTCTTTCTACGGGCAGGTTACTGTTAATGGATTCTTGTCTTTAGTCCAAAAATAGAGGTTTGGGACCCTGCAAGAATGGTAAAAACAGTAAATAGAAAAGTTGAGGAGAAAATTCAAAAAACCTACAGACTTCACACAGTTCTACAGCTCTGGTTGTATCTGTTCATTTCCCAAAGGAATCAAAAAAGGTATACTTAGTGTTTTAAAGAACATCAGGTATACAAGGCAAATAAGACAGGTCTTCATAGGGAGCCCAAAGGCTCATCAGGTGCAGCCCAGGATGGAAAAGTTGTAACGATCTTCACATTGTTCGCAACTTCTAGCTTTTAATGAACTTCAATGAACTTCTTTTAGGCGAGTCTCTATACCCAATCTGCCCTACCACCTGCTCGCTCCAGCCTGGAAAGGTCACTGATGCAGACAGACCACAGCAAATGGTATTTTTGATCTCTGTGCTCACCCCATTGATACAAACCGATCACTAATATCCCTGTGTAAGCAGTAAGATGGCTTATTTGTCAAAAGTGAAAGGAGCTGGCATCCAACTATGTTTTCTTGTGCTTTCAGCTTAAAAAGAAAGACACTCACAGCCAATGGGTCCAATAGAAAATGAAGGTGATTTTGCTGTGTCCCACTAAATACAATTTAATATCATTGAGCTTGAATTGAGCCTTTGGCTCCTGCCCAAATTTTGAGGCTTCCTTCTTTTGAAAGAAAACAAATATACATTTCATGCAGAAGATCAAGACAGTGGAATAAGACAGGAGCTGTTGGGAAGATCTCCACAAAGCTGTGTCAAGCCAAAGAAAGCTTCTCTCTGATACTAAAAAGAATGAATAAAAATTACAAGACCTGAGGTTATGAAAGAGAAGAGGAAAGTCATTCCCCTTCCTTCAAATCAAGAGCAAAATGCAGCATCAGACTAAGCCTTAAGCACAATCAATACCGGGGGAAAAAAAAAGGAAAAAAATAATCACAAGATCTTTTTAGTGACTCACACCAAGGAGTACTTTCTAGACTGCAAAACCCTGAGGTAAGTAGGTAGAAAAGGGGGGGGGCACATCAGCTGTGGCTCCTTTTGTAATTGTTGTTACTAACAGACTGCAGCAAATGTATCAAGCAGGGTTTGTGGTGCAGAGGATGGCTTAAAATGGAAGAGATTAATATTTTATACAGTAAAAGTATCATATAGATATTTCAAAGGATGGACAAAACACGCAAACAAAAATGCAACCATGGCCACTTTTAAAATCTATTTAAAAATCTATTTAAGACCTGAATTTGTACCCACTGAATAGTGCCATGGGGTGCAGTGGCATTATTCTCACACTAAAACAAAGAGCATAGGATTCTAGTCCTAAAATTAATAGCTGTGTTTACAAGCTCTTTAAGATGCTGCCTATTTTTACTCAGTGAATCATTGCCCTTCTTTACAAAGTAGATTTCATTAATCTCAGCAATGCACACAAATCTCAGAGGAGTTGCTCTGCTTACATACCAAATCTGAAGTTCTAAGCCCAAACTATTTGTCACAATATTCAACTTTAATAAAATCTATATTTATTGGAAGGTGCCATTTCCTCACATTCTCTTAAATCAAAACAACTGATTCCTGTCAAGCTGTTCCTCTCCCTTTTCCCCCTCCCCAGAGGAAAACAGTAAGACTTAGAAAGAGCAAAATTCACTCCTGTGCAAACTTATGCAATCCTAAAAATTAGCTTTATCCGCCAGCTGAACTTCATCTACTAAGATCAAATGAAATGTTATCTGCAAGGAGATATTAGAGAAGTTAATACATCACTCGTGTTTTTTAAAACACACATTCATCATGATTTGCAATTAACCCAGATTAAAAGATCCAATGGTAATAGTGCAGATCTATGTTAGTGAAGAGAAGTGTCTGCAAGTCTCATCCCATTTTCAATGAAACAAGCAAAACATTAAAAATAGTCTTCCAGCAATTATTTGCCAGAATTAGGCAGTCAGCTTATACAAAATGTGAGGAAAAAAATAATTAAAAAAATCCCAAGCAGGCAATAGCCTGGGATGTGAAGCATTTACTTCACTGAGGAGCAATTGCTCAAATTGCTTCTGTCAACAAATTGTTCACCTTATGGGACTATTCACATCTGAAACATATTTACCTGCTTTAGTGTTTATAGGATGGCATCTTCAGCTTGCACCTGCGCTAGCAGATTCACACGGGCAGCATCGCAGCCTTCTCTTTCAAAATGTGATGCTATATCCTAACATCTGAGCGATAACCTCCAGCACGGAGATTAACAAAGGGCAGAGATCAAAGCTTCGCCGCCTGCCCTCCTCAGTATCGTGCCAGACCTCTCACATTTGGCTGTGCCTTGCACAGAACATACATTTTAATATTCAGGATTTCATTCCCAATATTATTTCCTTCTCAACTCATTGTATCTAAAAAAACCAAAACATAAAAAGAAATCGCTAAGTGGTTTTGAAAATTTAGGCCTGAGACTCTGAGCAAAAGCATGCTCTGTCCTCAACTTGTAAAACATTTCTGGGCTTCTAAACAAGCTTAATGCCTTCACACAGCTGGTAAATGTTTGCTTAAAAATATATTCAAACAATCCCCTTGCAAAGGATTTATAACATATAGACTTGAGCTTCATTTTGGAAAGGTCATTTATGTAGCACATCCGTAAGTTTTAAAAAGCTGCCTTCTATTTATTCTAAACTTTCCAATTACCAGTTTGTTTATACCAACCACCACAAGGAGGTCTTAGAAAGGTCACTCAAGAAATAATATATTTCTCTATCTACTTTCCCAACTATGCTCACGAAGACAGAGTTGACTTCCTTGACTCGACTCTGAATGACCGCAGTATCGTGGTATTATTCAACCTGTAAACTGCTAATGAGCGAAGATAAATTATTAGCAATTTGAAATCATAGCAAGGTTAAAGATTAAGGTGTTGTTCAGTCATATTATGCCATTATTTTTAGGCATTCTGTTTGCAGTGCAGACTGCCATAAAAGGGTTGCAAGCAGAGCGTGGATCGTACCTGTGCTACACAGATTGGCAGTCACTCCAGCTGTCTGATATTTCTGATACACAGAAAGAGAGATGTGTTCCCCATGAGAGCTGGCGGCAAACAGCATCCCCAAAAGGGCAGAGAAAACAATATGCTGCATCCATCAAAGTTTGTTACTTCATAGACTTTTCACAGCCAAATAAACATTTTGCAGCTGGAGGTCTGCATGAACCAGAATAACAAGCATCCCAAGACCTGCTAGAGATTTCAGATCGGGCTGTCTGATGAGAGACGTTGATCCTGCACATGTATGTGTGGACAGAGGCAAGTATTTAGTGTACAGGTCCTGAAGAATAATTACCTGAAACCACCTTTTTTTGGCTTGCCTTTTTTCCCCCAGGATTGGCAGGGTTTGGGAGCAGGGGGGGGAGATTTGGGTTGGGGTTATTTTTTTAAGCACGTTGTGGCCAGTGGCCTACTGGGATGTATCATGCTCCTCCGTGGCATTAGAAGTGATCCCTGACCTTACAACAGCTTCAGATGGTCAGAGATTCGATAGGTAAATTTGAACAGTGCTCATTTTGACAGTGTTCACCTGGGACCTTGTCTTGCAGCCCTTGGCGCAACCCTGATTTTTTTGCCAGTCCTCAGATGTCACAGGGATGGCTCCTTCGAATACTGCCATCAGCTGGCAAATTCCAACATTTCTCATTTACAGGTTTTCGTTTTTCTTCTCCACCTCTGGAACAAGTTGGCTGTAGTGAAAGCTGCTTGGGCAGGTGGCTTCCGGCACTTTCGAACAATGATTTTTGGCATTGACTTACACCAATAACTCTTAAGAAACTAAACTGTTTCTGAAGAGGAGACCCTGTTGTGAGTCAACAGCAGTTGACAAGATGGGAAATCAGGGATAAAAATTTGACAGTGGAGTGAGGCTGCTAGTGGGGTGCCACAGAGATCTGTGATAGGACTCGGACCATTCCGTGTATTCATAAACGGTCTGGAAAAGAGATAAATAGCAAGATGACATTTGCTGCCAAGATGAATTTCTTCAGGACAGTTGTAACAACTCTTCACAGCCTGTGAAGAGTTGCAGGAGTATGTTGCAGCATTGAATCACTTAAGAGTTGAGGGGAAAGGGGGTGGAACAACAAAAAAGAGAGATTAATTCTGTGTCAGACAGCACTGTATTGCATGTGAAAGAAAACAACTCTCACTCTGTACACCAAAGGATGGGCCCTAAATTAAACACTGGAGCTCAGGAGACAAATTTCTGAGGTTGCTGTCAGTAGGCCTAGTAATGAATACTTACGACAGTGGGGAAAAAAGCAAACAAACATCAAGTTAAGTTTGTGCCAAGAACAAAGTACGAAGCGGTCAGCATTGCTGTGCCACTGCCCATAGTGCACACATGCGCTGTGTAGTTTTGGTCACCCATTTCAAAAAGGATACAGAATTAGAATATGCAAAGGGACAGAGATGACAGACTTGGACCTTTGTACCTGGAGAAAGACTGCTAAGAGGATGTGCTAAAGGGTTAAAAAATTATAAATGACCTAATAGAAATTAGGGCAGAAGCAATGAAATCAACATGTAAAAAACCCTATCAAACATACAAACCACAACAGAATTATTTGATTGATTTGCGGATAATTCCCTTTCTTTCCCCTCCAAGACACTTCCACATCTTCACAATGACGGCTTTCTGAGGTTGCCAAAACCTAAGTCATACATCAACTCAGAGTCCCTCATGAAGTACACATGTGGGAAAGTTTGCATGCTTTTGTTACATGATGGAACTCATTGCCACAAGAAGCTGCTTAGGCCAAAATTATAAATGTGGTCAAAAATGGATTAAATAAATTCATAAAGGACAGATCCCTCTATTAAACACCACAGGGCAAAGCCACCTTCTGCTCAAGAAGTTGCTGGTGTGGGAGGCTGAAAAGATCGGCTTGGGGAAGGATCATTCTATCCATGCCTTTCCACAGACACCTGCTGCTGTTCCGTGTCAGTCAACAACACATGGCAAGAAGGAGCTTTACCCCAAACGCTTTTCTGTTCTATTACCAGCTCCCCAAACCAGAGACCTTTTTTTTTTTTTTAATTCCTGAACCATTCCTATGTCTCTCATTAAGCAAATAGTAAAAGGAGATGCACACGAAATGCACGGAAAGGTGTACTGTAACCTTGAGAGAAGTCTACATCACACGTAAGTCATTTGGATAATTCTTCCTAAATTTCGCCTGAGCTGCTGGCGAAATAAACAAAGCACAAACTCTCCCAGATGTGTGCTTCATAAGGAATCCTCAGTCAACGTATGATTTATAGCTTGGCATCCTCAGAAACACAAAATCATGGTTCAGAGATGAAACATAGATGTGGAATTGCTATGGAGGGAGACAGAAAGGGTTTATTCATAGATTTGTCCAAACTCCTGTATTTGTAAGCTTTCTCACTGCTTCCAAATATTGCACTGGACAACTATTCTTCCTTTAACAGCAAGAAGATTAAGGCTGAGTGTTCAGATTCTCATTTTTTCGCATCTGTTAGCCAAATAAAATTTCCTCTGCAAAACTTGCAGGGTGAGCAATTGCATTTTTGCACCATGCTTCTCAACAAAAGAGGAAAGGTAGATTGTCCCATTGGATTTCTGCTGGAGAAAGGTTTGCCAAGCAAGTAGCAAGATCACCACTACAGAAAGCAACCCTACTGATTATCACTGAAATTCATAGTGGGATGTTATCCCCCTTATCGCTATCATGCTTATCGCATGCTTATCACTAAAATTGCTCCTGCTGGACCAAACACGACCAACTTCATGGAGACCCAGAGAACTGAAAAAGAAATAATAAAAAAGAAATCTATAACAATCAAAACTATAGATGGAGAAAGGCACACGAGCTGAATGGAATTCCCAATCTAACCTTCACGCCCAGTAGGAAACAAAACCAAACCTGTGAGGGAGCAGGAAGGAATGCAATGGGAAGATTATATCAGCAGAAATCCAAGACAAAATAGAATGACAAGCATTGAACAGCACCAATATGAAATATATATGTATGTCTTCCACATATATTTTAGCAACCTTGGCTAAACAAGGATTTAGCCTAGCATCCATTCTTCCCAACTCATCTGCTTGTTAAAGAGGTCGGTTCCCTTGTGCTGCCTACAGGGGTATTTTGACAGAAGCATCACTGAGGACTCATTGGTGTTGCTTTCACTTGGCATCACTGACATCTTTCCTTTGTTTCTGAATCTCCTCTTCCTCCAGCTGCATTTCTCTCTTTTTTCACTTTCTTTCACAAGATAAGATTCTCCAGCAGTGCCTTCTGCAGACGCTGCCAAGTGAACTCAACTGTAACGTCACAGAGTTTCTCCATTCTGGCAGGCAGTCCCTTTCCTGGGACATACTAGATGGTGAGACAAAATTGAGGGAGCAAGCTCATTCAGGCAGAGTCTAAAGCTTTCACTGGAGATATAGACTTCCTATAGAATCATGAAGGTATCCCATAACACATACGGGGGGGGGGGGGAAAAAAGAACAGTTTCAGTCATTTTAGATAAGAGCCTTGTCACACAGACTAAACGCTGACCAAAGAATGAGCAATGATAATATATGAGAGGAAATACATAAAGAAAGAAAATACATACAATGTGTCCAGTAAACTGACATTTAATCCAATCTAATTAAATATGCTTTAAACAGTACATCAAAGACTTCTCAAATTCAAAGGTGGTGACAAAAACAGAGGACAGGGAAAATAAACTAGAAAGATTAGAAAAGTGGGAAGAATGAAATAGGGGAATTTCAGTCTAGAAAAATTTAGACTACCGTAACAGAGAGAGGAAACAAAACCATCCAAATTTATTCAGTGGGAGAATGATGCTAGGAGAAGGGGAACAGTCCAGGAGCATTGGGAGCTAGTAAACAGCATTGTAGAAGGCACCATGCAGCACGCCCACACAAGGTAGGGACTGGCTCTGAGTAGTTAAGCAAAAGAGGTACTGTACCAAAAATAATGTAACTTCTAGAACTTATAATATAACCTCATCCTTCCAGCAAACACCAGGCTCATAGTGAAATCATACATTCACCGGGACCCAAGAAAACACCCAACTAATGCCAAAATAGCTGCTTGTGCTCATTAACTGCCTCTTCGACATCTTCAGGGCAACGGGGAACTCCATAAGCAACCTCACCGATGGAAACTACTCAGAGATACCCTGTTTGGTGCTGTTTCTGCCCCAGGGCTCCTCTCCAGCTGACCAGCTATTTCAGCTGATGTTGAGGTGGGCCAGGATGAGGGGTGGATTCAGACTGCCTGCACGATCAACTCTGTCCCCAGGCACACCTCCTCGGAACCCACCGCCGGGAGGGGACTTCTCCTGAGGACTGACTGCACAAAATTTGAGGTGGACCATCCAAGCTGGAAGGCGGAAGGAAAAAAAAAAAAGTTAAACTTGGCAAGATTATAACTGATGGGAAACAGAAAGTACCTGGAAAATGAAAACTGTACAAAAGGGATTACATGAGTAAGGAGATGAAAGTAAGGAAAGTAAGGAGGAAAGTAAGGAAAATTTAACTAGAATCATCTTGGATGTTTTGGATTTCAAAATTTGCAGTCCAAGATTTCTTGGACTGGGGGGAAAAAAAAAAAGGAAAAAAAAAAAAAGGAGAGGCCCATAAATTGAATCATTTTTATATCAAAAACTGCTTAAAACTTTTTAAAAGTGCATGGAGGACAAGGGACAAAATGACATAGCAGGCCTTTCCCGATGGCTGCTAATAGTTTGTCTCACTTCAGTTATATCAGTGCCGTATTACTGACTTGAACAGCATCGCAGCAGTGAGAACTGACGGATCCCTGAGGTCTCAGCCTTGCAGACCACGCAAAAACAAGCAACAAGCTGCATTTCCAGCCCCCATGAAGTCCATGGGACTACTCATGCATAGTGAGCATACTTCTAGGTGCTGGAAGCGATGGATATATAATATTTTCAGTCTTTGCTGTGCCACTGAGAAGCTAGCTGTGCATAATTATTTTCATCCTAGAGCACAGACAGCCGCCCTTCCTTCATTAATACTATTTGCATTATTCACTCCCGGGTCTGAAGTGAGTCTCGAGTACTTGTGTGCATTTCTACTCCTCTCAGCCTCCCCTTCTTCCCTGAATAAATGCTTGTGACAGTTTCTTCAACTATATCTGAAGAGACATTATATGAACTAGAAGCAGCGGAGCCACTTCTGTAGACTTTGCAGCCTCATCTATCTTCCCCCTCACCTGTGTTTTGGTCCATCCTTTCATTTTAACAGGCAACTCTATGGATTATTTTTTTAAATGAAATAAAATACCCATCATCTTTGCAATATTGTCTTTAGAATGTTTACTTTAATTTTGGTTTCCCTGCCTAATCTTTCTCACAAAGCAGTATGCATTTTTAAATCCTCCAAGCAAAATAATTACAAAGATAATCCAGCTGAGTGTAATCAAACTGCAGGGTTCTTTATTTTCCTGGCCTTTTAATTTAATTTCACATCCTGTGGTCTTAAAGAAATATTAGGATTATATCATCTTGTTATTGTTTAGATTATGTGCCTGTAGAAATGAGAAGTAATCAATTCTCTTCTTACCCACTGCCACGCAGAAAACTCATACAGGTCATAAAATATTTTTGAAACAGAGATCCAGGGAAGATCTAACAGATGAGCACAAGTTAGATCCTTAGCTACCGTTTTCATTGACGTAAAACTCACTTAGGATCTTAGCTTTACTGTCACTTGAGAATCACTTCTCTGCCTATCTAAAAAAAGAAAAAAAAAAAAAAAAAAAAAAGAGTGGATGGAAGGGCAGTATTTCCTATCCAGCTGTAAAGGAAGAGGAACCCTTGTTTATTTGGTGGGTTTTGACTAGTATTTTATAAAGACAGTAACTGCTTTGATAAAATAATTTGCTTTTAAACATTTTCAATGCACCAATATGGATTCTGATGTGATTTTGTGGATATTTTAGCCATGGAAATAATCCCATTGACTTTAGCACCACTACTTGTACTTAAATTAGAGCTTCAGTAGCTTTCTTTGGACCAATACAAACCAGAAGTCATTCACAGAGTAACACTGGCGTAAAAATAGTGTAGGAGAAGAATTAGCTACATGCTTAAACACATAAGTCAGTCAAGAAATAAAAATTCAACTTTTGTCTCTACACATGCAGAAGGACCCTGCCTACATCCCAGCAGTCAGCGTTGGGCTTTATGAGGATCAGAGCACATCTGTATTATTAAGTCTGAACACAGGATTGGGGCTTCAGACCCTTCCCTGCAAGCATCAAAGTCCTCAGCAGACAGATGTTCATCTTCTGGGTTGGGGAAAGAGAAATCATTAGCACATCTTAGCTAGCAAAGCAGTACCTGGAAAGGGAGCTCATCTTCCAAGAAGTAAGACTTAAATGATGCAAGGGTGAGGTTTTTTGGGGTTCTTTTCAGTAGTAACCTATTGTACTGTCTGCTGGCATAAAGGAAAAAGGAAGCAAGGTCAGCGACCGAACAGGTATGATATACCCCCAGGGCCTAGAAACAGCCAAGTCAGAGCTGCGGCATTCCTTTTTTTTTTGAGCTGTTTTTTTTTCATTGCCTTCAAACTGGGGCAGCACACACCCATCCACCAACTTGACGTGACAAAGGCACGGACACATGCAGTAGGACCCATCTCAGGGCAAGACTGTGGTTGAGGCTTTTATTCTGGAGCTGTTTATCACAAAGATGTGTGTTAGTTTGGTCCAAGTGCTGCTGGCCTGGTAACACTCTCAGTAGAACATCCCTGAAACCACCTCTTTCAGACCTTTTTGCCTAAGTTATCTCAGAATATTCCTAATTAATACAGAAATCTAGATACAGTCAAAAGTTATGCCTATGTCTTGGTTAAATACTGAAAATTCTTTTCTGAATGGATGATTTCAGCAATGCTAAGTTAAAACCTTCTTGGAAAAGGAACATATTGATAACAAATACAGGCAATCTCTTCCTAGATTTATGATTTTGCACTCGAGGAAAGCAATCACCTGAGATTAATGGAGCAGAGGTAAGTAGCTCTATTGAAACCTCCATAGTTAACATTTGTTCTAGAAGTTTCACTAGCTAATAGCTTCTATGTACTAATAACCTGAGAGACCATCACAGCTCAGTACTAAGTACTTTTCAAAGTGTTTACAAACCCAACAAGCTAGATAGCAATTAGGCTATAAAATCAAAGTTCCACAGCAACAATACACATGAAGGGGCATAGTCCTCTCTCTTCTGTATAGAGGTTTGGGTGGAAGAGCTTCGGTTTCTCCGTCATCACCAGATCCCAAGACCTGCTGCCCATGACTGCAAACTGGTGTAGTCGGCCACAAGGGAGAGAACTCCAGAAGAACAAAGCGCCCACCAAGAGCACAGCTACAGCAGCTCTAACTTGCTCTGCATCAGCCCTGCAGATGGGAAAGGGATTTCAAGCCAGTTCCACTCACACAGACACACACTTGTTCTAAGCCAGGTATGGCTACAGAAGTAAGTCCTTTCCGTAAAAGGAGATCTTTATGTCATTCAGACCTACACATTCTTTTCACAAAGGCCTGAAGGCTCCTGTTTTCTGGATTTCCTTGATTAGAGTATAATGAAATATTCTGGACTCTCTGGGATATTTTTTTTTTTCCAGAAAGAAATGGTTACAGGCTTGAAAAGGAAACTTTTTTTTTTTTTTTAAACTACTGGTTAAAAGCACCCTGTTGCATCTGAAATAATGGCCGATTCCATTCTTGGAATATTTTTTTTAAGCTATTGCAGCAATGAAGAGCTTCTCCTGAACTCCAAAAAGAAAACTAAACTGAGTCACTGCACGCAAGCTTCCTCTGCTTATAGAGACATTTTCCTTAAAGTACTTTATTTTTATATAAGCGGTACAGGACAGGACCTTAGATTCTGCATTCAAAGCACCAGTTAATGAAGTTCTAAAGTTAAGTTGCAATAATCATATTCTCCATGGGGTTTTGGCTGTCGCTATAGTCACCTTCTTCCCTTCAAAATATGCTTTTCATTGTTCTACTGCCCTTTTTCCAATTGCTCTGCAGCCAAGTTCTTGGAAAGCAATCACGCTTCTTGTTTAGGATTTATTGCTAGTCTTTTGCCAATAAGGACATGCACAAATCTCTCCTGTGATCATCCTGCACAAGCAAGCTAAAAATACAGCAATTTAAGAACAGGCACATATTGCATGTTATATGGCATCAGCGTGCACCCATCAAAAAATTCTGAGATATATAAAAGAAGGTTGACCCTTTTGGCTAGGCCCATCAAAGGCTCTGCTTGGCTGCCATAAATAAGTTTATTTTAGAATCTCAGTCTACCTAAAGGGAAAAAAAAACAAACAAAACAAAACAAACATATTTGCAGTATGGTTTAATGGTGTTTTTTTTTTTCCTTTTACCAGGTTTACATCATAAACTTTGCACATTACCCCAAGTCTGAGAAAAATAATACTTTATCTTCCAAACTGGCTGTTTTAAAACTAATAACCACGATGAGTAATTTAGTTATCAATAAAACTTTCAAGCGGTGGGAATTGTCTGTCTGTTTTTACAAATTTGTAGAGGATTTTGCAATTTATCAGAGTCAAGTTGTAATTTGGTTTCAAAACATGTTTCAGGTTGTCTAAGAAAGCTCCTGCGCACAGAAACAGGTAACAGGAGGGATGACTGCTGTCATGGCTAAGAAGGAAGGGATCACGATAAAGAGTATCTAGGCAATCACCATGCCTTGGTCACGCTTATCTGATCGTATTGTTTGTTTTTCATACAAATATTATAATTTAATCATCATCCTCTTTGAAAGACTTGTCTTTTATCAGCTTATTGCTTTTGACAGGCAGGAGTAGATTCAGGGATGTGTTCTAAAGCTTCTCTGGCTTAGGGCTGTTAAAGTTCCTCTGCCACATTGGGTGACTCAGTCCTTGGTCCCTCCTGGACCTCTCCATAGGCTCCTTGGTTCTGATGATGTCCTCTATCAAACAACCTTAAATTGGGAAGATTAATTGGGATTCAGTCACCAAGCTGGACTTGCTGCTAGCGGCACAATGTATCTCTATTACTAATGGCTAGATGATCCTGTGGTCCAGACAGGATCGCTGAGACTCAGAAACAAGAGGGCTAATGAAAAGATCCAGATAAATGTTTCACCACCTCATAATCTGGGGTTCTTACTCAACCTGAAATGACTGCAATTGTTATTATTGTGCTTTTCTTTTTATAATTCGCATCTTTCTTGTCTTCCCTTGTCTGCTTATTCTTTTCCCCAGGCAATACGAGATGGTCCCAAATACCTATTTGGTTCCTCTAATTAAACCAGATTTATTTTCTATTCAGTCCTAGAAGACACTAGTGATTTGTGAAATAGGATTTTGCATCCAAGAAATGAGAAATGATAACTAAGGAAACAGCATAAATTTATTCCTAATAAATTATAAATGAACTTTCAAACGCAATAAAACTCCATTTTTTTACATGTTCAGACTGGCAGACTTCTGAGTATAACAAGCAACTTCTGTGTAATTTTGTGCCAAAAACTTCATATTGTACAAAAAAATATGAAGATTTCCTGAAATTTATTCTCTGTTCAAAATTATTCCATGAAATACATTTTTGTATGGAAACTGCATTTACTCTTTTTGTTGCTCTAATAAAATTACTCATGTATCACGTGGCATCAGTTAATTCTGGGTGTGCTTCTCATTGTAATCACCAGGATTCGAGTGCAAGTATTTGGATAACAATTATAAAACTTGCTTCCTGGTATTTCAGCTAAAAAGTTCACTTTACATTGGGGGTTGCTTTGGTACAACTTAGTCACAAAGGAACTTACACAAGGGACCACATAAAAAACGTTACCAAGGCCAAAGCAAATGAGTTGCAAAATTTAAACCAATATTTGCTAGAAAATGTTCGTGGTGGTCACTCAGCCCTACTTCCGAGTCCCTTACAAAAGTCCTCACAGCTGGACTTCTCGTTGCAGGTCTGCCTAAGCCTCCCTCTGCAACTAATCTGAAATTTCCTTTTTGCGGCTGATACTGGGTTTGTGTTCCCCTTGTGATTGTGATAAAACTTCTGCTTTTACTGACATCTGCAGAGCGCATCCCATCATTTTCCTTCTTCTGAGATTAAGTACCACATCGCAGGCACCAACCACCATGTAATTGAGCTAATATAGCTTTTACTTTTGACTTAACAAGTCGAAACACACACGCATGTACTTGGCTTTGGCGACGCGTTCACCCAGCCAAATCCACTGATGGAGTCTGCAGGACCTGGAACAAACTTATTTTTAGGCACCATAATCCTCAATGTATTAATTTGCTTTTGCTCTTGGTCTTCCACATGCTGTCCGTCTTCTTCTGCAATGACATCCACCTACATTACTCCTTGCAAATTTTAAAAACACTTTACTCACGGCAGCTTGCAATGATAACTAAAAAAACCTATGGAAACATACACAATACAGACATAATACTTGTGGCTCTTCTGTCAGGTACATAACTTGTCCTCTGTTCTTCATTTCAAAAAAATTCACACCCCTTCCAAAAAAGTTTTCAAAAAATAAGCACCAGGCCTCAGAAACATGTTGTTAGAGCTTCATACATGGTTAAAAGAAAAGTTGGAATCTAGTTGGGAGTAAATCTTAATGAAATTCTGCCATTTGGATTACAGCTAACAGCTTCTTTAATGCGACTTTAACACAATAAAACAACATTACTGTTACCATCTTGCTGAGGATGGTAGAAAGAGACCATAAAACTGAGTGGCACATTTAAAATTACTTGCAAAATATTGGCTCTCCGAAAACAACACACAATAACTGTAATTAATACCAGTCTTTTAAAGTATTCCTAAAGTCTACTGAAATCTAACCCAGCACTGTAGTGTTGGTAGCACCAACTGCATCCAAAACAATATTAAAAATGACAACAGAAAATAAAAGTTCTCCATCAGAAGTCAGAAAGTTATAATTCACTGATCTGCTGAATGGAATAACACCTTTGCCCTCATTATTTATAGAGCTTTTTTGGGAGGATCTCAGGACTTTACTCTTTAGCTAAGCCTCACAAGTTCAACAGCCCATGAGTTATATAAACATTATTTTACAATTTGAACTATTTTCCCAGCAAAAGGATCGCTCCAGGGGAGGAGTATTTGAATGATTTCTTTTACAAAACTAATATTGCTTTACTTGTACTCCCAGAGCTTCAGAGTGACCAAAGCTGAAGTCCATCCGAGTGGCACCCAGCCTCACTAGCGGGCGGTTCCATGCACTTCAGAGGACAGCGGGGAAAAAAGGCTGCAGGTTGTACCGCACCTAAAAACGCTCTGTCTGGCAAGTGTTTTCAGGGAATAGAAGTTTGAATAAAGGCTTGGGAAAATGTCTTATTTTAAACAGTAAGCAAGTAAATACATACATACATAAAACCGGGCTGCAGCTGACCGAAAATGATCACATCTTGGTAGTGATGCTGCAACCGGGAGACGTGTTGCTTGTGCGTGGCACTCATCCTCCGGCCGGGGGGGGATGCTCTCGGATGGCCGGGGTCTCCGCGGGGAACCGGGGCGAGCCCCGAGTCTGGCTAAAGATGCTTCCTGCAACCTCTCTCTCTGTGAAGTGGGGCTTAGAGGACCTGCAGTACCGATGTCTTCAGGGGAAGAGATTTGCATCAAGAACCAGCAGATGCATTACTTCGAGATTTTATTTTAATCTGACACATGATTTCAACACACCGGGGCATCCGCAGCCCGGGGGGTGGGGGCGGGGGCTGAGCCCCCAGCCCCTCTGCCCGGCTCCGGCTGGGGACAAACACACTCTCGACAATGGGCATGTTTGCAGCAACATGATATCACCTAATAACGCCGAATAAGGCAATGACTGTACGTTGTAACGATACGATCCTGCCGGTCTCACCACACGGCGCGGAAAGCTATTTGCAGATTTGCTAAGCCCCTTTTGAATGAATGCATCTGCAGCTGACCTTTAACAATAGACGCTGAAATAGCACAATCTGTGGGACCAGATTTAAGGGGGG
>NW_009647731.1:9540403-9548705 GCF_000708025.1 Charadrius vociferus | reverse complement strand
GAGCGGGGGGAGGCCGCGGAGCGATGCGCGGAGCGTTGCGCGGAGCAGCCCTGGTACCGGGCGCCACCCCGCGGCAGCGGAGCCGGGCCGGGCCGGGGAGCCCGGCGCTGGAGGTACGGGCTTCTCGACTTTCCGGAGATCTTAAAAGGATCGAAGGAAGTAACCCGAGGGAATCGCATCTCCTCTGCCACACCGTTATTTTATTATTTTTTTTTTATCTTGATAAGCAGCTGCGTGAGACATCAGCCGCTTGTGGAAAGTTTGTGAATTTTAAGCTCTAGGTTCCAACATAAATTCTCTTCTGGCTAAATGGGAGAGATGCTCGTGGCAGCATGATTCGGATTTTCCTGGCAACAGGGTAGATCGATTCAGCAGGTCAGGCAAAGAAAGAGGAATAAAAACGACCCATTACTCTCACTAACACTCTTCCCCCATCTGTGTTTGCATTGATTAAACCCACGTGAAGCAAAATCAAATTAACAAGCACCTTCTTATAAGTGGAGCATAGATGCTACTTTTTCTTTTTTCTTCTTTTCCTATTGTACCAATCATATTTTTTTTCTACAGCCAGGCAGAAATGACTTGTGATAGCAGGACTTGCAGACTGCCTAGAACACATTTTCTGAACACAGGAAATAAATGCATTTCATGAATAATAGCTTGGGCATTAGAATAAAATGTCTATAATAAATGCCTTTTGTACCTGATTAAGTGTCAAGGGTTAGAACTTTGGAAGATACTGTGCATAGCAGGTGGCACTGCTGTGTACAATCTTTCACATCCTCTCTCCTATTTCTTCAGAAAATGTTCAGCCTCTGGAAGCCGTGCCATGTTGTGGTTACTTTCTTTGTAATGCCAAGTTCTATATAGCAGCAGTTGTGTCTGTAAGTACCGGAAGATTTTTCTCTGATTAAATAATTCTTAAGGGAAAAATTGCTTCCTGGAAACCAGAGCCTTAGCATAGAGATGAGGTTCCTAAGGAGTGCCTGCCCTGCTTGTTGTTTGACCACTTGTGTGCAAGGACTGATGCTCGTTTGTAAACAGAGCAGATTATGCTCAGGTTATAAGTGCATTTCACATCCCTGCCCAGCCTCCCACTTACAGTCATCCCAGGGACAACACAGGCATCAGAACATGGCTGGTGTTGGAAGACACAGTTATGCCTTTTTTTTTTTAATACAAGGTTTTTAACTCTACAAGCAACCCCTCTCTCCAAAGGAAAAATGAACACACGTGTCTCAGTCCCCATTTTGTGAACCAGCCCTTGCTGCAGCAGCAAGCCCAAATTCTGCTGACAGCAACAGAGTATCAGCGTGCTTGCCACATCCCAGGGTCAGGCTGGTCAGCGGGGAGGGATTTACCTTCATGGGAGACTCCAAAATGAAGAGGGAAGATCTTGAAGATCTTAATTTGTGCTGCCCTTGGAAATCAGCATGTGAACCTGAGGGCTCTACTGCTCCTCTTTTATCTAGTATCTATATGTACCTTTATATACTCAAGTGGAAGGCACACACAGTCATCTGCAGTGTCGCCCTGTGGGACTCCAGCATGCCGATGTTGTCCTGTATACTTCGTGAACACTTATTTAATTCTTGAAAGGGTAAATAGATTTATCAGAAGAGTTACAACAGATCTATACAGTGTTCGGAAATCCCACGGAGCTACCTAGTGTTCATGAACGGTGCAGCTCTGAAGCACTCCACGTTCCTGGCAACCAAAGGCACAGTTACACAGTGCCTTCAGCAACGGGGGCAACAATCGAACGGAGTGTTGTGCTGCTGCCAGAGTGGTTATTTCAACTAAGCTGGATGACTTTGCATTGAAGTGGACTAGGAACAGTCACATAACTTAAATGTGGCTGAGTGCAGGGAGTGGAAAGCTGAGCTCTGCTACCGGACTGCTGAGATTCTGCAATAACATGTTTGTCTTAGTTACACATCTACAATGGAGAGCAGCAATTCTGACTTCATGTTTATCAGTAAGAACAATGGAGTGGGCTTTCTTACTGATTCTTGCAGTGTTTAACAAAATAAAACTTGTTTCCAATAAATCTGAGTCAATGGGGCATACTAGGACATGGAGGGAGGTGTGTTCACTAGCACAATGCCCTACTGTGAAAAACAAAACCAGTCTCCACTGCATCTCTCTTTTCTGCTAGTTTTTTAAGCCTGAATATACCACTGATACATAACAAGGGTCTGCTTCAGTGCAGTCCTCGGACGGATGGCCCCTTTTATGGATGTGGCTCCCCCATGGATTGCCAGAGCAAGTGCCACTGCACAGACCTACTCACCTTAAAGTCCATCAGCTGGGCTTTGCAGAACCCACTGCAGCACTGGAGTCTTACTTCATGACTTCTTCATAGCTGTTGGTATCTTCATTTTTGTGTCACCTGGAACACTGGTTCAGGAAAACAACAAAATTTAAAAATATTAGAAAGAGGTAGACTTATTTATATCTATTTTCTCTTGTGACAAACACAGTCCTTTAATTTCAAGGTATGTCCACACCTGATTTAATGGAGCAGTCAGGTTCTCTGTGAGTGAGGGAGAAAGACACAGGAGACCTGTGAGTCTGTTCCACTGCTTATCTTATTCTAGTCACTGTTGTAAACTCTGGTGCTGGAATACTCAAGCAGGGACTCAAAGACAGGGTGTCAGGGAAGGACCACAGGTCTTTTTTGCTGGCCTAAAGATCCTGATTCAGTCCTTGCTGGGAGAAAAAAGAAAATTTAGTCTGAATCATATGCAGAAGCAGCCAATTTTGGAAGGAAAAAAAAAAAGAGAGGCTACCAAAACCCAGTTAAACTCTGAAAAAAACGTGCTTTCTAAGGTGCTTAATGTGTTTTGTTGTTCTGCTTTTAAATAAAACATCTTCATCCAAAGTCAGGATCAGGAAAGGCTCAGAAAAAAATCTTTTTGAGTGCCAAACACCAGGATAAAGCAGGGCTGGCAGCCATCTTCCCTTTATGGGAAAAGAGAGGTTTGTAAATGAAACGCCAACACCGTGCGAGACCCAAATGCATCAGTGTAATAAGAATAGGAAAGCAGCAAGGCAGAGTGTGATATTCTGAGCCACTCTAAGGGATGAGTCATCGGTAGGGTGGGCTCACGCAGCTCCAGCCAGAAACACAGCAGCAACACACCCAGTTTTATCCTGCCACCACAGAAAAACCACTTAGCCTCAGCACAGCCTGCTTGAAATGTCTGGATAAGACCCCCCAGTGAACCAGATGTCAAAAAGGCTTTTGCCTATACTTATCAATTGGAAACATACCCTAACAGCAGCTATCTCCTAAATCCATGTTATAATATGCAATTAATGCAGTAAAGCCTGTTCACGATTAGCTCTAAGCTGGATTGTGTTTGGAATTGCTTCTGAAACTTATTTCTACAAACGGGCAAATTCTTTCGCCTCCTGCTGAGATTCGGTATCAGCAGGTGGGAGCACACAGGCCTATGAGAACGCATTTGCGGGCAGCTGTAACCTTTTACAGAGCCCCTTTGCGTAAGGACAGAGGCTGCCATCTACCAACAGCCATGGGGTGATGCATCATGTTGTCTAAACCGAACTTTTTGCTTTGGTTTAGATAAAAATGTTTATGCCTCTGTTGTTTCTTTCCATTTCCAAACCTTTTTCTTTTTTTTTTTTTTCCAGTTATCTATTTCCTCAAGGTAGAGGACAAATGATCATTACAGAATTTGAGCACATGGTATAAAATAACCTTCCAGAAGATGAGCAGATTTTAGTTTTTAAACAAGCAGACATACGCATCCCGTACTTTGCACAGAATCTGCCATTCAATGACCCATGGCAGCAAATCTGATTTGAGATTTGCTTACCCCTTTCATCAAGTTTAGCAAGAAGCGGCTATTTTTTCACTAATATTTTGTTGTGTTAATGATGGTCTTTCAAAGAGCTCTTTAAAAACTAACTCTCACAAAACAATAATAGTAACAACACACAAGCATTATCTAGCACTTTTTATCAATAAATCTCAATGTTTTTTACCAGAAAGGCATATTTAATTATTCCCAGAAAGGAAAAAAGAGGTACAAAGTGAGGGCAGGCAGGTAAGTATCCTAACCAAAAATAAAATTTACATCTCCCATTATCTGGTCAAGTGCCTTATCCACTGCTCTGCACCTTGTAACAATAAAAACTTCTCCTTAAAGCCTGCTGAAATCCCTGGGAAGTCTTTCAACAACTTCAGAGGTCTCAATTTGAATCAGGCTTAAAGACTCTAATACTTCACATCCAAACGCGTCTGTGCACTGCTGAGCTCGTGCTGCACCAGTATGAACCAGCAGTCCCTCACTGCAGAATGAGATAAGAGACTGGGGCCTGTCCAGCCAGGGAAAAGCCTGTGGGAGAGAGCAAAGCATACAACCAGCAAGATTTGGAAAAAGATGCGCATATAGTACTGCTTGGTAGATTTATTTTGAACTTTGGATGGCAAGAAGAACTAGGTTTAGCAGCTGCTCTAGCCTGTGCCAGAGCTGAGGAAAAAGGAACAACTCTTTTGCCAGGTGCGCTTTGGCAATGACAAGGTCTATCTTCCAATTGTAGGGATGCCCAGTAAAAAGCAAAATGGAAAATAAACCCCCTGTTAAATGGCAGTAGTTCAAGCTCTTGCCCAGAAGTCTGAGAAGCTGAATTATGCCGTCTTCATAACAAAGCATGAGCAATATTTCCCCACCTGCAAGCCAAGTGTTTAAACAAAGAGTTTTAAACAAAACGTAACTTTCCGGGGAGGGGGGAAGGACACCATTTTAGAATACATCAATTTAGAAGTTGTGAATAATCATCTGTGGGTGAAACAACCATCCTCAGGAAATCCTAGCAATAGCCTTTTTTTTTTTTTTTGCTGCCACAATACAGCTCCCACAGCTGAGGGAAAGGAACCGCTGTGGCCCAGCTGTCCCCAGGCACACAGTCTGCTGGGCGAGCACGTCCCTCCGTTTGAGGGGCTGTGCCACACCAGCAGCCGTGAACGCAGACGTGCCATTCTGCACTGCATTCCGGGAATCGACCCAGGTAATGGCTGATGTCTCTTTGCTCCTCTTCACCAACAGTCACTGCTCTGCAGGTGTCCCGGGCTCAGCCCCGCTCCTCACTGCTCTGCTGGCAGCTCTCAGCAGTGGCACAAAGACCTTCCAAATCTCTACCGCGGACACGTCTCTCAACAACCGCTCCTTCCCACTCCATCTCCCAGGGCTGCAGGCTACAGCACGGCTCACCCACACTGCATCTGACATATTTTGTAACATACAAATCGTTAACTCGCTTCCACTTTTAGGCTTTGAGGGGTTTTTAAGCAAGAATACCCCTAACTTTTAAGTAACAGACATGCAAATAAGCTGAGTATCTCAGCCATCCGGACCCACTCACTCAGCCAGTGACCTTCCCAGCAGAGTCCTCATCCAGCTCGCACTTTCAAGCAGCCCTGGTTCATCAGCAAGAGTCGAAACTCAACTCCTCTCTCACACACTTTCAGGTTTCCTTTAACGAAGCGCTAATGAGAAGCAAGGGGTACATAAGGTTCCTTGACTCCAAATCCGCTAGGTCAGTGCCTACATTTTCTTCCCCCTTATCTCACCGTGGCTACAGGAACAGTTTGCCTCTGCACCCTTGTGCAGGACACCTCCATCTTCATCACAAGCCCAGCCAGCCATCCAGTATCTCTGTGCACATATGAGCATATAACGTTATTCTGGAAGGTCTGCTGGGCACTATAGTTTTCAAGAAGATTATCAGAGCCACATTTCCAGCTGTCATTGGCTACATCCAGATGAATAAATTCAGGAGAGCCACAGAAAGGAACCAGCGAGTGAAACTGGTGATGATATTAAATGGTCAGATAGGTCTCAGTGTGCTTTTGCACAACACCGACTAACACTGCTGAAAACAGTTCCTGGGCATTTTAGAGAGTTAATTACTGGCTAATGACCAACCCGAACAGATAGTTGCACACAACCTCACTCTTTTGAAGGCTCAGAGAGTTTACTGTTACATAGGTGACCAGACCATGCCAGCCAGATCAGTACCAGGAATAAATTTGCTAATTTGTCCAGAAGTATAGATGCAGTATCCATTGAGCTCGTCCCAGGGGCCTGGGATGTAGCGGACAGTGCTCTGGCTGCCTTTGGCTTTGGCCCCAGATGCTAATGGCTGAGCTTATCCTGCCAGTGGAGCCAGACTTCTCTCTGGTTCACAAGCTGGGATCTCCCCTTCGTAAAAGGGTGTGGATATTTATAGATACGAATATTAAAACAGAAATTACCAAAACCCAGAAGTGAAACTGGGTTCAACTTGATTTGACTACTTAGATGAAGAAACACACCAAAAGAAGCTAAGAAAAGAAAAATGGACTTTGAGAAAGTGATTGATTTTCAGTACTCTGGGTCGTGCATGCTGCCTGTGCTGCTCCAAAGCACGTGGCCTAAAACAGGGAAGCGGGAAGCTGACATTTCTTGGTGAGGGTGATCTCTGTTGCTGCCACCATCAGGTGTTTAACAAAAATAGCCTGAGAAAACCTTGTACTGCTCCACTGACTGTTAAAGTAGCTCCTTTAGCCTGAATTGTGGGGGCTTGGGCTTCAACAGCAGACTCTCTGAAGCCCTCAGCTTCAGGGAAATAGGTTTGTGTGTATCAGGTGTCATAGAATCATAGAACGGTTTGGGTTGGAAGGGACCTTTAAAGGCCATCTAGTCCAACCCCCCTGCCATGGCCAGGGACATCTTCAACTTGATCAGGTTGCTCAGAGCCCCGTCCAACCTGACCTGCAATGTTTCCAGGGATGGGGCATCAACCACCTCTCTGGGCAACCCGGGCCAGTGTTTCACCACCCTCAGCGTAAAAAATGTTTTCCTTATATCTAGTCTAAATCAATCTTCCTTTAGTTTAAAGCCATTACCCCTTGTCCTATCACTACAGGCCCTGTTAAAAAGTTTGTCTCCATCTTTCCTGTAGGCCCCCTTTAAGTACTGAAAGGCCACAATAAGTCCTCCCTGGAGCCTTCTCTTCTCCAGGCTGAACAACCCCAACTCTCTCAGCCTGTCTTCGTAGGAGAGGTGCTCCAGCACACTGATTATCCTTGTGTCCCTGCTCTGGACCTGCTCTAACAGGTCCATGTCCTTCTTGTGCTGAGGGCCCCAGAGCTGGATGCAATACTCCAGGGGGGTCTCAGCAGAGCAGAGGGGCAGAATCACCTCCCTCAACCTGCTGGACACACTTCTTTTGATGCAGCTCAGGATATGGTTGGCTTTCTGGGCTGCTATCACACATTGTCTGCTCACATCCAGCTTTTCATCCATCAGTAACCCCAAGTCCTTCTTGGCAGAGCTGCTCTCAATCCCTTCATCCCCCAGCCTACATTGATACCGGGGATTGCCCTGATCCCGGTGCAGGACCCTGCACTTGGCCTTGTTGAACCTCATGAGGTTCACACGGGCCCACTACTTCAGCCTGTCCAGGGCCCTCTGGATTGCACCCCATCCCTTAGGCGTGTCAACCACAACACACAGCTTGGTGTTGTCCACAAACTTGCCGAGGGTGCACTCGATCCCACAATCTATGTCATTGATGAAGATATTCGACAGTCCTGGTCCCAATACGGATGCCTGAGGGACACTGCTTGTCACCAGTCTCCATCTGGACATTGAGCTGTTGACCACCACCCTCTGGATGTGACCATCCACCCAATTGCTCATCCACTGAACAGTCCACCCATCAAATCCATATCTCTCCAATTTACAGAGAAGGATGTTGGGGGGGACCATGTCAAAGGCCTTACAGAAGTCCAGAAAGATGACAGCCGTAGCTCTTCCCTTGTGCTCTGACGTAGTCACTCCATCGTAGAAGACCACGAGGTTGGTCAGGCAGGACCTGCCCTTGGTGAAGCCATGCTGGCTGTCTCGAATCACCTCCCTGTCCTCCATGTGCCTTAGCTTAGCTTCTAGGAGGAGCTGTTCCATGACCGAGGCACAGAGGTGAGGCTGACAGGGTCGTAGTTCCCAATATCCTCCTTTCTACGCATTTGAAAAATGGGTGCAATGCTTCCCTTTTTCCAGTCACCAGGGGCCTCGCCTGACACAATTAAGTGCGTGTGTGGGGAAATCAGGCCGCGACTTCAGTTGGCACCAGCTCCCGCCCGAGCGGAGCCAAGCAGGCACACGGCTACCGCCGCGTAATTGTTTAATTAGGATTAAACCGCTATACTCTCAGCCCGTTCGGCAAAACCCAGAGCCGACGGCGCCGGAAAAGTTCGTATCTGGAAGGTGCACAAGGCCCCGCCCCGCCC
>NW_009647731.1:9533566-9540215 GCF_000708025.1 Charadrius vociferus | reverse complement strand
CCGGGCGCGGGCGGCGGTACCGTCGGCCTGCCGTGCGGCTGCGCCCGCCTGGAGGAGGAGGAGGAGGAGGCCAGGCCCGGCCCGGCCCACAGCTCTGTTTTCTCCCCCGCAGGCTCCTCACGGTTCGCTCCGGCGGTGACACAGCACGCCCCGTTCTTTAAAGGGACGGCCGTCGTCAACGGAGAGTTCAAGGAGCTGAGCCTGGATGATTTCAAGGGGAAATACCTGGTCCTCTTCTTCTACCCGCTGGACTTGTGAGTGCGGGGTTTCTCTCCTGTCACATGGGCCTCCTGCCTTGCCGAAGGTCACCAGAAGTGCCGCGGATCCTTGCTGCCTAAAGCGGCTGTTTTTACCTTATCCGGGCTAGTCTTGCACAGCAGACGTGTCTGTTTCTGGAGCCTGAGTGATAAGACATGGGGGCGAATGGCCATTGTGTAGTAGAGCAATGGCTCTGGTGGCCGGAGAGCATCTTCTAGCTGCCAGGCTGGCTCCAGGAGGCAGATGCGGCCTTGCAGGAGTGATTCCTCTTACAGTCGGGTCCCGGGGGTGAGGGCGTTGCTTTGCAGTTCAGGGTCATGTTGGAGACTCCTTTTGAGCAGCAGGGCCAGCAGAACTGCTGCAAGACGGCTCCAAAGCAAAAGGTGGACAGGTGGGGCTGAGCCTGTCCGGAAGACTTGAATCGCCAAGAGCATCCTGGTGTACATGGGCATGTGGGGGAGAATTTAACCCACGGTCCCTTCTCCTAGAGTTTCCAAAAAACTCTGTGTAGAGAGTGTCTGGCAGAGACACTTTCTCCATCTCCGCAAAACGTTTGTCTAGAACTGAGAGTTGAAAACTGATGTTCCAGCTAGGTGGCCATGGCTGTTGCTTTGAGACTGGCTGAAGCTAATCTTAAGCAGGAAACATGGTTAAAATTATCAGGGTATAGATAATGTGCTGCATTAGTGTCTAGAAGCGTTTTCTAAAAAATTCTCTCAAAAGATTGCAGAATCATTACAGCCTGTTCTCTCTTCCCACCCAGCACCTTTGTCTGCCCCACAGAAATTGTGGCCTTCAGCAACAAAGCAAATGAATTTCACGATGCGAACTGTGAAGTAGTGGCGGTTTCTGTGGATTCTCATTTTTGTCATCTGGCCTGGATAAATACCCCACGAAAGGTATGGATTGGGCAACTGTTTGGGGCTTCCTTTTTTGTTTGTTTGTTTTCTTTTCACAAGAGCTGAGAAGAAGAGTTGAATAAGCAACGGTGCAAACACCGATTTCAAGAGACTGCCTGAAGTGCTATGTGAAGTGATTAACTTCTACATTTGATGACATAATTCTAACCTCAGTCTTTGTTTTCTTGCTCTTTTCCTTAATAATTTGAGTTTTTTTAAATCTTTGTTTGCTCTCGTGATAGTCTTGTAGGTTACATCATATCCTTACGTTTATCTCAGAAGACAAATACTCAGTATGTATGTCGCTGTCCTAAGCTGCTCCTTACAGCTGGTGGTTTTTGTTGCCCCTCACAGAAAATGAACAGCAGCTGTTTAGTCCTTATTGTTAACCAGTACCAAGCAGCGGTGGCTTCAGAATGGAAGCGGAAAAACAATGAGCTTATTGGAACACTTATATTATTAACTCTCACTTGCTGAAATAGTTCCACTTCTGCAGTACAAATGGAGGTCCTCAGCTTTCTTCAGGGAAAGAAAGCGGTAAAGACAGCCTTTTACTGAGGAACCTCTTTCAGATGTATATGAAAATGCCCACTTTTGATCACATCAAGCACCTGACTGGTTTGGTTAGTTGTAGAGAATCAGAAGTGTCGCAGGAAGGTGCAGAAGCTCCTGGGCCATCGGTCATGACCCACGTGGTCGTGCAGACAGCAGTCTGCAGTGGAGCTCACAGACTGGGGTGCCTCCAGGTGCCGTAGCTCTTGCCCTTGTGACATAGAGGGGAGGGAGCAGAGTTTGCTAGATTTAATACGGCGTGGCTGAACCTATTGCGAGTATTTAATTTTCTGCATGTTTTGCTCAAAGCTCCAAAATGTGATTATGGACTGACTTCACTGCTTCATGCAAAAGCTGTTTGGAGTATGCCAGTCAGGCACGGCTCGATGCACACGTAGCAAAACGCCCTGCGAAGGGTGGAAAGAATTCCATGGTGGTGCAGATGGGAAACTGACACCCAGAGAAGCTAAGGCCTTGTTTTCTCCGACACCTGCCTTCAAAGCTCTGCGTATGAGAGCTCCATTGCCGACGAGCATTTGCAGGATCGGGGTCTGAATGACTGAGATTACACAATGATTCACTGATGATGCCAGGAATAGAAAAGCTAACAAACTCCGGGCTTGTTTCAAGGATAGGGAGCTTATCTCTCTTGTAATTCCAGTATGTTGCAAAACTGAAAGAAATCTTGGTTGACTCTCCAAACAATATTTCAATTGATTTGGGGGAGGAAAAAAAATAAAATACGTGCACTAAATAGAGAAAGCAGGACTCGGATATACCTAGCGTGGCTGCGAGAAGCCTTGTGTTTTGTCTGTCCATAGTATGCACGTTTGTTTTCCCTTCTCTCCTCACCATGTTCATCTTGTTTAATTTTGAACACTGAAATATGCAGTATAAATTTTTGTACTCAAAGCTCCTGAATGGAGTACGAGGGAAATCTTTCTGAAAATCTATGACTGTTGTCATAGGCAGCCTTTTACCACCAAAATAAGCAATTCTAAAATGGTCAGTGCAAAAGAAGTTTTAATGTTCCAAAGAAACCAAATGTTCCTGACTACTTTAAAAAGAAAAACAACAACCCAAACAAACCAAAATCAAACAAACACCACCACCCCATTCCTCTGTGGTTCCTTTCATGGACCACATCCCATGAATGTGTTTTGTGGGTAGTATACCTTCAAGAGCACCAAATCCAGTGACTCAAGAGGAATAATCCTAAAAAGCATTTTGTAACAAAATGGAATCTTACTTTTTTCTCTAGAGTGGCGGTTTGGGCAAAATGAATATTCCAGTTCTGTCGGACCTCACAAAACAAATCTCCCGAGATTATGGTGTGCTGCTAGAAGGACCTGGCATAGCACTAAGGTAATGCATTATTGCCGATAACTCAGTTATGACACAACCCAATCTAAAACAACGTGAGCCATACTGTCTTCTGCAGGGCAAACTTCACAAGGGCCAAGTGAAGACTGTAAGATGTTACTTCTTCTGCAGAACTTCTGGCTGGATCCCACCTTAGGAAAAGGGCACATGGCCATTATGGCATTTAAATTGAGAGTGGTTCCAGGCCTCTGGGAATGCATGCAGGGGGAAGCCAGCTATTCTATTAGTGGGAGAACCGCATGTCACTAAGGAAAACAAGACTAGGATAGAAGAGCATTTTACAATTTTTTACATTTTTTCACAATTAAGGTCTGTCCCTTTTTTTTTTTTTCTTTTTTCCTTTCTTCTGAAGGGAGAAGAGACTGCCTTCTCTGTGAGAAGTTTCTAAAGCAGTAGTCCTAGAGGCCACTACAGTAAATCCCATAATTATCTAGAATTAAAAAAATTGACGTTTCCTTCTCCACCATGAGAATACTTATTAAAAGCAAATAGTGGTCCATGAGATCCATTGGATTGGGTAGGAGTCTTCTGGAGAGCTTCGGTTCCTGATCTCTTTGGATCAGGAACTTCTGACGTTTGTAGACAAATTAATTAATATTGTAAGACTGGGACTTGGGCTTTCACAAATGTTTATATGCAATAGGATTTAATTTAGTAAGCAACTCTTCATTCAGTACCTTTGGATTTTCATATCAAAAACACGTGAGAAGGATGCCAGCTGTCAACTTTGAAATATAGGTGGAATGAGAAGTTCTACCTTTGTTATACATCTGTCTCAATTTAATAATCTTATGCATACTTTGTAATTTCACAATACCATACCAGTTCACTGGTTCTTGGCTTATGATCACTGCACTAACGAACAATATATCAAACACTGTATTGCTACTCCTAACTCTGACACACACATCTAAGAATAACTGCCTTGCTGAAATATTTCATCCGGTTTCTTGTGTTTAGTCTTGGATTGTGATTTGCATTCCCTAAATTCTTGCTCAATTACAGAGGTCTCTTCATCATTGATCCAAATGGGATCATCAAGCATCTAAGTATCAATGATCTCCCCGTCGGTCGTAGTGTGGAGGAGACCCTCCGCTTGGTGAAAGCATTCCAGTACGTGGAAACACACGGAGAGGTTTGCCCGGCAAACTGGACTCCAGACTCCCCTACAGTAAGCGTCTGCTAAATATCACTTTTCTAAATATAGACACTGGCATATTTTTGCATGTCTGAAGGGCTGAGAACCACTTTAACATGAGGTGCTTGACTGAATCTGTGCCTGTTGCCTAAATGGTAGAATGGTTTGAGTTTTTTATTGGTTAAACCAATTCAGTCTATTTGTATGATACTAAATGTGCAATTTCTGTGAAGAAAGTCACTGATTTTATTTTAGCAGAATCACATATTGTATTTAAAACTGTATTTTAAACTTTGACTTGCACTCTCCACCAGTTGTCTTTGTATTTTATACTTATGTAATGCCCTACTTGACATTTAGCAGGAAAAATGTGCTGTATACTTAAAATTTGCAAGTAGGAGCTTGTACATCATTTAGGCTTTCATCTTTCAACCAAGTGCAGAAACAGAAATAACCTATTGTCTTTATAAACTATGCATGCATTTTCCTGGATAAAGTATCAAGTCTGTCATTTTTTTAATCTCAGTTATACATATAATAACTAAACTTTCTTTTCTTGACAGATCAAACCAAGCCCAGAAGCTTCTAAAGAATATTTTGAGAAAGTGCATACATAAACACTAAAATATGTGGACAAAACGCTTAGTTACCATAAACAGAAGACATTAGGAAAGCAGCTGTGATTATATAAAAAATCAAATCAAAGTTCTCATTTTCTCATGTTTAAGAAGAAATTAAATGCTGAAATATTTACTGACTCCCTTGTCTTGCTTTAAAAAGAAGGGTAAAAACTAAGGCTTGCCCCCTCTTTTGCAACTTCACTTTCATGTATTTCAGGATTCTTCCTGAATGCAGGTGCCCAAAATACTGTTGTTTTCCACTGGGTTTTTCCCTCTTTCCTTAACCAGTTTTGGACCAGCAAGTGTCCCACGTTTTCTTTTTTCGCATGAAAAATTAAATGCTGTAACGAGTTTGAGACAATGGGGACAATACAAAAAATAGACTTTTGATACGTGGTTTGTTTTTAATGAATTTTGCAGAGGAAGAGATGAATGTAACAAAAAATTTAAAAATCCCCGGGGTTTGTGTGTAAATAACTTGAAATGAATGTAAATACGTGCCATTTTAATGCTGCATATAGTCAAAGATGCAGTGCAGCTACACAGGAGCATTAACAAGCATGAGGAACTTGCATTCTGCTTGGGAGATGGTAAAAACTTGAACTCCAATAGTGTACTTACGGGAGCTTAATGCCAGTCTTTCATCATTTTAAAGCATTGCTTATTTGCTCAAGTCTGTCTCCAGGAAAAACTTTAAGGTGAAATGTTGTGCTGCTTGGAAAACAATGAAAAAAATATTGTGCTGCTTGAAAACAATCTCTAGCTATAAGAATAAATCTTAACACTGACTAGCAGCACGTGTGTTGCTTTGCTTTTCTTTTCGCTTTCTCCTCAAAGATTGCTGTTTCTCTGTTTTGAAGACAGTTGGATAGGTCGAACTGCCTTACAAACTGTCTTGTATACCTTTGTTAACAGCTGGCGCTGCCTTTGCGTGCGAACTGCGGTGGCTGTGCTGCCGAAGGGCTGGATAAATAATACCAAATGCGTTTGCGTTTTTCACCTTTTGGCCTTTTGAGCAGAGGGAAAAGGATAAACAGAAGCAGCAAGGAACCATCTTGGCAAAGCGTGTCCTAAGTTAGCTTTATCACAGGTACCAATGCTGCAACATAGGTGAAAGGGTGAAAAACTGAGCCTGGTGTTGTGCAGTGCCGGGTGATGCTCCAGCTTTTGGTACTTGCAAATCTCTTTGGTCCCAGTGTTTTACTTCAGTCTTGTGGAAATCCACAAGCATCCATGCAGTTTTTTCCAATAAACCTGGTCTCCTGTGTTATAAACAGCGGTGACAAATTGTTCACTCTAATTTAGAGTATCCAAATAGAAGTTATTTGAGCAAGCAATAAGCAGGCAAAACAGCACTGGGCGGCCGGGGAGTCTCCGCTCCACCAACAGCGCGCATCTCACCCCCGCTAGAGCCCTCTTATAGTCCTTTAGTTCTGGGTTAAATTCCGGGTTGACGTGGCTTTCTCCGATTTCTTCTTTGGTTCTGTTCCCTCTTGCTAGGGGGTCTCTTCCTTGCTCTCTGGTGATCGTGGATGAAGGCAGTATTCTTCCTCCGCGCTGTAGGTCGTGACCTTTTCCCTTTAGAGCATGCGTACTACTTACATACCATACGTACTTGTTCAACCTAAAGTATTTCCTTACAAGGCTATCAAGACTTGCACATCTTGTTTACTTAGCCGGTTACAAGGGTTTCAGTTAAACCAGTTTCCAAAAATCAGCGTATTATACAAAGCTAACGTACCGGTTTGATTAACAAATACACAATATGAATCTATCACAATCCCCCCTTTTTGTTTTTA
>NW_009647731.1:9530814-9532965 GCF_000708025.1 Charadrius vociferus | reverse complement strand
TTTCTGAGTGGTATAATATTCTTGGAATAATGATGACTTGTATGCAGTATTCCTTGGAGGCATTGAACACTTTAAGGGATACACACGGAGTAAGTCCTGTCTTTGAACATATCCATCGAGCTCCTTTTGGAGGAATGACCCACTGTTCGCTAGGTTTATTGATAGTGGACTGGAAGGAGCTACAGAGCTTTCGTTTAGGTCCCCGTACGCTGCCTATGCAGGCTCCTGTCCCGGAGACATGTTGCATGGTTATTCCTATTTTTCTATCTCCCCAAGAGCATTGGGAGGGTGAGACTTCGGTGCTCAAATTATATGTACTGTTGACTCCTATGGCTTCATAAAAAGGGGGTTTTATGTCATAGCATAGCCAGAACTTGCTAGTTATTTCGGGGTTGGTTTTATTCAAGGTATCATAAGAAGCTTGCATTACATTTCAGAGAGAGTTCTCCTCAGCTATACCAGTAGGTGGGGTTATGGTATTATCCTCAGCTGGGGTTACTGTACTTGTTGGGCTCAGGGTGGGCGGTTTCTTTATTTTTCATCCGTTAAGGACTCTGTTAGGACCAACCCCCCTGAGAAGGGCTCTCTAACCTTTTCCTTTTTTATAAAAATTAGACCTCCTCTATCGGTTCCAGGTTCCCACAGCCTTATTCCCCAGGTTCGCCCTAATACCCAACCGGAGTCTTGAGGCTGTTTGATGGTAACATTTAAATATTTACAATTTCCATCTCTATTTATACTCCCATCATAACTGTAGGTAGGTTGGCTACATTTTTCCGGGGCCCAGGTCACATCAATGTGTTCATCTTTTAGAGCGGGCTCCCAATTTCCGGTTACTACAGTTTCACAACCCCAATAGGTACAATAATAATGGCCTGGGGAATTGCAGTAACTTTTCCCATGGTTTGAGCTGGGACACCAATAGGTGGCTTTGAGATTCGTCGCTCCCCAAGAGTATTGCCGGGAAGCGGCACATTCATGATCGTTAGTGCTTCCCCCATAACCTAACATGGGGCGTAATAACTCGCAATTGGTCACGTTAAAGGAGGGGGCTCCTGCTGTAATTACTTGTTTAACAGTGCTTTGGTCTTCCCACCTGATTAAACTCCACTTATAAGGCTGATGAGGACTCTCTTCTCCATTTGCTCCCATTGTCATCAATAACAGCTTTATTATCCAAAAGCTTATTTTTAGGTTTGAGAAGAGTGGTGTGCCTTTATTTCTGCTACAGGTATCCCAAAGTCTCTGATAATTACTTTGGTTTTGATCTTTGTTCCCTGGGAGAGATGGGAGACTTCGGGGAAGCTTTAAGGTTGCCTGGGTTGGGAATTGCAAGTCAAGGAACCCCACAAGCCATTTCTGTAGGTGGTTCATCAACCTCAATCCCCACAGCAGTACGCCTCTGCCTCTTCTTCTGTTGCTTAGAGCAGCGAGGGGTACCATCTTCTCGGCAGCAGTGGTATTCTTCGGGGGAACCTCTATTTTTAGTCAACCTTGACTTATATGCTTCCCAATTTTTATTTTTCACTTCCCAGGCTCCACACCTCACTTTGGCTAGTGTCCGTCTGCAAGTTACTTGCACGACTTCAGCGCTCGTTGGGCAGGGTTCATTTGCATGGAAATAGCACTTTTCAGGGTTTATGCCCTTGGCAAAGATATCCCACCACTCCTTAGATTCTCTTATAATTTTGCCAGTTGCTACTGCTACGCGTAATGCCTGTTCAGTTAGTTTCCTTTCATACTTGTAACATTCATGACAAATACCACTAGGAGGATACCCATAGAGGCAATGGACCCACCACTTTTCTTTACACAGGTTACACTTATAACAAACAAAAGGATAACAAATACAATCGGGATTTTTACAAAAGATAGTCTCACTCATCCGCTTTTCTTCAGAAGATAACTTTTAGGTCGTCAGGGTTTCCGGCCATCTCCCAATGGGAAGTCCGAATGGGTCCCTTGATTCTGCTTGCGTGAGTCCACCCTTTTTCAGCAGTTCGAACAGCAGTATCTGTGGTGAGTAAAACAAGGAAAGGTCCTTCCCAACAGGGAGTCAGGGATGATCCTTTCCAGGCTTTGATTAATACTTTATCTCCTGGATTGATGCTGTGGATTGTAATGTCTAAGGGCGGCCTCTGCACTATTAGC
>NW_009647731.1:9526446-9529337 GCF_000708025.1 Charadrius vociferus | reverse complement strand
ACCCCAAACGCATACTTAGAGTCTGTAAACACCGTTCCCTCCTTATCTTTTAGCAACTTTAGAGCCTTGAGTACCGCATATAATTCACACGCTTGAGCCAACCAGGTTGCGTCAAGGGAGCCAGATTCTTTTACTTTGAGGGTATTTCCAGCTATGATAGCAATACCCCGATTTTCGCTTTCCATTTATTACCTTTGATGATCCATCTACAAATAGTTTCTCCCCATTCAGTAATTCTTCTTCTTCCAAGTCTTCTCTTATTTTGGTCTGGGATTCGATTAATCAGATACAATCGTGTCAGTTTTTCACTTGGTTCCCCATATAAGAATTGAGCTGGATTCTGTAAACTGGTTGTTTCACGTTCTAATTGGGGGGAATGTATCAATATGCTTTCATACTTCAATAACCTGGCATCAGTAATCCACTTATCTGCCTTCTGTTGCAACACTCCTCTTATGTTATGAGGCATGTATACCTTTAATTCTCCCCCCAGGGTGACTTTTCCGGCTTCTTCAACTAGGAGGGCCGTAGCTACTATGGCTTGTAAACAAGAGGGCCGCCCTTTACTAACTGGATCTAGCAATTTTGAAAAGTAACCTATGGGCTTCTTTTTCTCAGCCCATTCTTGGGTTAAAACTCCGAATGCCGTTCCTTCTTCTGTGTTTACGAACAGATAAAAGGGCTTCTTAGTGTCAGGTAGGCTCAGCACTGGGGCATTCACTAAATCTGTCTTCAAATTTACAAGGCTCTGCTCGTCTGCCTGGCTCCATTTTATTAGCCCTTCCCCAACTAATTTCTGATACAGGAATTTCACTTTACTACTATAATTTTCAATCCATTGTCTGCAATAACCTAGCAATCCCAACAATTGCCTCACTTGTCTCTTACTCTTAGGCACTTGTAGTGACAAGATGCCATTTACCCGTTCAGGATCTAATTTCTTAGTTCCCTTACTTAACCAATGCCCTAAGTATTTTACCTCCTCTTCAGTGAACTGTAATTTGGATTTAAATACTTTCAATCCCTTTAAGCTCAAGAAGTTCAATAGCTTAATACTTTCTCTCCTGACCGCCTCCTGATCCTCCCCTGCTACCAACAAATCATACACGTACTGTACCAGCGTTACCTCTGGATTTAAGTCATAAGTGCTTAATACTTGCTCCAGAGCTTGCCCAAACAAATCTGGCAACTCCGTAAATCCTTGCGGAAGTACAGTCCACCTTAGTTGCTGTTTCCGATGGGTTTCTGGATCTTCCCATTCAAGGAAGGAAGCAATTTCCTTTCCTTACAAGGCTATCAAGTCTTTTTCCTGGGACTCTTTTCCTTCAGAGTAAACAAGAAGGTTCTGGTGTCTGATCTTATCCACAAACTGGCATACTCGCTTTCTTCTAAGCTAAAAGGTTCCTTGGAGTTTACATATATATTTAGAGCTTGACAAATCCAATCTTCAAATGACCCAAAACCAGGCCAGTATAGGTGGTCTCCTCTTATCTGTTTCCCACCCCATATCTGCATACAATAACGTACCATCTTTTCTCTACTTCTGCCTTGTCTGGATGGCCAGTCATCCCAGCGGGCAATCATTAACCCTAAAGGACTATCTGGCGGTATATCAGGCAACCCTGCCTTAGGGCCCCCCCATGGGATCAGAAGGCTTGTTCTTCTTCTGTCCCACCTTCCAAAGTGCCCTTACACACTCACACACACGCTCCCCTTGTTCGTGGCTCACGCCCTCGCGGACAATGAGAACCACACTACAAGAGGGTCCACACTCGCTTCGCCCCTTCGGGATGTCTCATTCAGGTGCACTTTGGGTAACCCACCCCGACCGAACAGAACCGCTTATCAATACTCACGCTTCCTGGAGTCTTTGTTCAGATCTTCGTGCACAAAAATTATGGGGTACTGCAGTTTTTCTTTCGCCTGCTTACTCAATTTAGGGTTCGGAGGTAGAGGTGTTGGAAGGGTATCGTTTACTCAGGGGCCATCCGAAGATGGGGCGCCTCCCCAGAGTTTGGATCCCAAACCAAGTTAACCTGTATCCGAGTCACGGCACCAAAATTGTTATAAATGGCAGTCACAAATTGTTCACTCTAATTTAGAGTATCCAAATAGAAGTTATTTGAGCAAGCAATAAGCAGGCAAAACAGCGCTGGACGGCCGGGGAGTCTCCGCTCCACCAATGGTGCGCATCTCACCCCCGCTAGAGCCCTCTTCTTATAGTCCTTTAGTTCTGGGTTAAATTCCGGGTTGACGTGGCTTTCTCCGATTTCTTCTTTGGTTCTGTTCCCTCTTGCTAGGGGGTCTCTTCCTTGCTCTCTGGTGATCGTGGATGAAGGCAGTATTCTTCCTCCGCGCTGTAGGTCGTGACCTTTTCCCTTTAGAGCATGCGTACTACTTACATACCATACGTACTTGTTCAACCTAAAGTATTTCCTTATAAGGCTATCAAGACTTGCACATCTTGTTTACTTAGCCGGATATCACGGTTAGAAGAGTTTCAGTTAAACCAGTTTCCAAAAATCAGCGTATTATACAAAGCTAACGTACCGGTTTGATTAACAAATACACAATATGAATCTATCTCATCCTGGACCTGCAATGTGTGAAGTTAAACCCCTGCCCAGCTCTGTAAGGCAAAATAACACGCTGGTGGTGGTGGTGGTGGCAGCTGTTTGCGCCTGTGAAACCGCAGGGCAGCGACACGCCGATCCTGGCTGAACCCTCACCTCAGCCATGTTAAATCGATGCGGAGGACGCAGAGGGTTTCTCTGCCCAGCCTGCTCCTCGGCTCTGCCTTCCCGGGTCACTGCTGGAAGCGGGAAAAGGCGATCGGACCTTTCCTAACCAAGATCCGCTTCCCTCCCCGCTCGCTGCGGGGCCTGCCCTGA
>NW_009647731.1:9498362-9526206 GCF_000708025.1 Charadrius vociferus | reverse complement strand
GGCTGGGCTGGGCTGCCTCCCTCCCTCAGAAATAACTCCTCGTCCCCCTGAAACGTGTTTCCGTTAGTCTTTTTTCCAGAGATTGCTTCTCTGGGTGGACGTCTTGGATCCCCTGCTGCTCCTGAAATCCTCCGTGAGTACCGGTCTCCCCGCGTGGCGTTTCTGTACATAACTGCATAAATCAAAGGGCATTTCTTGGCACAACCGTTGCGGCAGCCCTGTTTAGGCCCTGGCTGCGGTGCCAATTAGCCCAATTAAGAATCGGAACGTCCCCCGTCCCCCAAAGACAAGGGAGACGAGGCGAGCAGCCGGGCGGGCTGATCCTGAGTGATCTGCTGCCGGAGGACGGGGGATGTGGAGGTTCGGGGCAGACAGGTTTGCTGAACCCCACCGCGGGCCCCCAAAATCTCCGCAGGCCGATGCGCGGACCCGTCCGTGGGGTGCGGCGTACTCTGGAGGTCGCGAAGCGCTTTGGTTCTCCTCCAAGTGGCTGTACAGAAGGAACCTTCCCCTAAGAGGGAGCACACCTGAGTTGTAAGGCCTTTTTATACCAGAGAGTGACTATTACAATTTTAACAATAATTATGAACCCTAAAAGGGAGCACACCTGATTTATAAGGCGTTTTTATACCAGAGAATGGTTATTACAATTTTAACAATAATTATTGTTAAAATAATTGTCAATTTAGGCCGTTTACTGATTACCTCATATAACCACTCAGAGATGTGACAGCGTTTGTTGCCACCTAGCTCGCTTTTAATAGAGCGAGGAGGAGCAGTTTCCATTCAAACTCAGTGATGTAGTCGACGCATTGTCAGCCATAAAGTCTAGCTTCTAAATTTCAGGAACTGTCGTGACAGCAAACTTCTGTCGAAGATGTGTTTTTCTGTTGATCCACTCCTGTATAGTTTTGTCAGGGGTGACAGAGGAAAAAGCACGGCACATTGTATGAAAGTTGGCTGGCTGATTAATATGTTAAAGGAATTTTTGTTTATCAACTTTTTTTTTTTTTTTTTAAGGGAAAACTCCATTAAAGCAAAAGAACACTGCCAAAATGTGTGTACATGAGATATTTCCTTGTCACTTGCAGAGTTAGTGTGTATCTATTCATCCATCTCTATATGTGTGTGTATATGGTATGAATACATATCTCTATATATTTTTACATGTAAAAATTTAGCAAATCTACATTACATATACGTATATGCCAACAAGAAAATTTTATAGTATATTCAGGGATTTGGAGATCTGGGATTAGTTCACACCTCCTTAAATTAAAGTACACTGTTGCAAATAGCAATGTGCCTGTTGAAGAAAATCAAATCATCTCATAAATTCTTCTAAGAGGGGCAGCTTTTTATGTAGACTGTGGATAACTACATGAGGTTACAGTTTTATTCTCTTTGTTTAAGTGTACCTGTTTTCCATAATTAAAAGCTTAAGCCAAGTTTAAAGGAATAGTGTACAATCCAAAACTCAGTTGCACATTGGTGAACATGCAAGAACATCTACTGATGTTGTGACTCGTTTCTGGTAATTTTAAAAGTCTGGTTTGGAATTTCATTTAAAAACAGTCATCTGGGTGCCTGTGGGGATATCGGATTGTTGCTGGTGGCAAAATCTTTGAATTTGCTAGCGCACATGGATAACTAAGTACAAGAATAACGCTCTTGATTTCAGTGAGTCTTTTCATATGCTTAAAGTTCAGGTGCATTTATGTAACGAGTTGAAGGATTGATACTTAAAGGGACCAAGGGGGCCTGAATAATCTGAAAGTTTTTATGACTGTGGATTAGTTCTGTGTTGAGGTGTGTTCTTGCTTTAACTGCTTTGGTGAAGGACAGGTGCATTAGCTTGACGTTTTAGGTGTGTATTTAATGTGTCTTATAACTGATATATTGCACTGTAGAATATTGAAATCTCAGTTATTTTTTTCTGATTGGTTTGTGTTTTTCTCAAATATAGGATGAAATAAGAAGAGCCAGGCTATTATTACAAAACAGTGGAAAGACGCTAAGTGAGCCCGTACAGAATGACCAGGTATTTTGGAGCACAGTTTATTGAAAATAGAGGTGTCTTTTGTCATGGCTGGAATAGTTACTATTAATATAAGATCTAACAGACAGAATACACAGCTTCAGGTACAAGGGGTAACACAAGAAAAACTCATTACTACAGAGATTTTTCTAGTCTGTGAATCTGGTAGGAATTTCTTTGGATGACTACTGATGCCAAACTGCAGTATTATCATCCTGAAGGATGTGAGGTTGTGTATCATATAGCTGAGTTTAAAAGACGCTTTTGGATAACTCTAGGAACCATTGTGTTAAGCCTGTCTGTCCTCAGCTGGGATGATACAGGCAGGTGATAAATCTGTAAAATGCTTACTGAGCTCATTTTGAATCTTTGATGTTGCATCATTGTATAGAGGGCAGGTTGGTTTGGTTTCACATCTCATAAAGTGAGTGGTAGCAGTTCTTGGGTGGGAAAGCTACTCATGGAATTGCTGGAAAGTAGTGCCGAGCCCTTGCTTCGTTAGGAGGAGTCTTTCTTTTGATTCACGGTGGGCTTGGCTCTTCCCATGCAACATTCAGTACCTTGGGTGTCGAAGTCTGAAAGGAGAAATAAAAACTTCTGTGATTCCAGAAAAGCTGAAGTCTTGACATAAGTGTTTAGGCTTTTAGCCATATTTAAGAATTGTTGTTTTCTGTTTTAAAATACCTACTAGCTTAGCTTTTTAAAATTAGCTTTCTCTTCTGCCCTAATGTATACTTTGGTGCTGTTACACAGCCGTATTCAACAAGGAGTATATGGAGAGAAATTTTAGGGAAAAAATAACTAAAGGGTTATTTACATATGTGGTCTTCCATATAAAAGTAAGTTATTGGAAAAAAGATAAAATAAATTTAGAAAGAATATTTTGCCCAGTCTCTTCTGAAACTTGATTACTAACCTAATTTTCAAATTGTTTAGACAAAACAAGCCTTCCTGCTAAGCCTGGTAAGTTTACAAAAAATTTAGAAAGATCAATTTTTTTCCTCCTTCTTATTCAAGTATGGCAAAGGTGGTATAATTTGACTTTTTTTCTTTTTTTTTTTTAAGTCCAGTGTACATCCTGATACAGACAAGATAATTCCTGTTCTCTTTAGACCTCCAGGTAAGTTCCCTTAAGAGAAGTTTTGTGTATGTGACTGAAGCGTCAAAGGGGAATAGCTTATAGTAATTTTCCTTACAGAAAAACAAGTAGACTCTTAACTCCTGTTAGTTGCATTGTCGTGTCTGTTGAAGATTTATTTATCCCTGTGGTCCTCTTGAGGAATTTTCCCCACAGTTCGTCTGCTCAGCTAGGTGGAAATAGTCTGACCTGTCTCTGTTTGTTGTCACTACATAATGAGTTCCCAAATCCCTCCACACGTGAAACAGTCTACTTTTCACTTGATGGATGTGGCTACTGTATGAGTTTACTTGCTGTGGTAGCAGATAAAGTCTGCTTGGGGTGACGTTTAGGAAGCCAAGTCACCATGGGTTGTTATTCAGATACAACCATACTTAGCTCTGTGTACTGATTACCTCGTATAACCACTCACAGCTGTGACAGCGTTTGTGGCCACCTATCTCTTTTTTTAATAGAGCGAGGAGAAGCAGTTTCTGTTCAAAACTCAGTTAAGTAGTTTCTGAGTAGCCACGTTGAGTGGAGTTTACAAGGGCTCCTTTGGGCTATAAGCTGTGACTGGATATTCTGGCTTCTTTAATGAGGAACAAGAGACAAAGGTTAGAATTAAGTCCATAGTGATGGTGGGGTATTTGTGGGCGAATGTTTTACTTAGAGCTGAAACTAGAGGGGAGAAGTTAGGGGAATTTTCTGCTCAAAATCAAGACTCAGCAGTTGTTTTTACTGAAATGAAGTTTTCTTTCTTTTTAGCCTTCCTGCCCATCTCTCTTCCATTGGTGAGTAATCATGAAAGATGCTAGTGTACTATGACGCTTACGTTTTTCCAAAGCCGGGGAGAGAATAGAAGATTGTAGGCTTCTTAGTTGTATTTTCAGCACAAGGCTTCTTAAAAGACATCTATCTTATGGGAACTGCTGAGTAAGATAGAAATTGAGCCCTTAGAGAATGTCATTGGAGGTCCAAACCTATTAGCTATCTTCCTTCAGCAGTATGCAAAGAGATTGTTCATGTGTGAAGGTAAGCTCTCTGATGCAAGGTGAAATTTGCTAAGCATTGAGAGCAAGGTCTGGTTTTGGTCTGTTAACCTCAAAAAAATGAAACTGTGGCAGGAAGGAGTTAGAGCCTTGTATACTGTGTTTCTGACCCAGAATAGGATTTGCAAGTAAGAAATGGTGTTGTCAAGAAATTAAGAAAGGTATAAAAATAAACTTCTGTTACAGTGCTCAAAATCGCACCATTTTGTTTCATAAAATTTGTAGCTGTAATTATATGCATGTTTATTCATTTAGATGTGTTTGCCTTTGGTTTTGGCACATGGGTATATGTACTGAGATATGTCATTCCATATAGGGATTACAGCATGAACTTACATGGCACTACTAGAATGTATAATGAAAGTATTGATGGCTGTTAAATCCATTAAGAACAGTAATAGAATTAACAGAAATATTTCTTTTTTGGTATTTAGAGCTTAATGCTCTTTCACAAATATGGTTAGATTCAGCTCTGTCATTAATAATAAAGGTAGTGGATTCACTAATATTAAATGAATTATTGGTCCTCCTCTGAGGCTTTGGGCGTTCCCTGCCCTCGCTCCTATTCAGTGTTTGCTGTATCTTGATTGACTCTGTTCTTTGGGAGCATTCCACATCTGGTAGCCCAGACCTCAAGAAAGGCCATGGTTTATTAAAACTGAAGTTCTTATTCAATGTCTGAGTTGGGAAGTAGATCCTAGAATCTTTGCTCTCAGGTCAGGTAGATCTAGTATTTATATCCCCACTAGCCGAAACAATCTGACCCTTTCTCATTCACTACTTTAATTGCATTTTTATTATCTTAGTTATTTTATTTGTATCTATTTAAGCTTCACAGGTACAAATGCATTTTTTTATTTTGGGTAAGAAAGCATCTTGCCCAAATATTCTTGCACACAATGTTTTAATCACCATGTCTCTGTTTTTTATATTGGATAGAAAAAGTGAGTATGTCAAATCTGTGGCAAGAAAATATGGTAGCTGAGAATCAAGGCAAATGGCTTCAGGTGCTGACTGGAGCCTTTGATGGTGCTGCAAATAGTAACATAGCAGTTCTCTCCCTGCCCACCACTGCTCACCAAAAACTTCTAGATTCATCAAACCTAATTTTCTTGTGGGCTTTTCCTCTCAGGTTATTGTGTCATCTCTTCAGCTCCAGGCAAAGCAAACTTTTTTTTGTCAGGTAATTACCTCTTCCTTTCTACATTTACGAGTCTTCTAGTCTCAATCCCAAAATAATTTTTGCTTACAATCTCTCCTTTCTGCAGTTTGTGTTTCACACATATACCACGGGATTCACCCTGTTAAATGGAAATGGTACCACAAAGGCTGAAGTACGTGTCTGTTTTTATTTTTGAAATTATCTGAAGTGTACAAGACCTTTTTGAAAATGATTTACGATTGTTTTACAAATGCACTTATGGAGTATGTTTCTTCTGCCCTTCTTAGGAGTACTTGGTTCAACAAAAGCAGATCTTCCACGGCTTGGGAGCCATTTCTTATGCAGCATGTATTGGTGTATGTATTTGTTCAATGATTGCTTTCCTGATAAGCTCTTCTGAGAAGAATTAGGTGCTGAGATAACCACACTGCCAGATATCCTTCAGAATTGTGCTTTAGTGCTGCAGTCTGATGTCTTGCCCCAGAACTGTTGAGAGTAAGAATTTTCCTAATCATCTGTCAGCCAATAACTTGCTTGGCTTCCTCTGATGCTTTCTCTTCTGTCCTTTTCTTTATTATTCTGCAGACTTAGAAGATGGGTGGTGAGAGGAAATGGCCAGGGTTTACAAACACAGAATAACTCACTGGGTTGCTGTGGTTGATTATTTTTTTTTCTTTTTTTTGATGTGGTGCTGTGGAAGGGATCTGTAGCTCTAAAAAAGTGGTGAAATCTGCAGGCATCCATACTGGATAGAGTTAGGTTAGATCCCAGAAGCAGCGTAGCCATGAAAAATGAATGCAGGTTAATTAGCCTTCCAGGACTTAGCAAGCTCTGTTCTGTGCTGGAATAGGAATTTGTGGTTTCCAGAGTTTGCTACCTCCGAATGAGCTTTGGTATCCTCATGACACTCATTACAAGTATCCATGCCCCTAGAATGCATTTCCTTGCTTTCCACACTAAACAGTGATTTTTATAAGCCTTATGGCAGAAGATTGTGGCTGTTCCTGCTTTCACCTCTGTCCACTAGGCAAAACAGTTGGTCCAGCAATGCTCAGGACTTTACAGAGGTGTGAAGAGGCAGCTACGCCTGTGGGTGACTGTGGGAGTTCTTCCCCTTCATCCTCCAAGGGAGACTTTGAGCCCTAGCTGGTGCCCTGGCCATTTGTTCCTAAATGAAACTTCCTGCAAGTGTGTTATGGGAATATAGAAACTGCAGAGAATCAGGAACAAATGCACAAGTGCACCAGGTCTCCTGTTCGCGGGAGAGAGCAGTATGTGTCACAGGGCAGTTGGACGGATGTCCAAGGAATGTTAGTCAGAGATAACTGTTTTCCTTTTTCTGTCTTTGTATTCATACTGCTATTGTCCCGTGCATAATAATGTTTAATGCTTTTTTAATCATAATATTTTGTATTCTTGTCTAAAAGAGTGATTACAAATACCTTCAGTAACTAGAGAACATAGGTATTTTGTTGGAATGTTAAACCAAGGCATTTGTTTATTTTTATAGATGGTAACTATGTACTAAGTCACAGATACATTTTCCTAAACTGTGGCACATACTGAAATACCGCACATCTTTTTTAATAGAAGGTTCCTGTTTCCTCCCAATGCCTTAGGCTCTTCCTCTTGTCTTCATGGATCGATACACATTGAAGAGTTCATTAACGCAACTAGTTGTCAAAAAACTTCTACCTGCTCCTCTTCTTGGTGAGTACAAAGAAACTGTACATCGTGCAGCTCATCTGAGGGCCATCTGCTGCCCCCATCTGACTGTAGAATTTTCTTGCCCTTGCACAGATGTGGTGTGACTGTTTCCTAGCCGCCTTCTCTGACTGCCTTTGCTGGGTACCATCCTTTCTGTGTGATAGTTAACACTTACTGTTCAGCGTAGCTGACATCTGTTTGATGCTTGCTGGTTTTCAGTTTTATTGCTGCAGAGCACACTTCTGACCTTTGTATGTATGACGTGCAACTGTTTCTCCAAAGATATCCAGGGATGCAGTTGGCATTTTTCATTGGCCTGGACATTATACCTGAAAGGATCAGGAGGGCAGTAGCACTCGAACTGGCACGACCTGGTGTGGCACATACATGACACCAGAGTGCGACACAGCTCTAGGTGTGCACTGGCGTAGTTCCTTACTCAGGCTGGGGCTGCTGCTGGCTGCCTAACTGCTGACAGTGTCGAAAGTGGGAGTTGTTACAACAGGATATTATTAACGGTGCAAAGCAATGGGCCTCAGTTCGTTACTGAAACAGCTCTACTGACATGGTGAAGTTGTACCAGGACAAGTGTAACTATTTGATGTCATTAACTGTTTTTGTAATGCCATTAAAGATGTTTTTGGCCTTTTCTAGGGGAAAACTGATAAAATTAAAACAAATGTCATCTCCTCTGTTCCAAGTTATGTGAGATGGCTACCCAGATCTTTCCAAGGATCTGCATAAGAGCTTTCTGACTTGTTTCCCTTGGAGCAGGTGTTAAAATGTGCTTCCATTTTCTTAAATATAGAGAGAAACCCGAGGGTAATTGATTAGTATTAGTCCAGCATTTGAAAAGTGCCATCTGTTACACTGATGTCTTTATTGAACAGCCCTGCCAAAAACAAATAAAAAGATAAACCTACTATTCCAAGCAAGGTCAGTTTGCCAGACTATACCCTGTTATGCCTAGACCATGGTCTAGAAAAGAGAAAGGAGAGATTCACCTAGATGACTAACTCCCATTTGATATGGCCTTTGTAAGTGCCAGTGGTTTAGGCTTGTGTTTTCAGTGACTGACTGTGGGATAGATCTTTTCAGGTACCTTGTAAAGCTGGATCTGGAGGAGACTGAAACATTCTTGTCTAGGATCCAGCTGAAGCACTGCCACTTGTGACAGATACACAGCTGGGCAGAGAAGGGCCATAATGGAAAACATTAGAGCCGGTGTTCCCCTGGCACCCTCCCTTTCAAATCAGGGATGTAGCCTTTACTTCAAGTCTGTTCCCTTCAGGGTCTTCTTTTCTGTGCCTGATTTTGCACTGACCAATACAAAACCTATCCACAACACAAACCCTTCCCCTTTCTCTTAGGAACAAAGTACTCTTGGTTTGAGCTGGATGGCAGTGATTGAAAGCTCTGAGTCCATAATGATAAAGCACCTTTTAGAATTGGAGCCTTAAAATCTCGCTCAAGCTTCTGAAACAAAAATTAAGATCCCAAGTATATTTTTATGGGGCCGTCTGTTCTTAAGCTGCCAGCTTATTCAGTTGTGAACTGTTGAACTGGAAGTGTAAAATGCATATAGTTATGAATGTTACTATTGAGCTAGTCCTTTTGGATTTTTCAAAGCAAAATCCTCTAACTCTGCAGGCTTGATGAGTGCATTTACTGCGGCCGTGGTGAGAAGCCCAGAATTCGAGAATGGAATTGAAGTGATGGACAGGAATGGCAAGGTTGTAGGAGTGTCACAGAAGGCTGGTGAGAAGGTAGGCGAGGGGGTGGAGGCCTCTCTTGATTTGCCTTTCATTCCCTGCTAAGAGCTGAATATGATGTAGAGTTGGGTATATTGAAATGAGGAGTCCCAGATCAGGTGCTGAATCTTTGGGTAGGCTTGGACTAAGTCTCTGGAACCAGGTTCCACAACCCTTGTGTATTCAAGGGTTGGCACCTCCCCAGACCAGTATACAGAGTGCCAGAGGTGAGCCACAGAGGCACTAGCACAGGCATTTCTGCTTTCCCTGGTCACCTCAGAAGGAGATAAGACTCTTGGACCTTATTCTGATGGGACACCTCAGAGAAACCCCCTGTATTATACATATCACTTGCACCTTTGATAGTGGGAATATTATTTAAAGGCTGTGCCTCCCAAAGGGTAATGCCCTGATTTACGCTGTGCTAGTGCATTTTATCCTTAGGCTCCAGTTGCTGACCAAGCTGACTCTGATTTGCTTCTTGCCTTGCTCGTCAGCGTCCTCTGTAGAGCCTGGCACCGGAACTAAAGCCAGGAGTCATATTTTACATGCTGCCAGTCACCCTCCCTTTCTGTGCTGCTGTGCAGAGGGGAGGAAACAGCTAGACAAGCATAAGGATTTGTGGGCAGCTGGAGAGAGAACTTCAAATTTGACACAGGATAGTTAGGATTCCCAGAAGGTATAACCATTTGGAAGAATTTCAGCACAACTTAAAAAAAAGCAAGCTTCAGCAAAATTGTTATTGTGGTGGGAAACTCGATATGGCATCAGGAGTTTCAGCTCCCTTTTAAGGTACTTCTTAGTCACAAGTGGAATATTTGCCACTTGTAGGAGTTTAGTTTCCATTTAAGAAAGAATTCCTCTAACAAATACTTTTATCCCTCATTTACCTGTTGCTTGAAACTCCAGAGTATTAGACCAAAAAGCACTCACAGAAGCATGCGGTATTTGAAGCTGCACAGAGCGATGCTTTAACAACATTTATTTTTCTCTCTCCCTGGAGGCCGTTAAAGAAACAGCATTGTCGAGAGCAGTCCTGTTTGGGACAGCATTCTTCCTGCCAGCTGTGCTTACGTACTTCATGGAGAGGTAGGAGGTACTGCAAAAGGGCTGGGGGGGACTGGCAGTGTGTGTTCTGGTTTTTAGTCTGGCTGTTACTACTTGCCAATTTTTTTTCCTGCGTTTGTGGTATTACTTGCCTTGGTAGAAGTGATTATCTGAGAAGTTTCTGTTCAGCTCCTGTGGTTCATTTAATAAGTAAATGAATCTGGTTATGTCTGCATCCATGCTTTGAGGGTTTGCAGGAGGTTGTGTAAAACTATGAGGGTTTCCTCTCCGCTCCCATGCAGAAAACATGTTAGTGCTCTCCTGACAGGCTGTTTTCCAGCACCTAGGTTCCCCAGTGTCTGCTGTCACAGCACTTAGCTTGGATTTGTTATTTCTCAAGAGATAATACGGTACTTGAACTTACAACTAAAACTGGATCTTAACTTCCAAATAGTTTTCCGTATATTGTAAAACATTTTATTGCTTTTGCAATGTCTAAAAACCTTGTATCATAAGAAGAATTCGTTGTATGCTTTATCAGAGAATTCTTAGCCTGCCCTGAGCTTTTGGTAGAGATTATCTATGTCATATCAATAACAGAGGTAATTTGATATTGCCTAAATCAGTTCCGTATCCCCCTTTGTTAGCTTAAGGGAATCCTGTTATCAGAAGACATACATGCAGATGTAAGATAAAATTTTAAAAATATATCAAGTAATAAATTTTGCACAAGGCAAAGTAGGACTGCCAAGAGGAAGCAAATCTGAAAGGAAAGAGGGTAAAGCAAGAAAGATCTTAGTCAAAGGATTCAGCCACTTTAAAGCAATAATGCCCCTTCTCTTGTTATTTTGATCTTGCTGCTTATTTTCTTAGTCTTGTATTGGCAATCTGGGCCTGGAAAATGCTGCAATTAAAATACAAAACAAAGGGAAAGAACAAGAAGTTGGGAGTAAGAACACAGGAAATAAAGTAAAGAAACATCTTTAGGATTTGTAAGCCAAGGGTATTACTAATTTCAGTGCAATTTCAACCACTAAAATAGTAGCTGGGGCTCTTTGTCTCACTGTCAGATTGTTTTTCCAGCCCAAACTGACATACTTACTTTTTCAATGTCTTGGACAGAGCAAAATTTGCAAAAACTCCACGTGCTGTGGCTTCAGTGAGAATGTTTATGATTACGTCAGTACTAGCAGGGATGCTACCAGTCTCATTTAGTATGTTCCCGCAGTGTGGGGAGGTAAGTCCTTTCATTACAATTGATTTAGGATTATTGTTATCTTAAGTAGTCATTCTTTAACTATGGCCAGCGGTCTTATGGCTGTATAGAGAAAATCAGTAGGATTAATGTGGTTGTGCACCTAAAAGGGGGCAGCGGAGAGGCTGCTTGTGAAGGCAGGTACCAAGCAGGGGCTTACAGGACTTGCTAGGTCTAAGTTGTGTTTTGTGTTATTTATATTTACCCTTTTCAACGTAGATTTATCAGATTTTCAGAGCAGCCTGAAGCAAGCGAGGTCAGGAGAGCTGTCTTAAAGATTAGAACAAAGGCTCTTCCAGCACTGTTTTCAGTCCTACTGGAGAAAGGAAGGATGTAGATGAAAATTTTTTCTTTCATGGAAAGTCAGCATGAGCTCATCAGAGAGGTAAAGCAACTCACATGTGACATCTCTTCACCCTGCCCTGCTGCACTGTGAAGTATAATCTGTTCCCTGGGAAAGTACACCTTCCTGGCAGGTTTTCAAATGGAGGATGTAGCCCTCGAATGTTGGGTTTTGGAGAAGGCCAAGTTAGAGAGGAGCCTGGGGTTCCTTTCTGCATTTTTTCCTCTCCCTTACCAGCACTGTATGAATATTCTCAGAAAATCACAGACTGGGCTTTTGCAATTCTAAGTGGTTTCTTTTATTTGCCTAAACTTTCTGGCATTGTAATCTCTCTTTTTTAGATCTCTTTACCCTTGTTGCCGTAAGAGATTAAATGAACATAAATGAGGGGACTTTTGAGAAATTACGTACTGAGAGTATGGCTGGTTAGTTTCCTTTTAGCTTCCCAATTGCTCAGCCTGCAGCAGAAATTCTCCTGGGTGAGTCACCCAAATATATTTACGGTTGGACTCAATGATCGTAAAGGTCTTTTCCAACCTAAATGATTCTATAGCGAATGGAGATAATGTCACTAATACTCTGTTTAGATCTCTGAGTACCTCTAATTTTAAATAAAACCTTTTTATTCCCATATGTGTGTGCATGTAGAAAAAGTCAGAGAAGGAAAAAAAAAAAGCCCCTAAACAAAAAAAATCCCTTAAACCTCCAAATAAACGAAGAACCCCAAATCCCATATGGTCTTGCTTCTGAGTACACTATTTCAGTTTGTGCAAAGTTCAATGCAGTAAAGAGCACCTAACATATACTTACCAGGATATGGTGGTGGTGATTCCCTTTTTCTATACATTGCAGATAAAGCGAGCAGACCTCGAACCAGAAATTCAGTCATCTACAGAAGAAACGGAGTTATTCTACAATAGGGGAATTTAGAGACTGACTTTAATACATAGATGTGTGCTCTGATTGAAGTGAATTCTGAATGCATCAACAAATTCAATTGGCATATGTGAATGACTGAATCGTGAATTTATGGTGGCGTACGTACCAGATTTGGGATGCAATGGTGTGGTCTGTCTTTATAGACAGAGGCAGACTTTGCAAGCCCCAGCCCACAGACAGATATGTACACATAACTTAATGCCGTAAATGATATTTGTACCAGAAAGCACTGTAACACAGCATTTGTCACAAACTGTGTTCTGTATGCTTCCTCCTGTGATTGATTTCTTAATTAAAAGACTGTTGAATACAAAAAAGTTTGTTCTGCTGTTGCTGCAGCTTTTGACATGCTGCTTTCCAGGAACACAGCTGGTAAAAGCATTAACATCAGTAGTCCTTTGGGTAAAGTCAAGCTGGTTCTTCTCAGAATACTCACTTCGCATGTTTCATTGAAACACTTGTTTCAAGGATGAGGCATGAGTGAGGTAGCTATTAAAGTGATATTAGACAAAGCAACCCTGATGGCAATATAATATTGGTTAAATTTAGTTGTTTAAGTTCAGGAACCAGGTGTCAAACTTGGTTACAAAGTGACTCCTGCCTTTCTCAACATCCTTGACGCAATTATGAGGCGTGATGCCTCTTGAGCTTTAGAAATTGTTTTTTCACGCTGAAGCCACTGTGGCTTTCTGACGTTGTGGTGGATGATGAAGAATCCCCACTTTTGCAGGTTGACAGTGCTTATCCAGACAAAAAAGCTGCCTTTTGAGATGTGGCAGAAGGGTTAGCGTGTTGATCAGTGCGGTGATAAATTTTGTTGATCGTATGAGATTACACAGGGGATCAGGGCTGTCAGAGAAGAGCTGCAGAAAGAGCTTACAATACCAGTTGTAAAAACAGGTGAAATACCAAATGAATAACTGAAACGTAATGAGCTTGGCAGAGCTTAAAACTCCCATAAAAAAAAACCCTGATACTCTCTCAACTGGGCATGCCAGAATTTGAACTATTTGGGCAATCTGTCAGAGCCCTGGTCGAGTCCCACATTGGGCACCAATAAATCTGTCGTGTTTTGGGACAGACCGGCCACTGAGATGAAGGACAGATGCTCTCCCCCCACCTCTCTCTCCAAGGAGAGGAGGAAGAGAGAGAAAAAGACGAGTTTAAAAAAGAAGCTAAACTACTTTAATGAAAATATTAATAAAATAATTAAAAAAGAGAATAATGAAATACATAAAAGATATACAAAACTGTGTCAAGCTCCCAGGATGACGATCACGTCACTGGCTGGCACTGGGAAAGTCCCAGGCTGGACTCTGTGACGGATGGGAACTGGATTCCAGATCTGGATTCAGGAACGCACGGATTGGGATCAACGGCAGATGAACAGACAGAGTCCTCCTCGGATGTCGGGGATTGAAGAAAGAGAGCTGACCCTTTGATCCCTCAGCCTTTATACTGAGCATGAGGCAGATGGGATGCAATCCCCCGTTGGTCAGTTTTGGGTCACCTGTCCTGTCCGCTCCTCCTCGCAGGTGGGACCCGTCTACACTTTTCGGCTTCTGCCCCTCCAACGGGGCACATAACAAAGTCGTCTGCCCTTATGTGTTACAGCAATGGGTAATAAGCAGGAGCCTCTCTGCATACCATGCCTTGGCACAAATGATAAACAATCAGATGTCATCAGTCTGGGAGCAGAGTACAGTCTTAAAAATACACCGTTAATTTCAGAGAGTTCAATTCACTAGAAGAGGCTTAGCTGAAAAGTAAAATTACTGAACAGAAAATTGGTTCTGTTTAACCCCAAACCAGGATAAGGGACAGTGCAGCTTCACGGCTGTGCTCTGAGCTGACTGTTAACACCAGGAGTGGATTTCGGGGTCACAGCAGATAGCTCAACATGTAGTTGAACTCTGAAGTTTTTACCAAAGGGCATTATGCATACTAAAAGCTGACATGAATTTAAGAGGAAAATGGGCATTTCCATCAAAGGGAACCCACTGAAGGATACCAAATTCATGGAAACTACACCAGCAAAAAAAGTTCAGAGGGTCCATACATACCACCGGAGAGTGGAAGGGGTAAAGAGCTTATCTGCCTGCTCTCACTCTTGTGTCTGCATTTTGGTGGCCACTGGGATATGACATTTGGCTGAACAGATCTTTGGTCTGGCCCAGTACAGCTGCTTTCATACGGTTTGCTGAGCTGCCCCAAAATCGAGATCAGACCTTCTCCTGGGGTAATGATGAGGTAGGAAGAACCTCCACAAGTGTGGTAGGAGGCCCTGTGGTTGTGATAACTCTAGGCAGGGTCATAGCAGAGATGGCTCTAAGGTCACTGGATGTGAGGTGTTGCTAAGGCTGTGTGTGACAAGGATAAATATGCACTGAATTTAAACAACTGGTGCAGGTTACCCAGGGAAGTCGTGGCTGCCCCATCCCTGGAGGTGTTCAAGGCCAGGCTGGACGGGGCTTGGAGCAACCTGGGCTGGTGGGAGGTGTCCCTGCCCATGGCAGGGGGGTTGGAATTCGATGATCTTCAAGGTCCCTTCCCCTAAATCATTCTATGATTCTAAATAGTGTAATAATCACTTTCACAGAAATAATTGTACAAGTGCAGCCTCAGAAGACTGCCATAACTGAACTCCTTAGAACGCGATTCACAGGTCACTGCTCTCCTGTTGCTGGAGGATGAGGTTTCTTTTCATGGTGTGAGGGAACCAAAGTTTCCCCGTTCGGCTTGGAGCAACCTGGGCTGGTGGGAGGTGTCCCTGCCCAGGGCAGGGGGGTGGAATGAGATGATCTTCAAGGTCCCTTCCAACCTAAACCATTCTATGATTCTAAATAGTGTAATAATCACTTTCACAGAAATAATTGTACAAGTGCAGCCTCGGAAGACTGCCATAACTGAACTCCTTAGAACGCGATTCACAGGTCACTGCTCTCCTGTTGCTGGAGGATGAGGTTTCTTTTCATGGTGTGAGGGAACCAAAGTTTCCCCGTTCCACTCCACCCCTAGATGAAGACAGCAGCCCAGAGCGAAGACAGGGGAACCAGCACGCCTGGTCTCCCGCAGGAGAGCGGTTTTTTTTTTTCTGACACTGAACAAAAGCAGGAAGCAGAGGGCTGAGTTTAGTTTCTTGTTTGAGTTCTGCCTTTTTTGAGCCTTCCTCTTAACAACTTCCTGCGGGGAAGGGTCAGCCAAGGCAAGAGGACAGAGGAGCAGCAGCCCATGCTAAGGACTGGTAACTGGGGGGGAGCATGCTGCAACTCTGTTCCAGGGAGAAAGTACGGATACTTGTCCGGAAGTTGCCAAACCTGAGAGTGGCAAAGAATTCGCACTCCTCCGCTGGAGGACTGTCGTGAATTTGTAAAGGTATGGGATCATCTACACCTACTGCACTCTACAGGGGTCACTGGGCCTTGCCTCTGTGGGTCACGTTCTTAACTACACAGTAAAATCCCATCGGGGTCAACAACGTAAAAAGCAGCTGTACTGGGTCAGAGCAAAGGTCTGCCTGGCCAGACATCATCTCCGACGGCAGCCGGAAGGAGACACAAGAAGAAAAGATCGCAGCAGGCTCGGCTCTCCCGCGCTGGGAGGACGGCAGGGAGAAGGAGCCTTGCCCTGCTCTTTGTCCTTGGATAGCACAGGGATGGGTGGAAGAGGCTCATCGTCTCAGCCTGCCTCTCTCATGGAGGCGTTTGTCTCCCTCCAAATCTTTAGTAACACAGGTAACATCCTACAGTTAAATTCTCTAAGCCCCGGGTTCTCTATTAATCCTATTTCAACAACATACCAAAGGCAAACTAAGAAGGGATCTAATTCCACTCTCAGTAAACATTAATTGGCACTACAATGAAGACCCACACCTCTCCCCGCTCCTTTTTTAATCATATTTTAAGAATGGCTGAAGTAAATGCTAGTTACATGAACCACAGGGGAAGCAAACAGAAAAAAAAAAATCAAAACACTAAGAAATAACAGGAAAAAAGCCAACAAATTGAAAATAACACGTTCACGAACTTTGAATCGTCATGGTAACTAGACAAGCTATAAATTCTCTGGCACCACACTTGGACGTTTTAAGTAAATTGATGTCATTACAACTGTGTGAGTAAGGCTTATGGAATAGGTCTGATAATAATGTCTGTTATTACAGCTGCCCATTATCAAACTCTGCCACCTTCTTACTGAATGCTCAAGCTGAAATTTGCCATATTAAACACAACCCCTCAGGGTTATTAAATACCTCTTTCCTTTCCCCCATTCTCAGCAATGTTTCTTTTGCCCTAACTGGAATTTTCCAGAAAGGGAGGGCGGGCATCTGCCATTTAACTTGTCAGCCTGGGCGATTCAGCTGCTGCCCAAATCGGGGCAGGGAAAATATGTTGCTAAAAAGGCCCTGGCATCCTCTGTCTTGAAATAAAGTCGTTAGAGACTAGACCTGCCGGGACCGGACTCCTGGTAGTCCAGAGGGATGAGATAAGTGAAGGGAATGACTGGGACAAGCAGAAAAGCCTCATGTTTGAAAGACTTGGGAGGAGAGTCAGCACCTACAGGAAAACCTTCCCCTTTGTAACCTGGAATAGATTAACAACATACCAGCCCAAGGCGGGTCTGTCTCCGGCCTCAAGCACTGGCTGGTGGGTCGAGTGATGGCACACAAGTGGTGGAACCAGTTTAAGGTGTGGTAAACTACAATAAATGGAAGCTTTCAGCTTCAAGGAAAATGTAAATCACGGTAGCAGTTCCCCGCCTACCCAGCTTCTCCTCTTGAAATATAGGAATATACAATGAGGCTTCCAGATCCCTTTAATGTGGCTTAAAAAAAAAATAAAAAATAAAATGAGATCAACCACTCCCATGTTAGGAAATACTGAGATCAAAGCAGTTCGCCAGCTGGAGCTGGTGTCCCCGTGTTACCCCCACTGCCATGCTGTTTCCCCGCGGGCCATCGGGGAGGAGGAAGGAAGGATGCAGGCAGGGAGGGAGCCCCGCACTGCGGCTCCTGCCCGGTGAGACAGCGAACACGAGGCCACGTGCTGCACAGCATCACTCAGGAAGCAGCTCTTGCCCGGTTTTTGGAGTCTCCTCCTGTGTCTCACATCATTTGGCAGCTACAAGGAATGACCTCACCTGGCTGAAGATCTCTCCGACCGGGATGACAGCCAGACAGCTGCCCAGGGGAGGGTTGCGGCAGCATGAGGCAGCTGCAAACTTCCTACACTGAGCTTTACAGCTTGCTTTACGTCTAGAAATTTAGCTGTTTCAAGCAACATCTCACAACATGCTACTCACAAACCCGCCTTAGCCCTTCCAGTAGCTGGGAAGTGAAGCAGCCCGAGGTTGAAATCAGAAGCAGCCCAGAGTTTTAAGATGGATGCTGTCAGATGTCCTGTATCCATTTTTTTTCCAGGTTACACAGCATCGTGTTGCTCTCAATTGGAACATTCCCCCCAGAGGAAACGAGGCAGGCCAGCCCATACCAGGGCCTAAAACTCCATGGATGACATCATTAAAAACAGAGTTAGCCTTAAGGGACTTGTCTAATTTACTCAGCAAAATCACAACTAGAGAGATCAACTGTTTATCCCGCTCCCCTTCGCAAGCCTTCGCTCTGTTCACTGTCTACCTTCCAGTATCTGCAGAGTGCAGATGTTTTAGCCACCACCACACTAACGGGTTCACATGGGCAGCGACCAAAGCTGAGTGCTCAGGGAGTACCTTTTGCCACAACTGAGGAAGGGGCAGCGCTACAACTTCATTTAAATTCAAGGCTTTCAATTCTTCTATGTGCTGCGTGCCTTTTGGAGGCACATCTCTCAGCAGGTCGACAGGAACCATCGTTCACCATTTCGTATTTATCCAAGAACAAAAGGGCAGTACGATGAGAAGGTATGAATGAAAATTTCATCCTACACAGTCTTTGCTTCTAGGAGGAAGAAGAAAGGATGTCATCTGACTTTGCAAAACCAGCAACTGCACACACAGTCTGCTTGTACACATCCTGGGGAAAGGGAAGTGAGAAATAAGCAGAAATCTTTCCCTGTCCTGACCTTGCAGATTTTTCCATTTTATTCTAAACATTTTTGAGAGGAAACAGTGGCAAAAATCATTACGAAAAATGCAAGAACATTAGGACAATCTTTTGAAAGTACTGAAGCTGAGGGAGGCCAATACATCCTTCTCAGTGCTGACAAAAAAAAAAAAAAAAAAAAATCAGCACAGATGACAAAACTGTTTGAATGCGCAGAAGTACATTTCTGACCCAAACATCAAGCTGTAGCTTCATCCCAGTGTTGCGAAATTAAGAGCCAAGGCCTGTGACTCAGTGGTCACAACTATTCAAGAATACATTTACATAAATTAAAGGGTAGACTGTTCAGGATTTTTTTTTTTTTTAATAGACACAAGCGTGCTATGAGTCCAGTTCCTTAAGTGCAAAATTATATTTCATTTGTTTTGCACAAACGTGAGAATACAAGATTTAACACAACACCGAGATTTTCAACTTAAACATTTCCAAAACAGAAAGCAAAGAAAGCATTCAACATTTACTTTGTAACTGAGCTTCTCTGCTTTCGGTTGTCTAACACCCATACGACCTTAATGATACACCTTAAGGCTTTTTGTTAATAAGAAACCACGTGAATTTCTTCCCAGTTACAATGTGCTGTTAAGACAACCGACTGAAAGCATGTTCAGATTTCTCTTGGTGAAAGACTTCCGTTTAAGTGGACTTTAAAGTAGGTCTTGAATGGAATTTTCAGCATAATTTTGCAGTTCCGCTATTCCGACTGTTGTGAGAGTCCTAAACCAGAAGCAGCAATACTAAAGAACCATTAAGACAGACATTAATGGGTACATGGGGAAAAAAAAAAAAAAGCTGCAGAGCACTTAGAGGTAAACAAAGGCAATTGCAGTATTTTTCTCAGAAGTTAAAAAAAATAGCCCATGCTTCTGCGTTCAGAATTTAAACTGCAGAGTGAGTGTTTAAAGAAGAATTTTACACCCCTGAAAATAGGGGATTATTCTGAAGCACTTTCATTTACTGACTGTAATAACTACCCATTTTATACATAGACATCACATTCCTTATCCACATTCCAAAACAGATTTCCTTAACTTATGATACATAGCAAAAGGACAACCCTTTTTCAAACCAATATTGCTTGCACATAGTTATTGAGCTCTACCAGTTTCAGAATAGCAAACATCCAATTATTTAACAGTATAAATATTGACTACTAAAGTTTTATTCATAAGTATAAAATCTCTATGTAAAACCACATGCTACAGCCTATCTGTACAAAGGCCAGGAAAAAGGTTCTTTTTTCTTACAACAAAGTGCTACTGCAGAATTGACTGATTTGCTGTGGACGCTTCTGAAGAAATACAGATTGCTTGGCTCAGAGTATTTCCCTACCAAGAATCTAAGTTCTTCTCAGAATATTATAAAGCAGTTAGTTTCGGGTTGCTCAATGGAAAAAAAAACCAAACAAAACACAAAACTCTTGAGTTATGGCTATGCAACCAAACAAGTAGGCAAATTTTAATTTTTTCTAAACTATTTCCCAGTTTTCACTATTACTTTAAAAGTTTCCATCTACATTTAACTTACACAGAGCACCATCAGATAGTACCTGTGTTACAGCTCAAGCAGTTGAAGTGGAGAGTGCTCCACCAGCGGTACCTGGCCATTTGAACACTTCTAGCCCGTTAGGCTTTAACCCATCCGATTTTCCATCAAATGGATCAGGAATGAATGGGCAGGTACCTTCTCAGCAGAGAACCCTAAAAACTTCTTCAATGACTCCAGCTGTAAAGCAGCACTTGTTTCTGACCCCTCTAGGAAGCCCCATTTTAGATATAGCAATCCTGTCCTCTTTTCCCTCCATCAGAGGCATGGGACGGAGTGAAAGGGGGAAAACCACTAAGGCAAGAGTCAAAAAGAGGCGTTCAACTCCCACTCGAGCTTTAAAATACCTCTTCCTTTATATAGTAAGGCTACCATGTCAGATTTTCCCAGTCATCCTTTTTTACACCTAGACACTTTCAAGTAGAAAGAAGAGAACTCATCCATTTATTTGGGATTTCCAGGTATCAGGCAGTCCACAGCACGAGCAGTATCCGAGAGGCTGACGTACCTGGAAGCCCAGAACGAGCCCTCAGACCAACTGCGTGTTCAGCGTAGCGCTGTGCAGAGACGAGCGCATCCAAACCGCGTTGGTTGTACAGCACGTGTGCTGCAGCCCGTGTTCCAGACCCCAGGAAGGCAAGTCAGAACCAGAACAAAACTGACTGACAGCTGGAACCTGCAGGACAAACGGCCACAATAATAATGTCTGGCACAGCCCAGACACATGGGCCCACGCCACTTGTATACACACCCACGTTGCAATACGAAATACGGGAGCCACATATACAAAGTTATAGTCGGGGAAGATAACGAAAACAGGAAAGTTCCCAAATATGATTCCCATATGTTCCAGGTCAAGCTCCGATATTCTGCATTACATCACGGTAAATATAACATTCACTCTTATACCTTTAATTTTTCCATATAAAATATCAGGTATTCCTATCTGTATGGCAATGACAATATTTTTAAATTGGTCCATAACACTGCACTGCATCAAAATCAGATTTTGAGCATTTGTTCAGCAGCTGCTAAATGAAAAAGGAAGTTTTCTGTGGCTGGTGGAAATCGCTTTTGTTTCAGGGCCTCAGAGTTAAGGGTTGGTTTTTCATTGCCATCGGAAACTTCAGTAAGTGAGGCTAAAGTAGCCAAGATTTCTTTTGTCTTCAGAGAAATATCCTTCAAGAACAGAAAAACAAGTAACCGTGAATATAGTATTAGGTATTATAATATTTTAACACACACTTATTGGGAAAAAAAATAAAAATCAATACAGAACAAAAAGAAAATAAGCTGAATAAATTACTCATTTTAAATAAAGACCCCATTTATTTTAAGGCAAACTTGCAACAGCTTTTCAGCCTGCTGTTGTGTAACGTTGAATAAAGGGAACACAGGCAATCCACAGGCTCCTCTCACTGGCCTAACTGAGCTCTTTTCACCAAGTCGCTCAGCTGTGAGATGTCTGATAGGGGAGGAAGCGAAAAAAAAAATCATCATAAAAATCGGGTTTTATGGCTGAGAAGCCATACCTTTGTAGGACTTTTACAAAGGTATCGACAATACTATTGAGAAGGTATTGAGCAAAATACGTGCTTTGTAGAATAAAACTGGGAAACTAATTTTACTGGAAGTCTTATAATCAATACAATTTCTGAAGTTTCTTCAGCAATGTGGTTACCCAAGAGATAATATATACCAAGTATGTCATCCTTAAAAACCCGTACGAGAATAAAAATGCTCATTTGTAAAGACACAGAGAGGAGAAAAGATTGACTGATTCTCAGGGACAATATTCCTCCTACTCCCACCCTTCCACCAAGATTTAGCAAGAGACGTAATTCAGCTAGGTTTAAAAATAAAGTATTAACCTTAATGACTTGGCTGTCCGATTTATCTGGATCTTCTGCAGATTGAACAATTAGTTGTCCAATTTCTTTGTGAAGTTTTCCCATTGTCATTGCCTCTGAGTAAGAGAAAAAAAAAGCAAAAGCACACATTCACATAAAATGACAATTTCTGTGATATCTAGAAATGCCTATGAACAACAAGCCAAAACAAGGAGTCGTCTTCATGACTGCCATGTGAAATCCATCAGTAAAGGCAGTAACCTGACCTATCAACAGCTATGACAGCACAGACAAATTGTCTATCACTAAAGTGGCCCTACGCAGGTGACAAGGAGCAGTAAGATGACATGCAACATAAAAGTTTTCCTTTCAAATAGTCTCCAATCTTTAAGTATTTAGTGCAATGTTTTTCTAAATACTAATGTGGTATCTCTGCATTCAGCTGAATGTAATTGTCTTTCACATAATTGCCTAATGTGGATGTTTTGAAATCTCAATTGCACATCTGTTGGAAGACGAAGCGTGTCTTTCCAAATTCCGATTTTCACCAGTCTTCCAGGGTCTCAATAAAACTGAAAGACAGAAGCTTACATATTGACTTTTCAGAACCTGGATGGAAGAAGGATCAAGATTGCTTGACCTACCGCAAGGTTCAGCGATTACTGTCAACTCTCAAATACACAGCCTCTAAATCCAAAATATAAAAAGCAACCAACCTTTTACTACAGGGGAAACTGTGATCTCACTATCTGCCAAATTCACATACACATCATAGAGGTCTGGTCTACTGTTCACTTCAGAATCTGTAAATCCAGCAATGTAACCTAAAGAGCAGAATTTTGGCAGGATTAGGATCTTCATAAACAAAACCAAGATATTGTGGAAAATCAGAGTCCTAAAGTCTGTTCTAAGAGTCTTGTCACTGTCTAAGTCAGTATTAGATTGGAACAGAGGAATAAACCCAGCAGATTTTATAATTTATAGCATGCCAGGTGAGCAAACTTAGAGCAGCTTTTCTCTGTGGAAGATGTTTAGTGAGCCAAAATAAGCACTGTTGTTAATGCAGTAGAAATACTGAAGATGAGTAGCCCTCTTGCTCATTATTGCATATAGAGAAGCCTCTCAGTTGCCACATTATGTGTCATGCTAGCCTTTGCATAAACCAAGGGCCTCTTCCTGGATTATGTGTTAAGTACTACGCATACACAGTAATGTGTCACACAGATCAAACTCTGACATAGCTGCTAAAGTCTACCTGTGATTAGGAGCTAGAGACTTCACTGGCAGCAGTCAGAACAAAAATTTGAAACCTCAGAGTTAGGAACTGAAAAAAAAAGAAAAATCCTAAAGATTCAGTTACTAACTGTGCGTAGAAGTTAGGGAAAAAAAGAAGTAGCTTATCTAAAATGAGCTGCTTCTGTACAACAGTAAGACTTTCAATCCCTCTGATCACAATACCAAAAAAGTCTGAAAGCTGCTTTGCATCTGCAATTAGGGGTAGACTGATGTGAACGCACCCAGAAACACCAGATTAACTAGTTACCTTCTGACATATTTGTTTAGTTGATTTGCCTTTTCTAAAGAAAATTATGCTGTTTAACTTTGAGCAACAGCATTAATAGCAAACTAACCATTATTCCTCCACCCCTCCCCAAAGAGCACTGGTGCAAGACCTTCCAGCAACAGAAACAGAAATTAAGTTTTATATTTTTTTGATTAATAAATCATCACTACCTGTACAGGCTTTTAAGGCTTCCACTTCTTCCTCATTTAGATGTACGTATGAATGAAGAATTGACCAATCTTGTCGATGCCACACTAAAGCAGGCAAAGTCCTAGGGAAATTAGACACACAGTATTTGTGTCTGTATTTGACACACAGTAGATTTTTACCTATACTAATGAAAGATTCACAGTATGAAACGTATGTCGTAAGGAAGAGCTAGTAATGACTAGGTCTCATTTGGCATGCACATACGCGAACTACAGAGATTTCTGCTACAAGTACAAGCAGAGTTTCTCACTCATTCTACAGTTAAATTTCTCTGTGTTGACGTAACACATGGCTAAAGGCTTAAGAGGGATTTTGCAGGATTTTAATAAACAGGTTTAAGATATTTTTTTTTCCCCTAAATTATGGGCATTTCTCTCAATGAAGGTTCAAGACTTGTTGGACTTTTGGGGATGGGAGAGGAGGTGGGGATTGACAGAGTACCTGGTAAACTCCTGGATAGCTTCTATTCTAGGATGGTACACTACTATTCTCTTCTTTAACATCAGTGCTGTATACAAGATAACTGTTTCCATTCCAAACTGAGATACTATATCTAGAAAAGAGGGGAAAGGTATTTTATAGAAGATATACATCCTGATATTACCATTTGCTTTCTGAAGAAGCTTAATAATAACAGCACAGATAATACTGTTAACAGTATTTACTTGAAGTACACATGAAAACCGGATTGTATTTTATATTGTACAAAAGAAATCAGAATAGAGACTTTTGGTATTAATTAACCTTTGATGGAACCAGCAAGATAAGCCTTCCGAGCATCAAAATCCTTGCTGAGGAAAGACCCATTCTCTTCGCTTTGGCAGATCCCCTTTGTAAGGACTGCAATGTAACTCTCCATCATTTTAACTGGACTTCCATGCTTCAAGTAGATTCTGTGTGAAAAGAGTCCAGTATTTTGACTTCAATCAGTACCAGCAGACATGAAAAAAGAAATCACACTATCACAAACAGCAGTATAATTGGCAAGAATTCTTATTATATATCTTTTGGACACCTGATTGAGGCTTTAAATACTAAACTAGAAGTCTTTCAACATGCACACAAAAACATGTCTGTATTGTGGGATAAAAAAAACCTACTTTGTATTTTTGAGTTTCCTATTTTATGAAAGAACCAACATAGAAACGTAGGACAAAGGTGTAAGCAGGTGTCCAGACTAGGGATTCTTTGCAGACTTGGAAGGTACCTGCTTTATGAAAAAGAAACTAGTACAGTAACTCCTGGAACTACATGCAGATGATGTGACTAGTTAGTTTTTCAGTTTTTATCCAAGTATCATCAGACACTCTTCCGTACTTTATTAAATGATGAAAGAAAAATATAAACATATGTCCTTGATACTCATTAAAAAAAACCCCACCACCACAAAACAACTACACACCTACAAAACCCATGCACTTTCAGCTGTCTTGCAGACAGCAGAGAGATACCATAACCTATTTTATGGGTTAAGGTACTTCAGGAATAGCACCGAAACTCTCAACTACATGTTTTCCATATTAGTTGCAGCACAAAGCTATGTGACATTTGAAACTCAATTATCATGTTTAGAGGAATCCATCATGGATTTGAAAAGAAATACTAGCTGATAAATCATGATTAATGTGATCCAGGGTGAATCTAAATAATTCATATATCAGTGAAAAAGAACAATCTCAGTTTTTCAATATCCTGCAGAACTGGTAAGCTTGGCGGCATTCCCAAGTCTGTGATACAATAACCTCACAGTTGCCTCCAATTAGCTGCAAAATCTTAGGGAATATTATTGGTATCAAAAACCAGGACCCAACTAATTTGGGAACTGAATGTAAAGCGAAGAAAGATGTAGAGGAAGATCATGAGAATGAGGACATGGAGGAAAGTGAGTAAACGGGACAAGGGAAGATGATGGTAGTCTGGTTGGAATAAGGGGGAAGACAGAGCCACAGACTCTGAGAAGCAGAGGGCTCTCGTTTTCCTAGAGTAAAAGCAAAAATATCCCTGGGTGCTGTGCCTAGTTCAGAGGAGCTGCAGGAAGCGTCTGTAGTAGAGAAGTTGTGGAGGGATGCAAGATGCCCACCATACACATTTATACACCCAAATTTAATCTTCTGCCTTAGCAAGGTCTAAACACGCACACAGCAGTAACTCAAACCAGCTTTTATACAGACCTACACAGTATCCTAGTGAAGGCTGCATATTTCTCTGGGTTGAAGTCTTTGGCCATCAGAACAACAGAGAAGTGGGTCACCTGGGTAAGACATACGCACAGAAAAATACACAGCTTATTTAATGACCCCATATGAACAGTCTTTTTCACATTATTGAACTTACTGCCATACTCTGACAAGGTGTTTCAATTAAAAAAACAGAGTGAGTGGTAGCAGCAAATCCAAGTTACTAACTGCAGAAAAGGCCAGGTTAACGGATTTCTGATGTGACTCATTTCCATTGAGTCAGATCTAGTGCATACTATCTCTTGCTCAAGAGGCATTACTTTCCTCTAATCTCATGAGATTATTTTAAAAGACAGAAAGGCACTTTTCGTCCCCACAATGGATACAAAACTTTCAGATTTTTTTGGCAAAGGAGCCTGTGGAGATAGACGGCATTAACATATTTTGAAAGAAACTGGAAAAAAATTCACGGATAGCAGGCCCAAAACCAGAAATACTCTTTAACTTCCTTAATCAAATGACTGTGGTCTGGGACAGCATGAGGCTTTAAGTCTGCAGACAATGAGCAGAGGCTCACGTGTCCTCTTTAAGTAGCATCTCCCACTGCCACTGTCAGAGACAGCACTAGGACACAGGTCTTTCGTTTGGTTGGTTTTGTTTGGTTGGTTGTTTTTTTTTTACACCTTTAAGTTTCATAGGACAAGTAAGCTTGGAGTGAGGAAAGGCAAGCAATATTCTGCTGTGGGCATGCAAAATTACCACATTATCTTTCTACTTAACAATATAATACAAAATATGAAAACTGATAAACTTAACAGACAATTTAATGATCTTCATAACTGGGAAAGTATGGAAGATACAAGCATATTTGCAGTCTTCCAGTTATCGATGCAGCAGAAAAGAAAGTACCTATAGAACTCACCCCTTTGGAAAAAAAAAACCATCAAGTTCTATACAAACAAGATGTGGGACACTATGAAAGACCCTTTGTAGAGCTCTTTTGACAATAGAAAGAAAATTGCTGATCTTGAAATGCAACATAACAAGAAATAATGGTGTGAAATAGCATCTCTATTTGAATACACAGAATCTAAATTGTGTAATTAATATCTCAATCTCTCTGCACCTCCACCCAATACACATCGTGGTGAAAACCTTACCATGTGGACTGGCTAGACAGCTGCATTTGAGAGCACACAAAACCTCGAATCCCTTCCCTTTCTCACAGCATACAATGGGAAAATGCCGGTTAAACTGCCAGAGGAAGCTCTGCAGAAGTTTTCCCTGCACTCTACCAAGAACCCAATGGGACAAGTCCTACCTTTTTCAAGGCTGGAGAATCTTGAACTTCCACAGTTGTGATGTAGAACCATGACCTTTTATACTGGCCAAATACAAACGTGTGAAGCAGTTTATTTTCATCTGTAAGGCAGCACTTGCGCAGCAATAGACTCCTCAGTTCAGCTGTTACGGATGGATAACACCAAACCCACAAAGCATCTCCGTTGGTGTCTTTTTCTATGGTGGAAAGATGTTCACTGTGAGAATGCCAAACAGCAGCAAGGAAGTAAATCGATGGGTTAATCAGGTTCGTTTCCTGGAATCAGATTAAAATTCCACCTCACTCTGACCCTAGACAGCCAGTTCTGCTGCTACAGTTTAAGCTGTAGGGCAGCACTTGTGCTATGGGGTTTATTTTTTTAAATATTACTAAATGTCCACTCTTGACCTGCTCCACGAGGTCAAAAGAGCGCCAGGAGTTTGAACACACACTCGTATGAACACGGTATTGCCTAAGACGCACCCAGACCAGCTGATTTACGGTTTTCCCTGCTTTTCCTATTCCCGTCTTCATAAGGAAACCTCACAAGCCGTGAATTTAAGACCCTTTGCCCGAGTTGCGCAGGGCTGAGCTCTGTACCCGGCAGACCGAGAGCCCGGCCCCAGCGGGCGGGCGGGCACCCCTCGCCACAGCCGCAGGCGGCCAAGC
>NW_009647731.1:9494641-9497864 GCF_000708025.1 Charadrius vociferus | reverse complement strand
CCTGGCCTTGAACACCTCCAGGGATGGGGCAGCCACAGCTTCTCTGGGCAACCTGCGCCAGGGGCTCAGCACCCACGCAGTAAAGAATTTCTTCCTAATATCTAATCTAAATCTACCCTCTTTCAGTTTGAAAACATTACCCCTCATCCTTTTGCTCTGCTCCCTGATAAATAGTCCCTCCCCATCTTTCCTGTAGCCCCTTCAGATACTGGAAGGGGCTATAAGGTCTCCCCGGAGCCTTCTCTTCTCCAGGCTGAACACCCCCAACTCTCTCAGCCCCTCCTCATAGGAGAGGTGCTCCAGCCCTCGGATCATCTCTGTGGTCCTCCTCTGAACCCGCTCCAACAGGTCCATGCCCTTCTTATTTTGGGGGCTCCAGAGCTGAATGCAATATTCCAGGTGGGGTCTCAGAAGAGTGGAGCAGAGGGGCAGAATCCCCCCCCTCACCCTGCTGGACACACTGCTTTTGGTGCAGCTCAGGATGCGGTTGGCCTTCTGGGCTGCGAGCACGCATTACCAGCTCATGTTGAGTTTCTCATCAACCAACACTCCCAGGTCCTTCTCCTCAGGGCTGCTCTCAATCCATTCTCTGCCCAGCCTGGATTTGTGCTTGGGGTTTCCCCAACCCATGTGCAGGATCTTACGCTTGGTCATGTTGAACTTCGCCAGGTTCACACGGGCTTACTTCTCAAGCCTGTCAAGGTCCCTCTGGATGGCATTATCTCGCTTTGTGAGTCACAGGGCATGATTTACACAAAATGTTACAGAAAAGGAGATGGCCCTGCTGGCAAAAGCCTCCCATGTCACAGCCAGAGGCTGCACCCCTGCCCCAAAATACAGCCCCGCCGGTGATCCTACAGAGTGTGCATAAAGGCTGGTTTGTGCCTGAAAGGGGGTCTGAGTAGGGCAGGAAATATTCATAAAGCATAGAATGTTTTGGTTTGGAAGGGACCTTTAAAGGCCATCCAGTCCAACCCTCCTGCAATGAGCAGAAACATCTTCAACTCCATCAGGTTGCTCAGAGCCCCGTCCAACCCGACCTGGAATGTTTCCAGGGATGGGGCATCAACCACCTCTCTGAGCAACTCGGGCCAGTGTTTCACCACCCTCAGCATAAAAAATGTCTTCCTTATATCTAGTGTAAATCTACACTCTTTTAGTTTAAAGCAATTACCCCTTGTCCTATCGCTACAGGCCCTGCTAAGAAGTCTGTCCCCATCTTTCTTATAAGCCCCCTTTAAGTACTGAAAGGCTGCAATAAGGTCTCCCCAGAGACATAACAACTATTCTTGAATAACTCCATGCATTGACATGTTTATTTAAGAATGAAAAGATCTCATTTTCAAGTTTGGATGAACAATGGTACCTGAATACCACATATGGAAGCCATAGCGCAAACTCCACTAATGGCACAGAGCCACTGATTAGGAAGAAGAAACTTCCAAAATACTCGGGATAACTACTGGAGCACCAGAAGCTGCTAAAGAAAACATGCAGTTCTGGGAGAGAAGCCAGGTCCGTCAAGGATCCCACCTGGCTAGGAAACACAATAAAGAGTGGCCTAGCATATGATTTTCATAAAGGCATGAAGTTAAAGCAGACACATTTAAGATACTTAGCCACCGTGTAGAAAGAGATGTGAGGAGTCAAACCATAAAAGCTGCTCTTGATACAAAATTATCTGATTCAAGCCTGAGGGGCTTGCGGGAACTTTAGAGAGATTCAAAGAAGTGGAGTGTGATCCTAAATAGCAAATACTGCTATAAACCAGCAATAAACAGATGCTCCAGGGAAGGCTGCAAGGCCGCAGGGTAGGCGCTGGATCGGCGACACAGTACTGACAGCACTGTGGGTGCTGGGCAGCGTCTCCAGTACTCATCTGACAGACTTTTAAATTAATTTTATGAAGACAAGAAAAGGACTTGTTCAGCACTATAAATAGCTTAATGAAGACTCTACTGAATGTATAACTGTGGTTTGAAACAGGAACATCTAGGCTGCCAGAGACATTTCACAATGCAGGCTGTACTAAAATACCATCATATAAATCAATAGTGTGGCCTGATGGAGAACACCGTGTACAATACTGGTCACCGGATCTCAAAGAGGTACCAAGGACACAAAGACATGGAGAAGCTCCCAAGTGAAGACAGCCTGAAAAAAAACAAACAAAGTTGCTTTTTCTTTTTTTTCCTTTTTTTGCTCTAGAATGGAGGCTCATGCACGAGTGAAAAGGGATCGGTGTTACATGGATACGATGATGGTGCTAAAGCTTCCATACCGTGCCTGTGTCTTTTTTGATCTTAAAAATTATTTTTCTGTTTATCAATAAACTGGGATTACAAACCAACTTTAAAAGTAATTTTTTTTAATGTGTTGTATAATAGTTATGAAACTTCCTGATGGCCATACAAGATGGTTAATGTGAACAGTACGCAAAAAGAAATCAAGCAACAAGTATGCAGAAAGAAATGTACCAAAACAGAAATTCAAAAGACAAGAACAGGCTGTCTTTAGTCACCATAAACAGACTTCCCCTCCATCTACCTATGTATTTTTTGAAAAAATCATACTTAGATATACTGTATACACAATGTCATCAACGATCTAGCTGCAGAGGTGCGCGTTTCCGCTGCCAGACTGAAAAGCACACCGTGTTCCGTGCCTTACGCAGAGACACACTTTTCTGCTGTTTATGCATCCAAAATATCCCACTGGTCACACATCCACTGGCTGCTGTTCCAGGACCTGTGTACAATTCACACACCTTTACACAGCTTCCATTGTCTCTCCACACGCCAATGGATATTGTCACATCAGTACTTTTGAAAAATGCACCCCGGCATTAGCAGTTATCGCAAGTACACTCACAGAAATATCGCTACTACTATTGCACTTAAGACTTACGAGGAACAGCTGAGTTCTTCTGAGATTCCCAAATTTTTAAGAATGAAACCTGCAGCTGATGCTGACTACGTGCACACAGAAGGGCCTTTCTGCAAGTTAACTGCTCCAAAGTACAATTTCTGAACCGGCTGGACAAGTTGTGAAGAGCAAAGGCTCAGCATACACGATGACTTCTTCTCCAAAAATGCTCTCCTGCATTGAATTATGTAGTTAACCCAAAAGCTTAAGGCTAAGTTAGCCAAACGGCTTCGTGGAGCTCCGCAAGCCGGCTCCCCGCTTCGGAGGGCTGCCGCCAACACCGAGGGGCTGATCCAGC
>NW_009647731.1:9489703-9493835 GCF_000708025.1 Charadrius vociferus | reverse complement strand
CGAAGGGGCCATCGTCTGGCCGGAGACTTGGCGTGAGGTGTCCGGCCCGGACCTCGCACCTGCTGCTGGATGAGTTCAAACCCGGGCTGATCCCGGGCACTGTTTTTTCATGTGGACTTCCATGTATTTAGTAATCCCATCTTTCATGTGTCTCTGGTGAGAATGCAAATTGTTAAACTCCTTAAATACTGCATAGGCTGATGCATAAATTTGCCCCTGGAATAGAAACCGAGGAGAATTGTGGTGTAGCTGTCTCTCACTGCCTGCCACATAGAAAGGCGGACTGGTTGTATTTGTCAGCTGTCTCCTTTCAGGCTTCTTTTTTTATAGTATCCTATTTTAAGCACTTAGTGAGACCATTTAGACCCTTCATTGTCACAGGGCTGACTGCAGGATGACACTTAAAGACATCCAAAAATTACAGATGATATACGGGTCTTGAAATGACAGCTGAACAGGCTGTGTAGTCTGGGGACTATACATAATTCAAGTAGTTGGTATTTTAACTAGAAAATGTTCAATAAAGTACTGCATGTCCTCAAGATTTCTAATCTAAAATTCATTGTAAAAAATCTTTCCCACGAAGATAAAAGACAAAGATAAAAAGATGAAAGATAAAATCAGCTTCAATCAACTTCTAACAATGAAATTGTATTTTAGCAGTCCTTTTACTGAAAAGATGCACATACCATAGTAAACTTCAGAATTCTTAGATAGAGTAAGTTGAACTTACTTGGTGAGCAAGTCACGTTTCTGGAATATTGACCTGAACCCGTTTAAATCTGACATTTTAGTGTTGCTTTCCTGGTACTGAAGAGCAGCTTTAAATTCCTATCTCTTGCAAGTTTGCTAAATTCTGATGAACTGAAGGGAGTTTTCTCTAGACAAACGCTAGCAATCCTGAGTCTCAGTAGACTGAATGGAAAGCGTGACAAGCAAAGTCAAGTCGTGGGGGTGAGGAATTGTACCTACGGCAGATTTTATGCAACAGGAAGCAGTTTGATGTTAAACTGACATTTCAAATTGGAACGTTCAGTGCAGTTTCCAAAGTTTCAGCGTTTGCGTTTTATACGTAAGGCTTAAGTGAGCACTTAGGAGCACTTTACACTTCAAGTTCTCAGTGACCACAACATACATAGATGATGTTTGGAAACAAGAAGAGCTTGGATGATTGTAAATACACACAGATATGTAAGAAAAGGTGGTTTTCCTTATAAATGATAAATATAGGTCAAAGCCAACCCTTAGGTATTGTTAATGTCTGGCATAGCTTTGTAGTCAAGGATGTAATGCAACTTTTGGGAGTGCTTTATTTGGTTTACTCTCTATTAGAGATATTGGATAACACATGACATCTTTGTCACCTTCTGTAATGATGTACGTTTTCTCGTATCAAAAACTTAGTTTGATTTAGGATTTTGCGTAGCAGTAGATGAGTTGTCAATGTGTGTCAGCTAGTTCATGTCCTCTCAGAGCTTCAGTTGCTGTTTTGGATACCTTTTAGCATTTTACATGTTATAACAGAAAAAAAATAGAAAAAATGTAGTTCTGATGGTTATTCAGGGGCTAAGGCTTTACATTTTGTCTATTGCAAATCTTTGTTTCAATAACTTACAGTTGCTACTGCAAGGCATTGTGATGAGTGCTGTATTTGACTGTACATTCACTTTGTGTGTGCTTTTACTACAGTGTCTGTTAAATTAGCCTTAATTATTTGACTTACTGGTAAGAACTTGCTTAACCAGAGTTAATTAAAAGTTTCAAAACAATATGAATTAATTTTGTGCTTTGTCCAGTTGGTTATCGACCACTGAGAGTTGTGGGTGGAATGGCCTGGCTTTGTTGCAAGATTAAACTTGCCTTTCAAGTTTATTTTCATAAATAACAAATTGTAAAGCTGAGCAGTAATTGCCTCAAAAGCAGCATTGAATTAGAATAACAGTTTAAATTAAGGGATGGAGGATAGCTTTATTAAAATTCCCTTGGTGAGTAAAAAAAAAATACTGCTGAATACTGTCATACTGTAACCTTAATGATCTTCAAATGTAACACTATTTTTTCTAGAAAGGAACTTGCTCATCTTATGCAAGCTCATTATTTACGTAAACTAAACCCCAAATACATGCTATTGTGGTCCTTAAATTAAAACCAGCCCTGCTGCTTTCAAAATACACCTTTTAGCCATGTTTAACTTTGATTGTAAGATTCCAAAACTTAAAATTTCTGTCTGATGCCTGAGCACCTTGAGCAGGCCGCTACTTTGATCCTTTCTGCCATTATTTCTTTAGGAATGTATTGATTTCCAAAGTATTTCATGGCAAGTACTGACTCCACCCCTCATCCTTTAAGAATACACACATTTCTTTTTATCTGCACTGGACTTTATCTTTTAAACCTGTTTGCTTTCCATTCTCAATGTTCGTTTGTCTTGCTTTTCTGCGGTTAAGAGTGCCTTTAGTGTAGGGCCTGTGTGTATGCTGGTAGCTGGCAGTGCTGCTTTGGTATTTGCTTGTGGATAGGTTGCTGTATTTTGCACTGAGCAGAATGTGTGGTATATTATAGATGACAGTTGCTGTGATGCTGAGACATCCTGTAAGTAGCAGCAGCTGCTTAGGGAATGAATAAACGGGACACTGATTTCAGCAGCAAGGCTGGTTTAAAAAATGTCTGACCCTTCAATTGGACAGTAGCAGCTTTTAGTGTAGGTGTCCTATAAACTGGATCTCTAGACTTGTCTGAGTTTAAAAAAAAAAAACAACCCAGAAAACTTTTCTGAGTGAAGTTTGTTTGTTTCTTTCTTTCTTTCTTTCTTTCTTGGCTTGAGGGCAAGACGTTTTTTTAAGTCAGATTCATGGGATGGTTTGCATCTTGTTGAATGACATTGGTAGGTGCTGTACTACAAGCCTCATGGTGTGTGTTCATTGTCCTTCTTGATGAAACTAGCTTTACAACTGGATGTGTATAGTTTATTAATATGTATGAAGTGCCCAGTCATGCCTTGATGGATGGAGGCACATCTCTGCCATCCTGGAATTTTGATGTTAATGGAGATGTCTGCCTTCATTTGCCAGTTATATCATTGAAAAACTGCCACTGCAGTTGCACCTGCCAGCGTTTTGATATAGCCAGCTAAATCAAACCATCAGTGAATGTTGGTTAGAGTTGATTAAATTCTAAAAGTTTACAGTGTTAAGCATAAAAGCATGCATCTTCTGGTTTGCAAGTCTTTTACTAATTGGATTTTACTTTCAGAATTCCTTGAGGTCGGCAAAAAGCAGCCTGCCCTTGATGTTCTCTACGATGTTATGAAAAGTAAAAAACACCGAACATGGCAGAAAATCCACGAGCCAATTATGCTAAAGTACCTGGAACTCTGTGTGGATCTCCGCAAGAGTCATCTGGCAAAAGAAGGACTGTACCAATACAAGAATATTTGCCAGCAGGTATGGCTTTGAATTTTTTTTTTTTTAATTTGTAGCAAGCATGGTATATGTCAGCTGATATGGTCTAAAAGTAACTGATTGGTCTTGAGTTAGAATTAATCTGTCTTTTAGATGTTCCTAGCTTTGTAGCATTTGAGTTTTACATATTTGCTAACTATTGTGGGTGGAAACATCATCCCATTTTCTGCCTTTGATACAGGTGAACATCAAATCTTTGGAAGATGTTGTTCGAGCCTATTTAAAATTAGCTGAAGAAAAAACAGAAGCAGCTAAGGAAGAATCCCAGCAGATGGTACTGGACATAGAAGACTTAGATAACATTCAAACTCCAGAAAGGTAGGCAGTCTGTCTTTAAAATGTAGCGCTCCACTGCAAAGTATCCTTATTTTTGCAATTCAGAGGACTGAGATCTAAAGATGGTGGATTTGAAGTGGAATAATGGAAAAGTTTCTATTCTGTTCTCAGAATGGTTTGTGGGGAACATCCTAATCTGCTTCAGGCAAAGTGAGGTTAGTTCTGATTGCGTATTTATGTTCTTCAGATTAATCTGTTGATTTAGGGAAATGCTCACGTTAACTCTGATAGTACAGCTATGTACATGGTGACATCTGTGGAAGAGGAGTGAAAAGGTGGGGGTGAAGAAATGTTTTAAACTGTTCCAGCTGAGTTTAGAAGAGGCCATCTGCCCA
>NW_009647731.1:9456435-9489661 GCF_000708025.1 Charadrius vociferus | reverse complement strand
ATAAGTCAAACCAAATTAAAACTTGCAGAAGGTATCAGAAGAAACAACAAAAGGGTCTTCAGCCATAAGTGAAGAATTCTAGGAAAAATGGGAGTAAAATTCTGAGGGGCTGGGTTGAGATTAGCTATCCTAGGTGTGTTCTGAAGATTAAAGCAATACTTTCCTACTGATTTTTGTAAGAATAGTTATTTTGGAATAAAAGAAAGAGAGCATAGAAATTACCATCTGAGATGAACAGAAAAGGCAGCTTTCTCTTCATGTTGGTTGACAGTGTAATTTCTATCCTAGCGTTTTAAAAATATCAGTGGATATTTCGGGTACTAAAGCTCTGCAAATACCCATCTGAGCAGACAGTGTGTTTTCTCATCATCCATATGTAGGACTGAGTAGTAGTCTGAAGAGTTGCTGGTGTGTTATCTTGATCATAATAACATTCAAGTCTTTAGTATGTGTTTTGAAGGAAGGAAGTAGTACATGGAGTTAAAAATAAGGTGAAATTCAGCACACAGTTGCGAAAGGGAAGATGACATCTGATTATGTTAGAATTTTATTTGGTAATTTAATTTTTTAGATTCAAGAAACGCCAGAGATCTAATGTGGGGAAAAGTAAAGCTGTTGATACCATACCAGAAGGGATGTGTTGAATTGGAAGGGGGACTAAGACATTGCCCAGAGAGAAACTAATGATATGTAATGGTGAAAGGAGATAGGAAGCAAGAGTGAAGTTAGTAGGAATTCTTTCAATTAAAATCTTGGCAGAGAAACTAAAAAAGTCAAAGTCGTATTTACTGGTGATAGAAAATTGGAAGAAATTATCAAAGCAGAGGACATTTTGTCTTGTGTAGGCGACTGTGAGGAATAGAGTTATAGTAGTCAAATAAAACTCACATAGACGTAGAGAAGGTGGCTGTGGATTTATTTACGTGTTAACAGCAAGGCTCTCTGGCAGAAGCTGGGAACTCATTGCTTGCAGAAAATGAAGAGGTTACAGATCTGTCTTCAGTAGCTGTTCCAGGATGGCAGTGCCATTCTTGTTACTGCCAATGCCTGAAATAGTCTTTGTTACAGAGGAATCCCACTAATAGACATCGAAGATTGACTTACCGCTCTTTTCCTCTTTTATATCACTGAGGACGAGAAAATGTGTCTTTTCAGTCACACTTCTTTATCTAAACAACCACAGTTTCTTTAGTGTTTTTTAGGTCCTCTTTTCTAGACTTCTCATACGTGTTTGCTGGATTCACTGCTTGATCTGTTGGAGAAGGCACTGGTGAAATGTCATGTTTAATATTGTATGTAGTACTAGCGCTCAAGGAAGTAAATTAGAACTGGAAGCAGTGTAGTAGAAGAGAGTTACAAGAGTTGAGAGTTTATATGTGGAGAAGAGAAGGCACTGGGGAGAACTTATAGCCATCTTCCAGTACCTATAGGAGGCCTACAGGAGAGCTGGGGAGGGACTTTTTACAAGGGCATGTAGTGGTAGGACAAGGGGGAAATGCCTTTAAACTGGAAGAGGATGGATTTAGATTAGATGTTAGGAAGAAATTTTTCACTGTGAAGATGGTAAGACACTGGCTCAGGTTACCCAGAGAAGCTGTGGCTGCCCCATCCCTGGAGGTGTTCAAGGCCAGGCTGGACGGGGCTTGGAGCAACCTGGGCTGGTGGGAGGTGTCCCTGCCCATGGCAGGGGGGGTTGGAACTAGATGACCTTTAAGGTCCCTTCCAACCTAAACCGTTCTATGATATTAGAAGCATAGTTCAAAAAGGATTCTAAAAATGAAGGCTTAGCGAAGACGGTTCTTTGTAAGTTTTTCATTCTTTGTAGACTGTTTAGCAGAAAGTGATCATGTGGGCCATAGCACTGAATTTGTCTCAGTGTCTTGGGAATTCTTTACATTCTTGTATTTCTGTGAATGAGGGAATGCAGTTATGGCCCCTAACTGCAAGATTATCGTATCTTACTTCTTACATCTTTAAGCATCTTTTTCATGACAGATTTTTTAAAGGATTTGATACTTTACGTAAATATTCTAGTTTTTGATGTCTGCAGATCGTAAGGCACACATTGCTTCTGTGTCATGTCAACAAGAAGCGAGCTCTCTCTGGCAGCATTGCTGGTGACTAAAAAGGAAGTTTCAGCAAGTAGGAAAGTATCTGAGTAGACAGTGATATTTGAACCTAACAGAGGTACAATGCGTGGCTCCCTGGTAGAAGAGGGAAGATGAAAATCCTAGAATTAATTTCTTTTGGCTTATTCATGTGAAGGATACAAAAATTCCTGACATCTCACCTCTGGAGCTTGTACATGTCAGTCGTATATGCAGGGGCCAAAATTTGAAACTTAACAGCAAGAAAAGTTATCTACAGCCTTTAAAGGAAAATGGAAAAATCTGAGGGACCAATTTTAAAATAAGCAATAGATGGTTCAGTAGCAATTAGCTGTTCAGATTTGTCCAGTCTCGCTTTAGATCTTCATAAGAAAAATTGGTGAGAATTGTGGGGAATAAACCACTTTTTCTTTTCCTTATCCCCTACCCCAACCATAGTGTTCTTTTGAGTGCTGTAAGTGGAGAAGACACTCAGGATCGTACTGACCGACTGCTTTTGACACCGTGGGTTAAATTTCTGTGGGAATCGTATAGACAGTGTTTGGATCTTCTCCGAAATAATTCTCGAGTGGAACGCCTATACCATGATATTGCACAGCAAGGTAAGTTGAAAGGATGGAAACTGAAATAATAATAATGAGATCTAGGACTTCTACATTACATCCTGAAAAACTAGAAAATTAAAGGTTATTTCTGTTTGGATATTGCTTCAGGGCTGGAAATACATTAATCTCTTAAGCATATGTATGTACACACGTACTGTTCTTAAAGTTACTGAGATTTCTAGGCGCTGACCTTTTCTTGTAACAGAACCTGCAAGGAAAAAGTTACTTTTTCCTGGATGTACTGAAATATGAGAATTATTGGTGCTGTGTGTTTATTTTTCTAACTTACTGATCAAAATTAGTCATGTTTTCACTTTGTTACTCAAAATGGAAAATGTGTCCTCCATTAATGCGTTCTATGTCGGCTAACTTCATAAACTAGTGTACACAAAAGGGTACTGTAAAAATTACAATGTGCTGTCAATTTTGACACAGATATAACTTGGTAAAATATTATGCAGAATGTAACAGGAAAAAGTCTAGCCTGATTCTTTCCGCCATTTTTCTGCAAAATTGAATTTATAAGAATGCTTACGTGTTAATCTTTTCTTAAGGGTGAGAGACAAGGGGAAAAATGTTTTCTTTTGTATTTATAACTTAGGGCTCTTTTTTCAAAAATACAGAGTCTGTTAGTTGTTTAACTTTGGATTCAAATTGTGCAAGTACATTGGAAAAGATGATGATCAGATGAGTTGTAGGTGCTTCAGTGTATTTAAGTCTTTGTGCTACTATGTCGAGACTTCCTTTTTTGCTTGTTTCTGGTGGAGATACTTAAGCGTTTTCATAGTGACAGTAGCAGAGCAAAACCAGATTTTTTTGAGAGAAACTACAGGATCAAAGACATTTTTTTTTCCTGTGTTGTTTCCAGTCATTCGAAAGCTTCATTTAACTTCACCATATTCAGATGACTTGAGAACTTTTTACCACGTTCTACAAAGCCAAAACCTGAATTCATGCCATTCACAAAGTTTTATTTGCACTTAGTTTAAAATAAAAGCTAGAATCACTGCTTAAATTGGAACATTTTTAGAGTCAGAGTACTCCATTTGCTCCTTAAGCTTAACTGTATAAAAGCATCTTCATTTTTTGAGGTCAAGATGGAAGTGCTCTGCATTGTCACTTATTCTTCATGAGTGACAGATTGCATCTTGTTTGATATGTCTTTGGACTGTAAATGAAGATTCTTTAAACATATTGATTTACATATTTGAGTCCTGTTTAGAACTGCAGTGAAGTCACAATTAGTGAGCATTCTTAATTTATATTGTTCATTTTTACAGCTTTTAAGTTCTGCCTGCAGTACACGCGTAAAGCCGAGTTCCGTAAACTCTGTGATAACCTGCGAATGCATTTGGGGCAGATCCAGCGTCATCATAACCAAAGCACAGCAATCAACCTCAACAACCCTGACAGTCAGTCAATGCACCTGGAGACCAGGCTTGTGCAGCTTGACAGTGCTATTAGCATGGAGCTGTGGCAGGTATGCAGCAGGGCTCCTGTAATCACACTGTAGTCTTCAGCCTTTCCAGAATCTGTTCCATGCAGATCATGTTTCATGGTATATGCTCCAAGGTAAAGACAGGATAATAGCTAAAGAATAAAGTTTTAATACCTGGAATGTGGCATTATGTGCATATTGAATACTTTGTCTGGTGTTCTTGGGTTTGCTGCTTTTGTATAGCATTTCAAACAAAGCTTCTGCTGGTAGTAGTTAATGGTAATGTAGCTGAAGTCATTTTGAGTTGTGAAAATGAGAATTTGATGGTGACACCTTCACTTCTGCCATCTTGCATTCTCATGAACTAGATCACTGGGAAGTGGTTGGTAAACGTTAAAGCCTGCTATTAGGCTGGTGCGCTGGCATCGCTGGTTGAATTATGTTAGTGTCTAGCCAGTGAAGGCACTATCAAAGCTGTTTTCAGAGAGGCGCTTTGCTTTTCCAACCTTTCTAATGTCAAATTTCTTAAAAAGCCAAGGTTGTCATTTTGTTGGTTTTGTGAATTTGGAGAATGTTCTCTGTGTTGTTTCCTTCTTAGGTATGTAAGTAGTTACATGCAAGGCATTTCCAAGATTGTATGTATTTTTAGGGAAACTATACCTGTTTTTGATCACAAAAATTATTTTTATGAAAAATGTTGAAACTGTAAATAGTAGAATTGGTATAATAGTGAAGAAAGCAGGTTTCAAAAAGCTGCATGAACTAATTGTTAACTACCAGATTCTAAGCAGATAATTAATGGCTTTGCAGTAAGTCCAAATAATTTATTTATTAGGAAAGAAGTATTTCATTTCATGTAGCTGGCAAAACTGAGTATCACAGCTTTCAGTGGTATTAAATATATTAGAGTATTACAAGTTTTAGTGAATGTATATTTTTCCCTTTTTCTGAGTGTTGCAAAAAAACGTCCTAAAAATAGCAGGTTTTTTTTTGGTTTTTTTGTTTGTTTGTTTTTTTTTTTTTTAGGAAGCTTTCAAAGCAGTGGAGGATATTCATGGGCTATTTGCATTGTCTAAGAAGCCACCCAAACCACAACTGATGGCAAATTACTATCACAAAGTTTCAACTGTCTTCTGGAAATCAGGAAATGCTCTTTTTCATGCATCCACACTTCACCGACTTTATCACTTATCAAGAGAAATGCGAAAGAACCTCACACAAGAGGAGATGCAAAGGTGGGGAAAAATATTTATTGTGATCTTAGATTCTATTTTTAACCCCATAGGTTAAAAAATAAAGTGAATGTACCCCAGAAGAAGCAGATGACGTGTATGGCTCTGCTTAAAGTGGCCAGTACTAATTGCCTCAAAAGAAACCGAGAGCAAGAAGGCTGTTTTACAAGGCTGCAGTGTGAATAATGTAAACATCAGGATCACCTTAGTTAAGCTTCCTTCTCTGTTACTGACAGGGAAGCTAAGCAAGTTAATAAGTATCTGTGTCTTGCTTCCTTTGTCTCTTCTGAGTAGTGGTATTTACTTCGCAAGATTTCATTATAAGTAGTATAAACTTTTCCTTAACATACAAAAGTCTGTATAGCCAAATGGCCTTTAATTTTTTGGTAACAAGTATGATACTGGCAAGGCTTCTGAGGCATGCAGAATCATTGACTGCATTAACCTCTGAAGTTCATGTACAAGCCTTTATAGAATCAGAATCTGGTAGGAATAAATACTCTATAGAAATTCTTATATTCCTCTTCATCTGGGTACTAAGGTCAGAATTTAAATATTTATTGTGATTTGTATCATTACATCAAAAGGTACATCTGGCTTGCACAGTATATTTTAAAAATCAGTGCAATCAAAATGACTGGTATGGATTTGCAGCTAAAATAAGGGTTTTTTTAAGGAGCTGCTTTCTGCTGTTTTCATTATTTTACAGTATTTTGATATTTACAGAGGCGGCTTAAATTTCTTTATAATTTCTGTGAATATATATATGTATATACACATATGTAAGTAATGAAAAGATGTTTCAAATCTTTCAAAGGTGTTAAAAAACATTCCACTGGTTACTGAAGAACATTGCATTCTGTACTCTTACTGCACAGTTGGTGTCTTCTCTGTTATCGCTGGTATTTTTACACAGTTTTGCATCATGAGTGCTACTCATTTCTACTCTTGAATTGACACCTATATGAGAAGGAATTAATTAGCGTTCTCTTGCAGTTATCTTTTGTGTTTATGCTTTGTCAACAGGATGTCTACTCGAGTCCTTTTGGCCACTCTGTCAATTCCTATAACTCCTGAGAGAACTGATATTGCTCGCCTTCTGGATATGGATGGCATCATTGTTGAGAAACAGCGACGTCTGGCAACCCTCTTGGGTCTTCAGGCCCCACCTACACGTGGCAGTCTCATTAATGACATGGTAGATAGTGGTGCTCAGATGGGCAGTTTTTAAATACATGGCAGTCTCATTAATGACATGGTAGATGTCATTAAATACTGAGTCCTCTCTTTAGACTGTTTTTCTTCTAGAGCACTGTGCTTAGTTATGGGACAACAGTTTAAAAGTCAAAACAGCTATATAGTTAATTGTATGACTTATGGTATAGTGTTAAAATTTCAGTTTCACTAGAAGGACTGTTTGGAAATGGCAGCAATAATGGGAAGCCTTAATGCTTGTGTGCATGAAAGAGTCCGATTCAATATTGTCCTTTATGTCACCAAAGCAACAAATGTCATTTTGAAGCTCTGAGGGGGTCTGAAAAGGGTTGTGAGCTAGAACTTCGTGTTTTTCCCCCCCACACTCTAAGGTGTGTAATTAACTGAACCAAGTGTATATTTTTCTGTTTTAAATGTATTTTGTGTACGCACGGGTCAGCTATCGAACAGCAGACTATAAGGACCGAAGTGATTATGAAAACTTCCATGTGTTTAATTTAAAGGGAGGCTAGATTTATTTGTCTTCAGACCTTCCCAGATATTCATAAACAAATTAGACATTCAGTCATAATTAGGTATTTTTGGAGGATGCTTGAATTTCTTGCAGTCATTTGCATGCATGCCCCCAAAAAATTCAAGGTTCATCTTACAATTGGTATTAATTCTTCTGGTGCCTCTCCAGTTTGTCTTAAAACCGCAATTTCAAGCTTCAGAAGTTTACTCAGGAACTGGCCTATGGATATGGGCCTACGAGTGTGTAGTAGGACTTATGTCTTAGAAATGGCTAATAAGTTGAGGAGCGGTACTGTAGTCTAAATATTTATCTTATTTATATGTTTTTTGTTTACTTTTCAATTTTTAAATACGGTTAAGTGGTGTAGTGCAGTGTTATTGTCACTGCAATTAAGAATGGTATAATAAAAAATAAGTAGTCTCCTGTATTAAAAGGTACATGTGGTCCCTGTTTAACTTCTTGAATATAAAATTCTTAAAGCATAAGTATTTGTTACTATTGCATTTATTTTGAAATCTTTGGAATTATTTTTGTTGATTGTAGGTAAGGTTCAACGTAGTGCAATATGTTGTTCCAGAAGTGAAAGAACTTTACAATTGGCTTGAAGTAGACTTCCACCCACTTAAGTTATGTAGCCGTGTCAGCAAGGTAAGTTTTGTAGCTCTGTGTATATAGTAATTGGTCTTGACTAATAGTCTGTTATTTGAATACCGATTTGTGGTAAATGCTAGCTAGCTGCTTCTGTTGCCAGAATTTTCAATGGTAGGCTTTATTTGGTGAAATTCCGTTACAGTGACATGTATGTAACATCTCATATACGTAGTGCACCAGATCATTGAAATAGAATGAAAATTCATTCAGGTCTCTACGGTGCTATTCAGAGGGGCACTGTCAAGGTGCAGAGTTTTGGGAACATGTCAGAATGTCTTGGTGGAGAGGATACTGAGTTAAATTTTGTTTAAAGAGGCAGAAATGAGAGAACTTTGTGCATGCACTTGCGTATGCATGCAAGTGGGTTGTGTGGGAAGTGGAAAAATACACCAATGACTGTTTTTACTATTAAAATGTAGAGTATTGGGAGGTAAAATAATGTGAGAGCTGTTGATTAGGTTATTTAAATTCTGCAGTTGATGAAGCACATCATGTTCTTTTTCTTTGATAGTGGGAACAAAGATATTTGAGGTGCTAAAAAGAACTTGAAGGTAAATTAGCAGTGTGGTAAATGTTGCCAGTGCTGTCAGTCGCCTTCATACAAAAATGTTAGCTATCCCTTAGAAATTAAAGTGTTCTGATAAAACAAATACACTTCAGTAAAACAACGTAGTATCTGGGCAAAAGTGCTGTTTTTTCATGAGCTGTAAATCAGAAGTATTTAAGAAATATGCTCTCTACTTTTCATTTTGAAGTTTTTAAGGGTTGATGCAGATAGAGTAACTTTTCAGAATTTTGATAGGTTCTCAACTGGGTGAAAGACCAAGCTGAAAAAGAACCCGAACTGCAGCTGTATGTTCCTCACCTGCAAAACAATACCATTCTTCGCCTTCTGCAGCAGGTATGAGTAAAGAGAATGTATGTTCATAAGTATACATAAGTTAGAAAATGCTTTGAAAGAGTATTAAGTTGGAAACTGCCATGATGAAATTATCATTTTTTTCCATCTAATTATGATTTTGAAATGCTTTTTTCCAGTATATAACTTCAGGTTTGTACGTCATTTAGGTACAGCCATAGTAGATATACTTAATAGTGGATGCATACAGTGGCCTAATTTCTTACCTAGATTTTCATTATGGATCTATGATTTCTTATTTAAGTTAATTCATTGTTTCTTAAAACTTTTTGTGGAGCAAGGTGTGGGTGGGATGCTTTGTTTTTCTTTTTTTGTGTGTTTGGATGTTTTATAAAATGCACATTTCATTGACCTGCTTTCGTTACAAGTAACGAGCAGTGTTATTTCTGATGTGCTAAAGAAATAGTTGAAGGCTAATTAGCAGCATAGCTATACGTAGTTACTGCTGCCAGTCTCCTTCATACAAAGAAGCCATTCAGGAACAGCATTTAATCTTAGATTAAGTTTGAATACAGTACAGAATAAAATCCTGATAGAGTATTTGCAGTTGTATTAGCATGTATGCATTTATTTGTTGACAATTTAGTAAGTTAGCTTTATAGCCTGTACAACAACTTTTATTTCTGATCTCTTTTTAATGGGGAAAAATACTTAATGGTTCTGTTCACATACAGGTGGCCCAGATTTACCAAAGCATTGAATTTTCTCGTCTGGCTACCCTGGTTCCTTTTGTTGATGCTTTCCAGCTGGAACGTAATATCGTTGATGCAGCCAGACATTGTGATTTACAAGTAAGTGCTGTAAAAAGACTTTTGTGAAATGATGTATGGATTCATGTGTACTATGTCAGACGAAAACTAACTGGTTGACAATTGAACCCAAGGAAGACAATGCATTCTGATAGATGGAGATAAGCGAGTAAAAGATGCATGTGACAAGTATATAAAGAACTGATGATTATTTGTATTCTGGTGTGTATTTTTTATTTAGGTAAACAACCATTAATGTAAGTCCAGCAGAAGTAAAAGTTAAAATAAAATTTTGCCGAAACTTGCCCGGTGAGCCCCAGTCATTTAGTCCAGAATATCCTGAAGCAACTCTAACAAACAGGGATGCGAATTTCTGCCTGTGCTGAATTAGTTGCATGAGACTGAAGAGCTGGCAGGCTCTTCTTGGTTAGACAAAACATTGGGTTTTGTCTAACCAAGTGATTGAAGCAAAACACCAATGTCTGAGATGTGCACCGATGCCTGAGGTATTTCAGCTGCTGTTGAAGGTTGCATTGTTGGTAAAGTTGTCTGTATTGGAAGAATGACAGTCTGTAATGCAGTGTTCAAGCTGGTGATGAGGTACAAGTAGCTTTTAGTTGAGGTTGCTTAGTAATCATCTGTTGAGGTTTTTAGATAAAGCTGAGTCAATTCATTTAGGTTGTTAACACACAACTTATGCTTATATTTTAGATGCGTTAAATTGTCTGCATTAAAGTCAGGATTCTTGTTTCACATATTGCTAATGTGAAGGAGGAGGCAAGAATGACTTGTCTTACAGTGCTCATTTCATAGGATCATTGAAAGTTCAGTCTCTTCCAGGGATTTTTTTTTGTTTGGTTGCTTTTTTGTGTTTTGTTTTGGTCTGTTTTTGTTTGGTTGTTCTGTTTAAACCATGGAAATCAAACAAACTTTGATTCACAGTGCTATTTTTCTTCTAATTTGGCATTTTTCGTAGTCTAGTGTAGAGGAAACTTTTTTGGTTTTTTTTAAGCCAGTTTCTGCTTAGAGCTTCTGTTGAATTATACTGGTCATAGCAACAGAGAAATTATTTAATAAATAATACAATCCTTTTTCTTCCTATTTTTTTTCCCCGAAGGTTCGCCTTGATCATACTACCCGGACACTGAGTTTTGGCTCAGATTTGAATTACAGTACTAGAGAAGATGCTCCACTAGGCCCTCAATTACAAAGCATGCCTTCTGAGCAAATTAGAAATCAATTGACTGCTATGTCCTCAGCTCTGGCTAAGGCTCTTGCAGTCATTAAGCCTCCTCACTTACTGGTAAGTCATTTTAAGTCTTCTGAAGATGTTGACAAATTCTGACATTCCTGCATGTGCATTCTGTGATGTTTATCTGTTGCCCTTATGCAGCCTTTTGGGTTTGTTTGTTTTTGGTTTTTTTTTGCTTGTCTGATCAACTGCTCCTTGCAGTAATCTGTTCTCAGTGGATTGGTAATCAATATTGTTACTGCTGTCCCCTCCCTTCATAACAAATAATTGATCCTTGAGGTGTTAATATATACAAAAGTAGTGTAGCATTAATGTATTTATTAATGACAAAGTATCCTTCTGCATCTGTTAGGTACTCACCTGTTCTAATAGATCTAAATTTTATGTTTTAGCAAGACAAGCTTGTTTTGAAGTTGTGAGATCACGCTTGCTTTACCTTTCCTTGGCGTAGGAAAGGCAGTGAGCTATCTAATGATTAATTTGCAATGACATTGCAAGGATTAGAGTAGGTAGTGATTGGTGCTTTTGTACATTCGTTTATTTTCAGAAGTGTGTTGCTCTGCTTCAGAGAATTGTAGTAAGATCACTGATCTAACTTCACAGTAATGATGGGCTGCATTTATATGCTTGTAGATTAAGTAGAAATGTAAGCTAATAACACTTTTACACCAAAGCTTATATTTTCATGAATGTGTTTTCTCAGATTAGATGTACCTTTTAATTTCCTTTTTTTTCAGGCTGGTGGTAGTCAGCTATTTGTGCTTGTGAGGAAGAAGAAATCATTCTTAATGTACCTAACTAGTTAGCATTTGGTCATAACTGAAATCATGCCAAATGTGTACAAGAGGCCTGAGTTTAAATTGCCAGTTTTGCATATACCAAATAATAACTTACCCATAGATGGGCCTACAGAGCTAGGATTTGTTTAAAATTTTGCATGCATTTTTGAAAATCCAAGAGCCTGCTCTCTTTATTCTTCCTGGAGAAACTGCTATTGTGAAGAACCTGGAATGTAACTTCATAGTGGAATCTAAAAACACGAGCAAAAGATCCCACAACTCAAGAACTGACCTCTCCTTGTCACTCCCTGTCCTCCTCGCTGGGACTGTTGGCTTCAAGGTCGGACTCACCGATGAGCTCACATTTCAGGTTCTCCAGAGCCCTGTAGGTGCAAGGTGTAAATTGGTTTCGGATTTCCAGCATGCTTTGGTTGTGGCAAGTTAAACCTTCACTTCTCTTAAAAGAGCAGTGGTAATTTTTTCTTTTGCTTTACGTTTATGAAAGATTTCACAGCAAACATATCAAATAATTTTTCCATATGGAAAAAAAGGCTGATAGCAAGATGTCCGTGTTAGATTCTTTATACAGATTGAAATACTAAGTAATATTCTTAAAATACAAACACATGAAGTAGGACTGTATCACAACACCTAATGCTGGCTTACTTATGTTAGCTTGAATATATATTAGCTGTTTTGTAGTGTTGAAGATGAAAATATTTCCATGTAGGCTTTCCCCTAAAAAGATTTTATTAGCGATTGGTATTAGACAGATGGATTGTTGGTTTGAAAGAAAAAACATGCTGTACATTCATAGATAGAAATGACAAATAGTCTTATGCTTAACATGTTAGTACAATTAGCTGAATAAGACATAAATGCTAGTAATTACACTTGTGAAACTGGAGTACAGTATCAGGGTTAATATCCATCTGTGTGGTTAGAGAAGCTACAAACAAGTCAGTGTCCTTTTCTCCTTTACTATTCCAATCAAAACTTTGCACTTTTTCAGGTGCTTAAAAACTTAATTTCTGTCAAGTTTGTTGTAATTCACAAAATCATTAAATTCATCTAAAGCTTTTCATTTTTCTGTTTCTGGCACCTCCATTTATCTCTAAGTACTTGCAGGTCTGCAACAAAGTATGGTTGTTCCAGTGTTTTTGTTGAATGCCCTAGAAGTGATTACTAAAAATACCTCTAAGCTAGCTCACATTTCAAGAGCAGCATGACTGAGAGAGTGTAGTGAGCTGATTGGGCTGCAGTGTTTTGCTGCTTGCTGGACTGATAAAAACAGGCAGCTCCCTGAGCTGGCACAATTACACCTCTTCATGTGTGCAGCATGAATCTCTACAAAGAACTGTATAGGTACTCTGGAGGAGAACAGTGGGGTGGTTAGAAGGATGCTTAAAGAATCTTAGAGAACAGTCTATATGGTAGTGTCTAGAAGTTTAGTGCTTTGTATGAATTAAAATGGTTTTTATATACAAAGTTTATACCTAAATTGTTGAGAGACAATCATCAGTTTTTTATCGTCTCACAGATAGTGCTTTATGTCAATTAGGATATTTTTCTTTTATGTTAGCGTGTTTGGAAAAAACAAAACTTTAAAAACGAGGGAGCTTTGGTGAAACATGGGGCAGGTGGTACTACGCTTGCTAACACATGTAGAAATAAACAAGATTGACCCCTCACCCTCCTTCCAGTTGGAGTCTTAAATATCACTAACATATGGGTGTGCAATATTTTTGGAAAGAAAAAAGTGTGAAAATGTCATACCTAAGACATGTCATGTAATATTGTCTGATACAGACAACTTTCTCTGTTTGCATGTGGTTCTAGTCAGTTGATACTACCTTGTTATGCCACTTGGATGAGTGATTAGGTTTGCCATTACAGTTGTATTTCCATGCAGGTGGCAAGTTTGGAAAATAAAACGAACCTTGAGATTTCTTTAAGACGCATTTGCTATGCTTTCTGCCTTTTTAAAAAGATACTACTTACATCATTGTCTTATCCTTAATTTAAATTCAGCAAGAGAAGGAAGAACAGCATCAGCTGGCAGTCACTGCCTTCCTAAAAAATTCAAGGAAGGAGCATCAGCGCATTCTTGCACGTCGTCAAACTATAGAGGAAAGAAAAGAGCGCCTTGAAAGTTTGAACATTCAGCGTGAAAAAGAAGAACTAGAACAACGTGAAGCAGAATTACAAAAAGTCCGGAAAGCTGAAGAAGAGAGACTGCGCCAAGAGGCAAAGGAAAGAGAGAAGGAGCGTATCCTGCAAGAGCATGAACAAATCAAAAAGAAGACTGTTCGTGAGCGTTTGGAGCAGATTAAGAAAACGGAACTGGGTGCCAAAGCATTTAAAGATATTGATATTGAGGTAGACAACTTATTTTTGAAGCTTTAAGGTGTTTTTTTTTAAATGCTTTTGGTGTTACAGTGCTAGGCTGTCTGACTTTCGTGTTCTTCACTAGTTTTATACTGTAACTGGTCTTATAAACGGCCTCTCTTAAAAATGAAACAGTTCTACACTTAAATATTTAATTTGCTCAACAGTGTAAGTAAACCTTAATTCTGAGTTTGGATAGGACCTTTTTTATCTGGAGGAATTAAGTCCAGCTCTTTGGTTTCCCCCCCCACCTTGTTGCTTGAACAGTATCTGAAATACAAAATGGACCTGCAGATCCAATTTTGTAATATCTGGACTGTGTCTCAATTGAAAATCAACATACAAATGCTTTAGAGAGTTTTTGAAAAATAAAATACAATTTACCTAGAAGAGAGGAAAAGAAACTGAGAATGTTTCTGAAGCAAATTAGTTTAAAAGTTAAGGGGAAAACTGCAGAGAAGCTTAAATAAATAAAAAACAAATCACATTTGTAAGATAAAAAATATTTGCTTTATTTTGTATTGATAACTTTACTTGGTTGTAGGATCTTGAAGAATTGGATCCTGACTTCATTATGGCTAAACAAGTTGAACAGCTTGAAAAAGAAAAGAAGGAACTTCAGGAACGTCTGAAGAATCAAGAGAAAAAGGTACAAAGTAGGAAGGGTACAAAACAACGTCTATACAGTGCTTTAGTTAGTGATTGTGAACTCCTATATAAATATATAATACAGGTGTTGAAAATGTTACTGTATGAAACTAAAAAAAGGTAAATGGGTTAAAACCCAACTGAGTTCCTAGTATCAGTGCACAAATCTGTTCTAATTAGTGGAGTTGATTTGAAAATGGACCCTTAAGCTGTATGTGAACTGAGTCTTAGTTTTGAAGACTTCTGTTTTGGAAAATGTTCAGGGAAGATTAAATGCTCACAGAAGGTGAGGCCGTTACAGAGAAGCTGAATTTAATTAGTTGTATTAGTCCTCACTGAAACAGAGGAAATTCCGCTGCTAGAGCCCTTGTGGATGGCAGAATAAGATCTGCCTGAAACTTGGGTGACTGTAAAAGTATGAGGAACACGTTCTCATAGTAAACAGAAATATACAACCTGGGCAAGGTAAAACTTGCCCAGGACTTCCGACAGTATTCAAGAATGAAACAGAGGTTATATGATACAGTTGGTAATTCGGTTCACTTAAAACTGGCTTGATACTAGAAATTGGCAAGTTACATAAAAAGGTTCCAATGAGTTTTTTTTATGCTGCAGGCTTGTAAGCCTGATGCTCATACTGGGGAAAGTAGCAGAAAATTTAACAGTAGAATTAGTAGTCATCTGGGTAAATATGATCTACCCAGAAAGGTCAGCACAGCTTCTACAGAAGAATTGTAAGCCAGGGCTGTTCCTTGGAGTTGTCTGAAGCTGTCAAAACAAACGTGAGTAAGGGTGGTCTGGTTGGTGTTTGGGTTTTCCAAAAGCTTTTTATGAAGTTCTTCACCAAAGAAAACTTCGCAGCTCTGAGGTAAAAGGAAGAGTCTTTGAATGAAGTTCAGTTCACATAGATATAAAATACTTAGTGCAGGGAAAGCGGAAAAAAATCCCCCAATATTTAGCTTTACATATTAAATGATGGGCTCCAAACTGAACATTATTAGCCGGCAATGAGAACTTGATGGTTCTGCATCTTGAGCGCTGTGTGCACTTCGAGTCTCTCTATCTCAAAAAGAATGAAGTTGAACTGGAATTTTGAGGGGAGGCCAACAAGAATTGTCAATGATGGGGATTGGCTTCTCTGTGAGAAATGTCTGTGTGAATTAGTACTCCTGTGTCTGAAAGACTTCTGGAGAGAGGAATGTGGTAGGGGTCTGTAAGACTGTACTTCTTGTAACAGGTGACAAGGGGGAGCAGTTGTTCTTGCACTGCAAGGGATAAGTGTACCAGGCAACATCAAGTGAAGCTAGTCGGAGCCGTATTCAGAACTATTTGTAGGTAGAAGGTGGGTCTTCATGCTGTGAACCATAGATGCACAGGAGTTCTTTCCAAAGTACGTTATTGTGTATGAAAAGCTTCATTGCGTTCAAAAGGACGAGAGGAGAAATCCACCAATGCCTACTAAATAGAAAAAAACCTTCAACACAGAAAATGCTGGGGGCTGAAAATTGATGATGCTGAGAGTATTGTATATATGCCTGCCTCTATTCTTGCATCCTTGCCTAGGAGTGCATGTAGTTGCCCAGTGGTAGAGGCAGGTTCTTGGTTAGGTGGACCTTTGATGTGGTCCAATGTGGTTGTTCTTATGTAACGATAATATATCAGATAGATTGGAGAAGTCTCCAGATATTGGGGTTTTCTTTGGGGGGTGCTGAAAAACTGAGTCTTCCGGATTTGGTATTTGCATGCTAAAGGTATGATATCTTTCTTTAGATTGACTATTTTGAAAGAGCGAAGCGCTTAGAAGAAATTCCTTTGATAAAGACTGCATATGAGGAGCAAAGAGTGCATGATATGGAGCTGTGGGAGCAACAGGAGGAAGAAAGGGTAAGAATTTTTTGTTCAGATGATAAAACCCATTAGCAATGAATGAAAAATAGTGGGTTTTGCACTGTCTTTTTTTTTTTTTTTTCCCAACTCAATCCAAGGGAAGAAGGGAAAAAGTTGATACGAAGAACGAAGTGTTAGCTTTGCAGTCTCATTATGCTAGTGGACAGCAGTATCTTCTGTCCAGGATCTGAAAGAGGAAAAGAGAATTTCTCTTTCGAGTGACTGAGGTAGATTGAATGCAAATATATGGTAAGGTTTTCCTTTGTAATACTTTTTTATATTATCTATTTTTAGATCACCACTTTGCAGTTGGAGCGCGAGAAAGCCCTTGAGCATAAGAACAGACTCTCAAGGATGTTGGAGGATAGAGATTTATTTGAAGCCAGGCTCAAAGCATCACGACGAACAGTTTATGAGGTACGCAAGATATGGTATTGTAATAAAACATTCCCCTAAAGTGAGGAACTAAACTTGTGACCCAGTGATTCTTCACGAAATCTAGAAACAAATTAGTATCTAGAATGCTTCAGAATAATGGAATTGGTTTTTTTCTGCTTTGACTAAAAAAAATATAAAAATGTTCTTGCACCCGTTCCTATATATTATCCCTTAAAATTTTTGACAACTTTTGGAATAGCTTATTTGGAAAATAAAAGATAGGTGAATTATTTATTTCAATGCAGCTATTACTAAGAGATCATTGGGTAGTGTATGAGCAGCCAGCTCTATCTGTACAAGTACTTGGACTTAACTGTGGTGACGGAATAATACTGACAATAATATTGAAGTCGAAAATTAGACAGAAATACTTGTCTACTGGGTTTTTTTAATCTTTTTGTTTGAATCCAGAAATTATTTTGATAGTCCAATTATTTGGAACTTCAAGTTGTGTTTTATGTTTGCAAAATTTAATAACAAATTAGACCATGAGGGTAGGGATAGAACTGTGCTTTTGTTTCTTGCTCGACATTTTTAAAATTCTACATTTGCTGAGGCTGCTTATAGCTTTGATTATTTGGCTGTGTTTACAGTAAGAACTGGTTTAAAAAAAAAAAAAGCAAAAGAGGTATTATATTAAAATAAGTTAAGTAACTGCATATGATCCTTTGCAACTATGTAGGTGATTTTAGGTAATGTATTTTAGGTACCGGTATTTTAGATAAAGGGAACTACAGGCTGGTCAGTCTCACCTGTGTGCTAGGCAAGATCATGGAGCAGATCCTCCTGGAAACTCTGCTAAGGCACATGGAAAATAAGGAGGTGATTGGTGACAACCAACATGGCTTCACTAAGGGCAAATTGTGCCTGACAAATCTGGTGGCCTTTTGCAATGGTGTTACAGCGTTGGTGGATAAGGGGAGAGCAACAGATGGACCTGGACTTGTGCAAAGCATTTGACACTGTTCTGCACGACATCCTGGTCTCTAAATTTGAGAGAGACATGGATTTAACTAGTGGACCACTCGGTGGATAAGAAACTGGCTGGACGGTTGCACTCAAAGAGTTGTGGTCAACGGGTCCATGTCCAGGTGATGAGTGGTGTTCCTCAGGCATTGGTACTGGGACCGGTGCTGTTTAAAATCTTTGTTGGTGACATGGATGTTGGGATGGAGTGCACCCTCAGCAAGTTTACCGACAATACCAAACTGTGTGTAACGGTTGACATGCTGGAGGGAAGGGATGCCATCCAGAGGAACCTGCACGGGCTTGAGAGGTGGGCCTGTGCAAACCTCATGAAGTTCAACAAGGCCAAGTGCAAGGTCCTGCATGTGGGCCAGGGCAATCCCAAGCACAAATACAGGCTGGGTGGAGAATGGATTGAGAGCAGCCCTGAGGAGGACTTGGGGATGTTGGTTGATGAGAAACTCAACATGAGCTGGCTATGTGTACTCGCAGCCCAGAAAGCCAATCATATCCTGGGCTGCATCAAAAGCAACTTGGCCAGCAGGTCGAGGCTCTGCTCTCATGAGACCCCACCTGGAATATTGTGTCGAGCTCTGGAGCCCTCAACATAAGAAGGACACGGACCTGTTGGAGCAGGTCCAGAGGAGGCCACGAAGATGATCAGAGGGCTGGAGCACCTCACCTATGAGGAGAGGCTGAGAGAGTTGGGGTGTTCAGCCTGGAGAAGAGAAGGCTTCGGGGAGACCTTATACCAGCCTTCCAGTATCTGAAGGGGGCCTACAAGAAAGCTGGAGAGGGACTTTTTACAAGGGCGTGTAGTGACAGCACAAGGGGGAATGCCTTTAAACTGGAAGAAGGTGAATTTAGATTAGATGTTAGGAAGAAATTTTTCATTCTGAGGGTGGTGAGGCACTGGCCCAGGTTGCCCCGAGAAGCTGTGGCTGCCCCATCCCTGGAGGTGTTCAAGGCCAGGTTGGACGGGGCTTGGAGCAACCTGGGCTGGTGGGAGGTGTCCCTGCCCAGGGCAGGGGAGTGAAACTAGGTGATCTTTGAGGTCCCTTCCAACCTGAACTATTCTATGATTCTATTATTATTCAGGTAATTTCCTTAAAAAGGAGATGGACTAAAATTGTGCATGCTGATTGTCTTTCTTCTTAGTAGGATTATATTCCCTTATGCAAAATTTATTGCAGAAAAGGTTGAAACAGCAAATAGGTAGTTGCTTTTCAGTGGAGCAGAGTTACTATGTTGCGGTTGGTTAGTGTTTCTGTGCAGCTTTGTTTAGCAATTTGTGTAACTGTCTAACTCTTAAATGTTACAGTTCTGGTGGTTTCATATGTTTTCTATGTATTTCAGGATAAACTCAAGCAGTTCCAGGAACGGTTAGCAGAAGAGAGGCGCAATCGTTTGGAGGAACGCAAGAAACAACGCAAAGAAGAGAGGCGCATTACTTATTACAGAGAAAAGGAGGAAGAAGAACAAAGATTACGAGAAGAACAGCTGCTTAAAGGTATAATCAAGAACGTGGTTATTTTATCCTTTACATCCTTGACCCATTCCAGATGTGTACACAGCTAACTTTTGGTTTCCCTGTTTCACAATGTCGGAGGAAGTCTTTTCACTTTCAGTCAGTGGTGAAGACTTTGTTCATTGCTGTTAGACAATGTACCTTTACATTTTACCTAATGCACCTTCTGAGTGCTTACGCGTGCAGCATAAGCATGAAGGTAAAGCTTTATAGGGGGAAGGGAAAATGAAGCAAGTGCATGTTTCCCGCCCTTCCCTTCTCCTACACATATAATAAAGGAGGAGATAAAGTAAGAGAGGCTAACAACTAAAATCAAAGACTCATTTTTTTGTTTAGTTTCAGTTCTGTCCACTTGTTTGTTCACATCTTGAAGAGAATAGAAAGGGAGCATTGGTGTCACATTAAGAACTCGAGAATTGTGACTCACACACCTTTCTTTGTGAATTGCTTTGTCTGGTAGCCTGTTTCAAGGCTTTAGAAAAGAAAAGATGATAGACTTTCTGTAGCGTAAATTTCTGTCCTACTTGTCACTTGGATGAAGATTTTGTATATCAGATTTCATAATCATGCAGTATTTAAAAACCAGACAAACAAAAACCAAGCCATCCTGAATGTCAAATTTCTGACACTGCTAGCTGATTTTTTGGTTTGACCTTTTCTAAGAAAGGGATCCTCTACCATGCTTGAGGTAGTTACCGATATTTTAGTTGGCACATTTGTGGTCTCTACATCACATCAAGTTACTGTACAGGTATTGGAGTGTTTCCTTTCATTTCTTGCTAGCTGTTTTGCAAGACATCACATTAATGACTGTATCAGGGTTCTTTTTCCTATTACTTTTGAGTTAGGATGCTTCCAGAAAACAGATTCTATGGTTAGTTAAACGCACCCTGTGAAATGCTTGGGTTTGGTTTTTTTAATGAGCCAAAGGGGAGAGATTGTATTTTGTAATCTTTCTGTGGACACAGCAAAGTAACAGAATTTATATTGGTAATACATTCTGTTTATGTTTGCAACTCTGTAGAGCGTGAGGAAAAGGAACGCATTGAGCGTGAGAAACGGGAGCAGGAACAGCGTGAATACCAGGAGCGTGTCAAAAAACTAGAAGAACTGGAGAAGAAAAAACGTCAAAGAGAAATGGAGATAGAAGAAAGACAGCGTCGTCGAGAAGGAGAAAGGAGAGGTCTGGATGACCCATTTTCAAGAAAGGTAGGTAATACCTACAGGTTCAGTTTCTTTTTGACTGCTGCTTCTTCTGTGAATTATTTGGAAGAAGATGGTAGCATTGCAAAATAGTGTTTTGTTTTGTTTTGTTTTTTTTTAAAGTTGTAGAGTAGATGGCTAATTTAATAGTTAAGTAATTGTCATTTAGTTTCAGCTCCCTATCAGGATCTGGAATCTGTAGTTTAGTAATAAAGTGAAACAAAGAAACTACTAGGATCTGCAAGCTGTTTAAAAACTAAACAAATAAAGACTAAAAAGAATATTGAATAAAATACTCTTTAACACAAAAGGAGGAAAGCTATATTTGAAGCAAGTATAGTGACTCACGCCAAAGTCAGGAACTAGAGTAGATGTTGAAGGAAAATTCCAGACTAAACATAAAAGCATAGTTTTATATTTTATAAGAAATATGCAATAACATAAAACCAAGAGGTGTGTGCAACTTCCTGTTTACAAATATAAGCATTGGGGAAAATCATTATCCCAATCCAACAGGAAAGAAAGTGAAAGGTATTTGCAAATAAATGTTTAATGATTTAAAAGAATGTAACTGAGTACCACAAACCTTCTACGCTCCCACTATTTCAGAACTTATCAGTAAGAGGACTAGTTTTAAATTTCATCTACCATAGCCATTGTCTTTGTTCAATGCATACTTCACTGAGTAACACTATGAAGATAAGTGATCAGAGCTTGTATAAGTTGTTTTGATAGCCTATCAGGGAAATAATCATCATCGGTATTTTTCACATAAGAGGTACTCCTAGCCATGGGCACTTGATTATGTGGAAAAGCTGGCTCGGGTTCTGAGAGAGATCTGTACCACTTGAAAAATGACATTTGCAGGTTTGGGATTATTTCTTTGCTCACGCTTGTTTGTTGGGGTCATTTCAAAAGCATTTAAGTAGACACTCAAGGAGTAGTGGATACGCAAGATCTTGCAGAGCCTGTGTGTTTCCCCATATTTGAAGCATAGACTTTGACAAATAAAAACACTTTTCAAAGCGTGGTTTGAGACCAGAATACTCTTTTATAAAGAGGTGGTGTGATTATGTGAAATCAGGTACTTCATATGGTTTACCTAATTTGTTTCTTGTGGTGGAATTAAGGAATAAACAACTCTGTTAGAAATAGTTTAAATGTTCTGTCTTTGTTCAAGCAATGGGGAGAGACATTTTACCTTTATTTAAAAAAAGAAAAATTATTGCTCTGCTTTGCATCGAAGCAACATGCGTGAAGCACAAATATCTCAGGTGTTCTGTGCATTGAGGTACCCAGAACGAAATCTTTGCTACAGAGAGCTTTCAGTTTATTCAGTTACATATTATGATCTGATTAGAAAGCACAAAAACAAGTAAGTTTTTTAATTCATTCCTACTGTCATTAAGCAGCAGGAAAGTGAAACTGTTAGAACCTCTTTTTTGTTAATAAGTGGTAGCTATGGCTTACTGTAGCTATTGTTCATACACTTGTTCATAAACTTTTCGGAATATTTGCGTATACCTGACCCTATTAGTAAAGTATGTGGCACAAAGAATACCATATTGTTTTTTAAACTCTGCCAGAAGCAATAAAGTTAGTCAGTTAAGACTATACTTAAGTTACTCAAACTCCTGATAGTTCAGTATTCTCTGCAGTGTAACAAGTGAGTTTTAATGACGTAGTATGCTCTAAAGGGACTTAAAAACCTTCACAGTATTCAAAAAGAATGTTCCTTATTTCTTTGACATGCAGGAATCTCGCTGGGGTGATAGGGAGTCTGAAAGCTCCTGGAGAAGAGGTGGGGAGACAGAATCTGAATGGCGACGAGCACCAGTGGAAAGGTAATCACTGAACACCAGTTGTATTGGGCTCAAAATTCATAGGCTCCCTTCTTGTAGCTACTGCTAAAGCTGCACTGAGTAATATCTCATGCCTTTACCTTCTATTAAAAATTGCTTTGTAAGGATCTCAGAATGAGAGAGAGGTTTTATTTTGGCACTGCATTCAGGTGACATTCCTGTTTTATTTAGCCTAGATAGGTGAAAGTTAGCAGACACCTTCTGCGTCTGATAAACAAGTTGCTTACTTGGTTTCTTTTTTAAATTAAAAATTTCTGGGGAGGATGACAAATGCAGGGGTCCTAGATGAAGAAACTGTTTGAGATTTTTCATTCAGAAAACTGACAGTAAGAATAGTGAAGTCAAAATTCAGAGTATTAAACTGTTCAAGTTCCAGTAAATCACAGAGCTGAAAATACCTGCCATAAACTAAAACAAAGTTCTGAAAGACTGTATTGAACAGAGAAGGAAGGATTTCTGAAGGAAGAATATTCTGAAGGTACTTTGCGCTTAAAAAAAAAAAAGAAGCTTGGTCACATCTATATATTTTAGGGGTTTTGGGTATGTTCACTAATAACAAAGACAGTTTAAACAGTTGTAGAAGATAAAATCTTTAATGTTTGTCCATACCTCTGCTCCACAATAGGATGAGCTGTACCTAAAATGTTTCTGGTGGTGCATGTCTCGTTGTTCTTAAAAGCCTGTGCTGATGGATACACCACTGCTTGTTCCAATTGGCACTAAGTTCTGTTGCTTAATTAGCCTTCCAGGCAGATAGATTTTTTTTTATAAATGTCTAACCTTAATTTCCAGTGCAACAATTTAAATCCATTACAGCTTACTCTGACTCCAGTGGAAACAATTTAATTTACTGTTACTCTCTCAAGTAATTTCATCTGACATATTTGAATCTTTTGATAAGCAAAATGGTCTTCCAGTCTTTCCTTAAAAGCTGTGTTGCCATTCTTGGTGGTGATACACTTTCTTGTGAATTGCAAAATCAAAAATTGGATGAAACTCCTGGATGAAGCCTTTGACGATTAACATATTGCAGAAGTGTTTAATGCATCTATTTGTATGCTTCGATTTTATATTTTTTTTTCCACAACAGAATGATACAGGTGACCCATATTCATTTTTGAATCATAGCATAGTTTTTCTGAATTAGCATTGTCTTAGTTCTTTCTCATTCAGGTTTTGTAGAAATTGAGCCAAGTGACTACTGAGGAGTTAAAATTGGGCATCTGTCCTGGTTTGAGGTAGAACAGAACCAATATTCTTTTCAGTAATTTTACTTTTCAGGACAGCATCCTTTGGAATATTATGTGGCATGTTTAGTAAAACTTTCCTTCTCTCTTTTACTAAAAGCAATATACTGAGGAATACTGAAAGGAAATACTAATAGCAGTCAAAATTAATGTCTTTATGGAATTATGAGTAAAGAGATGTTTCAATTATTTTCTTTTTGCTGAACTCAGGAAAAAACAAAGTAAAAGTGATGATACTCAGACATAATTGAAGAAGAAAGGTGTAATGCTGCATTCTTTAGTAACCCTCTAGTCTACCCTCAGTTGGGTTTTAACCCTAAAGGGAAAATGTGTTGGATACAAAGACAGCAGTGCAAACCTAGCTGTAAGCTAGTGATTCCAAAATGTCTTTCTGAGTTGAATAATAAAGGCAGTGACATAGAGTACAGAGCTTCAGCTTTAATTTGCAGCATGTATCTAGCTGTAAGTACAGCTGTTGGATGTATGCATTAAAAAGCCCTTATGGGTGCTAGGACAAGGAGAGAAGCTATAAAAGATGTCTCGCAGAAAATTTCTCATGGGAATGGCACAGCCCTGGCATACATACCGTATTGGTACACAGGTGCTTACAGTCATGGAGCATCCAATTGTAATATGCAGCAATTCCCAGAGTCCTGGATTCCAGGTAATCAGCATGTCCTGGTGTTCTCTGTCTTTTCCATACGATGGTTCCAGTTACAAGAAAAAAACAGATTACAGAAAGGCAGAAGAGTCCAGCAAAGGCTGTCTGTTCTTTGGACAGCTAGTGGCTTTATTATGAGTTATAACTAGACTGTGAGTATTTGGTTTGTTCCTTCACTGTACAAGAAAGGTAGTTATCATCAGAAACAAAAGAGGAAAACAAAACTAAGGAACTTTCTGTGGTAGATGTAATAAAATTTCATAAGGAAAAGAAGAAAGTCAATCCTTACACAAAAAAATACTACAGATATTGCAGTTGCGGGAAAAAGAGGTTTACATAAAAGTGCTTTGTAGGGTTAAATTAAAAGGTTTAGTAGAAAAAGTCATTTTATGGTGGTACCTCTTCTTGTTCTTTCTCTAGATCACAGAAAATCCATAAAATACTGTCAGGACCTAGACACTTGCTCATTGAAGCATTGAAATGACAACCAATACAAACCTGGTATTCACTAAAAGTGGTGCGGCAGTGCTGCAGGCTGTCATACTTGGCACAGCTCATTAGAGTTAGTACTGCCACAGAGTGCTATCCCAAAGGATCTACAAATGCTTACGTGCTTGTGGTCAAGAAATATTAAAAAGCCAAAATGTATAGAAAAGGGGAGTTGACCTCTATTTCATGTTTATGCTGTTTGTGCCTGAGTTAAAAGATGAGGGAAAAAAAAGGTTATAAAACTGTAACAGTGGTAGACACGATAGCGTGAACTTTGCCAGCAAATTTCTGCTTTATTTGGTAAAGCTGTCTGCATGTTTTCAGCTCTTGTAGGTGTGTGCGTAGGGTTTTTAGATGTCGTTGAAAAATGGATTCTACAATAGAAACTGGATTGCATTACTACCAGTGACTGCCATTCACTAATATTTTTAATATTTATGCATCCCTCTGTTCTTGCTCATTGTCAGATGCTGTTTGACTCTTAATTTCAGTAAACTTTTAAAGTGGGAGTCAGGATTTCTACAAGGGAAAGGACAAAAGCTGAAGCATGAACATTGAAGCTGTCAAACAAGAAAAAAATGTAAAAATGAGAGGCATAATTTCACCTTCAAGTAATAGTTTAAAAATTAGAGTAGTAATAGCTTAGAAATAGATTTAAAAATCCTAAAACAGTGCTTAAGTATGAATGAATGAAGTACTTACTAATTTGATTAACTTTATAACCATTTCTCTACATGTCTTTTTACATCGAAACAATCAGATTTTTCAAAGGAGAAGATTATCCAATTTGAGTCTAAATGGAAGTAAACAATCTCAATGTCTTGTTTTTATCTCACAGCTCAATGGTAATTGCATTCTCCCTTATTCTTCCAAAACTAGGAACTACACTGCTTGCATTTCCTCAAAATTCTTAAAATGCAGTTGTCACAAACTGTTGCTTCTTTGGTCTCACCTCTTGGAGTCCTACATCTGTTACTTTGTAGCAAGTCATTGCTGTTCTTTTGTTTACATTTTAGTAGCATAGTAGATTTCTAAACTTGGGGGGTGGGGGGGTGGTGTTTGATTTGTTGTTTTGTTGTTGGAGGTTTTTGTTTGGTGTGATTTTTTAATCCATGAGATTCAGCTCCAGTGTAGTTTCTGTTCTCTTGCCAAGAAGCAGGTAGCAGTACTATTACTTGTTTCTTTTTATTGCTGAGGAACTAGCTTAGGAAAGGTAATTTCCTGAAAGAAAGAGATTAATCTGGTGACAAAGCCAAGGTTTATGGTCTAAAAACGTGTATAAAATCCTGTAGACATTAAACTAAATGGTGTGTCCAGAGAAGTGACAGCAGTGGAAGGCTTTAGTCTGATCTTTTCAGTGTTACAAATCCAAACATATTTCAAAGGTGAACTGATGACTCAATAGCCCAGGGAAAATTCTCACCAATTCTTTACTTCTCATATACATCCTAGTAAGGAGAGTCCGAGCAAGCACTGATAGCCTGCCAGAGCCTGGTAGCACCCTGCTTGCCGTCAGGGAGTAGCAGTGGATTGAGTCATGAGTTTACTCCGTTGTCCTGCCGTGTCTAGTTGCGGATGCATGTCAGTGAAAGTATTGCCAATCTGTTGGGTTGGAACTGGGCCAAAGCATATGAAAACTGGGATTGGACTGTAGGATTGGCATGTGCGTGAAGAAGAGGGATAGTTACTTGATGGTTGTGGGGTTTTTTTTAATACTGGTTCTTTGAGACTTAGCTCGAGTTTGTCAGATGAGGCTTGATGTAGAAGCCAAACCTCTTCTCTGTTGTGTTGCAGCAGGTAACCAGCAAGGGACTGTCGTTCAAACTGTAGTTATAAAGGAGATAATAAAATGTTCTGCCTTAGTGAGGCTGTGGGGATGGTGACCTACCACTTTTCCATAGCAATGAAGGCAATTAGAACATGTGCATTTGAAAACTGCAAGCTCTGTAAATGTGTTTGCAACCATACATCAAGTGGAAATGGTCTTGAGGGGTTTGATGATGTCAGTCTGATATATAAAGCTTTCCTGGATGTCAGCTTCTACTTTTTGCTCATTCCCTATGGTTTTGTAGAGATTGGCGTCGAGGAGAAGCAAGAGACGATGAAAGACCTTTCCGGAGAGGGGATGATCTGCCACGGCGAGGGGATGATCTGCCACGACGTGGTCCTGCAGAAGAAAAGGACCGTCCTGCTACGGAATCAACAGAGGACAGGCCACCTAGGCGTGAAGGAGATGAGGACAGGCCACCTAGGCGTGAAGGGGACGAGGACAGGCCACCCAGACGTGGATTGGATGATGACAGGCCGCCCAGGCGTGGTTTGGATGATGATAGAGGGAGTTGGCGGGCTGCAGATGACGACAGGGGTCCCAGGCGTGGAATGGATGACGACAGGCCACCCAGACGTGCAATGGATGACGATAGGCCACCCAGACGTGCTTTGGATGACGACAGGCCACCCAGGCGCGGCTTGGATGACGACAGGCCACCCAGGCGCGGCTTGGACGATGATAGAGGCAGTTGGCGTGCAGCGGATGATGACAGAGGACCCAGGCGTGGGCTGGATGATGACAGGCCGCCCAGACGGGCTTTGGATGATGATAGGCCACCCAGGCGTGGGCTGGATGACGACCGGGGCAGCTGGCGTGCTGCAGATGACGACAGGGGTCCCAGGCGGGGGATGGATGACGACAGAGGTCCCAGGCGCGGGATGGATGACGACAGGATGTCAAGGCGTGACGATGACAGGGGACCATGGCGTAGCACAGACGATGACAGGCTTTCCAGACGAGATGATGACAGGGGTCCGTGGCGTAGCAGTGATGATTCAAGGCCAGGTCCTTGGAGACCATTTGGTAAACCAGGTAAAATAGAATAACCTAATAATCTAACCTCCAAAGCGTGTGTTAACCTAGTACGTAATGGATGTAATGTACTTGGTGCCAGAGATGGGAGAATCAGCTCTGAAAATGTCTGGATTAATTTGGCTAATGTGGACACTCCTTTAGTTAGTATAATTAAACCTTTTAATTTGGTTGAACTTAAAAAAAAAAATATTAATAATGCAGCAGTGTCTGTTGTTTGCCTGAAAGATACCTAAATGTCACATAGTAATGCTGGTAATTTACCAGGATGGGAGAGAAACATTGTCGCTAGGTTAGCACACCTTGATGGCTTTCCCTGCCCCATCTGTATGTCTGAAATTAACCTCCTCCTAAGGAGGATTTTGATACAACATTCAAGTGGGTCTGGTTTTCATAAGGTCTTTTTATGTGTACAAAGATATTCCTGGTTTTACCATTCCTTTTTTGCTTTTGTGTTTACCTTTCTTAAAATCCCTGCTTTGAGCAGGAGTTTGGACCAGATGGCCTTCTGAGGTCCCTTACAATCGGCATTATCCTGTTCTGGTATAGCTTGTTTCTAATCTTAAGTCTTGTTGATGGTGACTACTACAACTGTTTCTGATTCTTTTCAGAACTGTTGATGACGTTTAGATATGATTTTGATTTCCTGGTTCTTTTTATTCAGATTTAGGTGCCACATCAACTTTATAAGTAGGCACTAATTCCATAATCCAAACCTGTAGCAAAGTTATCATAAATCTTGATACTTGCATTCAGTAAGCTTTCAGCTTTTTCCTCTTTAAACAAAACGCAGGCTGCATAATAAAGAACTCCCATTCATAAATAACTGAACGATATTGCAGGATGCACTGTAAACGATAGTTGTATTTTAAAGTAGGAATTGAGAAAGCAGTATGTTCATAAAAATTTGCTTGCCTAAAATCTCCTCACAAAGCAATCTGCTGTCTGAGCTACCCCCTTTACTACTTCTTGCACTTGTTTTGCACAAGACTGAGGAGTTTGTGGTTTCTGACTGAAAACTGCAGGGTATAATCAGCCCTGCTAAACTGTCACAGGCAGCCAGTCCCGATACATGACGTCTATATTACTATACCAAGCAGTTCGTACAGTGTTTTGCCTATGGCTCCTGCTCAATGCGCACACTTTTTACACGCATCTTGAGTTGGATCCTCAGGGATCAAAACTTGAAGAACCAGTTTCTGTGAGGGAAGTAAAAAGGATTCTTTGTCCACAGAGGGATCAGAGGTCAGTCACAAATTCCTTTGACTGTGTTTCTTATAGGGGGATGGAGAGAAAGAGAAAAGGCTCGTGAGGACAGCTGGGGTCCTCCCCGAGACTCCAGACCTCCAGGAGATCGTGAATGGGATAGAGACAAAGATCGTGATGAAAATGAGAAAGACCGTGAATTTGACAGAGATAGAGATTTTGATCGAGATGATCGTTTCAGGCGTCCCAGGTTTGACTTCTCTGTTTAAATACTTCTAGAATGTTTTGTTAAAAAAAAAAAAAAAAAAAAAGGTGCCTTGCTGATAAAGAAAGAATGTGACATCGCCGAGTGAAAGGAACAGTGGTTGGTTTGTATGATATTAATCACTTTAAGACAGTAAATGCGCAGTGGCATTTTGGGGGCTTGTTGATTTGTTATTTTTAAGACATTAACTGTTTACAGAAGGAATCCCAAAATGCTTTACTGCTTTTAACGTGTTTTTTTGTTTTGTTTTTTTTAACCTGTTATCGAGAATTTCATGTTAGGCTCCAGAAGAACAGAAAAGGTTTGGAAGTATGTCAGTATGTTATGTAGAGACCCACTGGGCCTGAAAATATCTGTGTTATGATTTATTATTTCTTTTTTCCACAGTAAAGGTAAAATCTTAACATTTAGTCTTTTTTGGATATTTTCAATGGCAAAAGGGATGACGCTGGTTGGAGAAGAGGGCCAGCTGAGGAGACTTCTAGCTGGAGAGATTCAAGTCGTCGTGAAGAGTGGGACAGAGGTGGTCGTGACATGAGAGATAGACGTACTGATGACAGGGAACCACCTCTCCGAAGAGGACCACCGCTCAGATCTGACCGTGAAGAACGTATGTTTATTTTAGTGTTCCTAAAGGCTTGCATTCGTTATAGGGCCTTCATGTTACTCTGGCAGTGCTAGGATGTGACAGAATGCGAATAAGTTATATTTTCAGCCACTTAAACTCCCTTTGCATAAGAAAAGTAATAGATAGAAGCTTTAGCGTAATTGAGAATTTTTCCTTGAATCTTAATTTTTGTTTTAGTTGTACTCGTGTGTCGTAGTAGCATTTCACATCTGCAGGAGAAGGATAACATTTTAAGTATGCAGTTTTCATAGTAGGATTATGTTCAGGGTGAATGAAATTCTTGTACTTGAATTATCAAGGTAGATGTCCCAGAAAGTGATTTCTGGGTCATTTCTGAAACCCATTAAAACATGAGGGAAATATTTCCAAACAAGGCCTTGTGGGTTTCACGCTATTAGTGGTATTGATCTTGATGAATAACCTATTTTAATTACATGCCTTAACCTGTTTTAATTATGTACATGTATTAATCCTTTGCTGTGTTCTAAAAATACATTAACGGCAAATACATTTAGCTTGAGATACCACAGCTTCCCATTCCGGCGTTCTCGCGTTCAGAATCTCGTTTGGTCTCTGCGCTGAGTGTGGGCTCTCCCGGAAGGCGGGAGGGCGCTGTCAGGGGAGCAGGCTGGAACAGAACGTGCCATACGGGACTTCCCTTGGCAGAAAGGCTGAGGGTTCTCACTGCGGAGATTTATTATTTTTAATACATCAAGAAGTTTTGTTATTTGACTGTCTGGTTTGGTATATGTCACAGCTTTGTTCACTTAGAGCTGGGGTAGAATTCTTAACATCCTTCTGGTGGAAATGAACAATTTTTCGTATAGTAAAGGACAGTGAATGCTGTTACCAGTGGAACTGTGTAATCCAGTGCCATTTACACCTCCGATTTCAGTAGGTTGAAGAGTAATTCAGTGTCTCTTGAGATAACGAACACCTAAACATTTTCCACAAGTGTTTTTCAGTTAGGATTTTTCTGTTTTCAGAGTTCAGTCATTTCTAAGGAGACGCTTTTGTGCTTTTAATTCTGATAATAATGTAAAAATATATTTTACATCATAAACCCACGTACATCAATGAAACATTCTTAATACAGTTACTGTGTTTTAAAGGTGAGACTTGGGTTGCTCACAACAATCCTGAACCTGAAGAAGCTTGAGTAGTTCCTGTCCATTACTTCGCTATAACATTCAGCTGTGCATTTGGCTGTCATCATCGTATTACCTCTTGGCAAGATTGAGAATCAGGCTGTCGGTGCCAGGCGTATTTGTTTAAACTCTTGCAGGCTGCTGGTGGAGCATGACAAAGGTTGTTTTAATGTCTTTCTGTATTTGTAGCAAGCTCATGGCGGCGTGCTGACGATAGGAGAGAAGAACGCGGCGAAGAACGTGAAACAGTCCGGCGATCAGCTCCTGCTCCTGCTGCTTCTCCGGCTTCTGCTCCCCCGCCAGCATCAAAAGATCGAGAGAGAGATGGGGAGAAGGAGAAGGGTTCCTGGAAAACAGAAAAGGAGCGTGAGCCCCTTCGCCGTACTAAAAATGAGACAGATGAAGAAGGGTGGACCACTGTACGACGTTAAGTGAAAATCACAGAGTTTAACCAATGTTTTAGCTTTGATTTGATCGAATCCACGGATTATATTTGTGCTTATAAACATTCTGAATTGGAATTCTTTAACAAATGTTTTGAGGTAACATGAAAGCATGAGCTTGAATTACTTACTCATATAGATTGATCATGCACAAAACTCACAGCAGAAGGTTGGAAATTGAATGCCAGTTTTTGAAATTTCAAATGATGCTTATTTCATGGGTCATTTGTTGCTAAAATAAAAAGAAGCAAGCCCAACAGCTGTCTTGAGTAATGCTTCTATCTCGCACCAAAACAGGCTGACCTTTTTATTTTTAGTCTTTCTTAATTTGGAATGGGGTATTATCATCATAGAACATGCAGTTGAAAACACTTCTCTTCACACAGTGGAATTATTGAAAAAGCAGAGCTAAATCAATTTCTGTAATTAGCCCCAAAAAATAGACAAATATAAAAGCCCTCTTTTACATAGGTATCTTTAAGGGCGGGCGGTTTCCGAGACTTATTTTATCACTATCTAAATTCAGTAAGTTGTCTAAATTTGAATTAAATACAATAAACATTATGAGCACTAGCTACACTGGGATATTTTCTGTAGATTTACTTGAATACATAATGCCTAGGAGGCTATTTTGCAGTCATTGTTCCAGTAATGTATACTGCTGCAGTGTACAACCACAAAACTTCGAGCTTTTACAATTTAAGTGTTTTGGTAAGCATATGGCTATGTATTTTCTGTTGCCAATATCACAACCGCTTTTTCCATTACTGGATAATTCATGCCTTTCAAGGATTTATAAATATTGTCATATTTAAAATGTGTGGTTTTGGAGAAATTGTTGAATCTTCCCCCAATTCTTTGTCTTCAGGGTCAATTCTTTCCCTTTCCAAAAAAAGTGATTTGTAGTAATGGCTGTGTTGACTTCAATTTTGGGGTGCGGTAACAACAATTAACAATCTGGTCATACTGAAGCCAACACAGAACTTGCTGCTGTGTGTTTCTTCAATGATAAATAAACGACTTAAGGAATTAGCTGCTACAGTGTCTTGACTTTTTAGTAACTTCCTGCGATGTATGTTAATGCAGAGCAGCTGTTGAACAACTCTTTTTCTGTATTCATACCTGTTTCTGTACCAGCTGAAGGGAAATGCGAGAACACCTGGGACAGTTTCTTCCTAAGAAAGGTGGTTTAATTTGAATGTGTGTGAACAAAAGTTGTAATGCTCCTCATGGCCTTTTCCTGTCCTCTTCTGAGCTTTCCAGGTCCTATTCACTTCTCAGGAAAAACCTGCTCTCGTAGTCATCTTCCGATAGTCACCTTTGTGCCTTTGGAGCCTGTCACTTCACTGCTTGTTGAGTCACAGAATTCCTTCAGAACAGTATTGTTTTATAAACAAACCAACCCCCCCATTTCTTTGTGCCTTGTACAGTCCTATAAAGGATGGAAATAGAGCATGGCAGCTATCTAATACCAGAGAGCGCTTTCTGTATTTGGGGTGGTGGGTGCTGTGTCACAGGATCATTCATGTTGAGAGAGACCCCTGGCGCTCGCCAAGCGAAGTCAGACTGTTACTCAGAACCATGTTTCTCCAGTGTGATCCTGAAAACCTGCAAGGATGGAGACTGCACAACCTTTCTGGGCAACCTCTTCTGCTGCTTGACTGCTCCCACAGTGAAAAAGCGTAACCCTCTTTTGGCTTCTGCCTGTTGTCTCTCCTCCTCCTGCTCATGCGCTGCTGCGAAAAGCCCGACTTAGTTTTCCCAGTAACTTCTGGTTGGTGCTGGCTGGTTGCTGTTGGTCTCCCCAAAGCCTTCCCTTCTCCAGGCTGAACAAGCCCTGTTCCCTCAGCCGTTCCTCACAGGCAGGTGCTCCAGACCCTGTTGGCCCTCTGCT
>NW_009647731.1:9450763-9456413 GCF_000708025.1 Charadrius vociferus | reverse complement strand
TTCTTGTAGGGGAGGGATATGGGACCCAGAACTGCATGCAGGAGTCAAGTGCAGAGTGGAGGGGGCTGCTCCCTTCCCTCATCTGCAGGCTATGGTCCTGTTGAAACAGCCTGAGAGCTGCTGGCTTCTGCCCAGCTTTATGCCTGCCACCCCCCATTGCAAGGGCTCCTTCCTTGGCAGGGCAGGACTCTGCCCTTCTCCTTGCTGAATGTCACCAAATTATAGAATGGTTTGGATTAGAATGGACCTTAAAGATCATCTAGTTCCAACCCCCCTGCCATGGGCAGGGACACCTCCCACCAGCCCAGGTTGCTCCAAGCCCCGTCCAACCTGGCCTTGAACACCTCCAGGGATGGGGCAGCCACAGCTTCTCTGGGCAACCTGCGCCAGGGGCTCACCACCCTCACAGTGAAAAATTACTTTCTACTATCTAATCTAAACCTATCTAATCTACCTTCGTCCAGCTGGAAGTCATTCTCCCTCATCCTATGTCATCAGGCTCCTGCCCAGCCTGCCTCAGACCCTCTGGACGGCAGCCCTGCCCCAAGTGGATTGACTGATCCTCATCCTTTGGTGTCATCCACAAACCTGCTGACAGGGCACCCTGCTGCTGCCTCCGGGTCCCAGGACAGACCCCTGTGATGCCCCACTCCAGCTGCAGTTCCATGATGCTGAGCCTGAGCATCCAACCATTTTTTTCTGCCCACCTGGTTGTCCGACTGTCTAGGCTGTAACATCCTAACTTGGGCACAGGAATACTGTGTGAGACAGCTAAAGTAGAGATGAAGAACATCCACCACTGCTTCCCTTGTCCACAAAGTTACTTCGTTGTAGAAGGCAGGTGAGTCAGGCACAATTTACCCTCAGTAAATCAACGCTGACTGTTCCCAATCACCTCCTCCTGCATGTGCCCAAAAACATGCTCTGAGATTTCCTCCATGATTTTCCCAGGGACTGAAGGGACACCATCGGACCTGCAGTTTCTCAGATGGTCCTGTTGGCCTTTTTTGAAGATGGGTGCAACATTTGCCTTTTTCCAGTCAGCAGGGAGATGTACAGAGTGGTGGTTATACCTCCAGTTATTTATTTTTAATTTTATCCAAACAAAGCCATTTTTATATGGGGATAAACATTAGTGATCATTGCACCAGCTGAAAGCTCCGTTCCCAAATCTGTGTTCTTAACTGGCGTTACTTGAGACAGATTGTGATAATGTTGCCAACACACGTCAAATTCTCAGGACTGGGCAGCTTGAGAAAAGACCTGCAAGATGTGAGCTTTGCAGACGTGCCAGTGTCTTTATTTTGCTGCTCGATCATTTGAGACAGAATGCCAACTACAGCGATCAAAAGCCACCACTGACCAAATCCAACAGCTGAAACCTCCATCTACTGCCATAATTACACATTAGCACAAAGTTTGGTGACCTGATGTTGATGAAGTCAAATGAATTCTCTGTCAAGCACTGCCGCTTGATTGATTCACATTCATTTAGGCATCTAAAATTTTCAGTGAACCTTAGAAGAATACAAACTGCCCCACGCTATATTTAGAAGGCAGAATTTAAGGCTGCTGCTGGTTAAATGGATGCAAACATCACTTGATTTAAACAAACCTCCAAGAGCAGAGCAAGGCAGGTGGTCAGATATGAACTTTCCTACCCCAGGAGCAACCCAGAAACAGCCCCCAGCTGGTGGGCAGGGCTGAGGACCACCGGGCTGCTCAGAAGAAATAGGGTCTAGACATTTTCATTATATTTTCTCTAAAGTGCTTTTGTTCTAAAAAATAAAACCAAACCCAGTATTTTGGGAGAGCTGGCAGAGCAGGGCAGGGGCAATGAATGAAGCGGTGTCACTCCAGTCTGGGCACAGCCACAGTCGCATCTCAGGACACGTCATGACCTGGGTTAGGTGGGCTTCAGTGTGGTCACGAGCAGGACCAGGAGGACATTGGGGAGCTACAGGTGGGCTGGCAGGCAGCCAGGAGGCAACCTCAAACAGGAGGAGTACTGGAACTCCTGTCTTGCTGTAAATGTATCTTTGTTTTAACATCCACAGGCTGCAGTCATTGACAGCAACGGCTACATTTAAGCAAGTTTTCCTTCTGTAACTAAAAGGTACTGTTAAATTGTGTAAACCAACAAAGTACAGGTGTGAGGTCAGTGAAACACAAGACTCACAGTTTACCTGTTACGCAGGCACTGGTACCCATCCCTGTGTAGTTTATCGCACAACTGCGAGAACAGCCACGTGTGGCGTAAGAGGAGCACCTGAGCATTCCTATTTCGCCGTGGCAGGACCGGCTAGAGCTGAAATGCTCTACACTTTGCCTGCTCCTGCTCTTGAAAAGAATCATTAATGTATTTAGTTATGGTAGCATGGAGATTCTACAAGCTATCGCACTGCTTTTTGCTCATCGAAGTCTTCCTTGCTGCAATTCAAGCTTTGTTAGTCCTTTCACTCTTGGGCAGGAGGACAATCTACTGGCTTTGCTCCATCTTTTTCCACATTTGAAGATTTGGCACATCACTCTTCTGCTTTGCCCAGACTATAGACAATATTAGAAGTAATTATCCTCCTCCCCCCATGACTGTAAGCAGACTATCTCCAGCATATATTAATCTATACATTTAGTGGTTCAACCTGGCACACCTGTGGGAAGTAAAGACATTTTATAGCCCTCTTGGTTGAGTCCTATGGCAGCTCCCTGCGGCACTCTGGCCAGCAGCGAGACAGAGCAAACTCTGGCCAGACAGGACTTTCACTAAAGATGGGTACAGACATACCTGACTTCAGCTGGATCAAGTTCTCTCTGCATCTGAAAGTAGTTTTTAATCAGAAGTAGCTTGCTTTTAGCCAAGACTAGCATCAACTGAGGATGATTATAGGCTTTCCAATGCTCTGTGCTCATTCCTTTTATCAAAATACCACAGTGAAAAAGATTCCAGCACTTACATGCTCAGGAATATTTCCCTGTAATAAAGTGGTTCTCTGAAGATAAAATATTTGGTTTAAACAAGTGGCTGTAATCTTTTGATTTGCAGATGCCAGTAGAATAAATGAAGATAATATCAGGCTTGCTTTTCTTAGACCTCTTCTGTGGAAGATATAACACTGCCAACCTGGGCTGCTTTCAGATTAAGCTGTTTGCTGTTCCGAGGATTTGTTACTAGCGTAAATCACTTCCAGTAATTTAAGGAATCCAAGTAACACAACAAGCACTACCTATTGCAATAAGCTTTTCAGAATCACCAAGAATGAGCACGTCTCTGCTCACTCAGCGCCACAAGGAGTGTGCTGGTGCACAGGAAATTGCAGAAGCTTACTTTAAAAAAAAAAACAAAACAAAAAACAACAAAACAACAACAACAACAAAAAAACACCAAAAAAAACCCCACCAAAATGTCCTTAAAGGTTCAGCCTTTGTAAGGCACTGTCTTGCACAAGTTTAAAGGGCAAGTTGTCCTGTTGAATGATCATGTAGAGTAACTGAAGAGCGTTGCTCTCAGGCTGCCTTTTGCTGATTCTGAATCTTGTCATCTCCTCTCGGGAACAGTTTGGGGTCCTTTTTCCCCTCTCCTAACTGGTCTTTTGAAGCTGTTACTCTGCTGCCTTACCTGCCACGACTCTGATCAGATGCCTAATGCCGTGTAGCGGCTACGACAGGCAGCTCTCGGCCTTTCCACAGCACAGCTGCAAGCACGCACGTAGGAGAGAGGAGCCGGGAGGGACAGGCAGCAGCAGAGGCTGCGGGTACGACAGTTTTCCTTTTACACAGGCAGAGGGAAGGAACGGGCGCTGCAAAGGGCCAGCGCCATCCAAGGCAGGGGATCTTCTGGTGTCTTGATGAACTTCCAGGCGTTGCAGTAGGGCTGGTGCTGCGCAGCAGCTTAATGTACAGAGGAGAGAGGAGAGGTGGGCACATGGCAAACGCTGCCAGGAGCCCTGCGGAGCCAGCCCTGCCAGAATTACCCCGCAGAAAACACCCGAGAAGGGTTTTCTTAGATCTTTCTTCATTTTGCATCCAGGAACAGTCAACTGCATTAAAATGGATGTACTGATCTTCAAATTTCCCACAAGGAGGTAACAAAAGTACAGAAGAAAACTCCTCCCGTAGTATCACACTCGAGCTGGATTCTAATGAGCGGTGGATATGGATTAAACCTACGTGGGCCAGGCGTCACAAAACAAACACATCTAACAGCTTAGAAGGGCCGGTGGTGAAAGCCCCACAGAACGAGAGACAACACGCAACTGATACTTCGCTGGAGGAGAGGGTAGCTGCCACAAGGTTAGCTGCAGCCACCATGAAGTGTTCTTTAACACAAACCCCACTGCATTTGGTAACTGGACCCGACACCATCCTTGGGGCCATGTCATGAAAATTTAAGAGAACACTTCCACACAAAATCAGTTTCTCCCTCCTAATTGGTGCCGCTGTGAGTCAACAGCAGTGATGAATAAGGAAGCCTGAGCGCTCCTCCCCAGCCGACCCTGCACGTTTTGACTCTGTTCTCGACTGTCTTGCTCTCCCCATCTCCCACCCTGCTGAGCAGCTTTATCAAAAGGAATCCACGCAAGCAGGCATCACCCCTCACTGTCCTAGCTCTCTTCTTCTGTCTGGACCCATCCCCCTTCTCATCCTCCTGGTGATGCCCCAGCAGTTCCTGCACAAGGCTCTCCTCACCTCCCTGCTTTTTGGCAGGGCCACCCTCACAGACCGAGCACCCCTCCACGTCCCAGGCATCAGTAAAGCCACCTACAGCATAACCCTCTCTACACTGAGGACTTGGGCACCTGCATTTTGGCTCCAGAGGACTTCTAAGCAAACTACAAACCTGCTGCTGCTCCTTCTCCTGCCTCTGAGTCACAGTAAAAGTGATTACTGATCTCTTGGGGATTAAAAGCAACGTAGCCCTATCTGATATTTGGTACCAAGGAACTGCCATCACCTAGGGTGCAGGTCTTCAGCATCAGTGTTACATTTGGTATAGTCCACGTAGTGATAGGGATATTTATTAACCACATGGGTATATCCCTCCCACCTTGCAATGAGTTAAAGCCACATCGTCTCAGCTCTTAAAAATATGTCACCTCCCCTTCCACTGTTCCGCTATGGATTCGGCTTTCTGCTTTGCCCAGGTCTCTTCTCTCCAAAGGCTTCCCATCACCTCCCCATTCTCCACCACAAACACAAGCTGCATCAAAGCTTACTCTCTGCTATACTTACTGCCTTTCCTTCAGCAGAGTTTGCACCTCAGCCCAGAATCGTTACGTTTTCAAGCAAGTACACTGATGCTTTCTCCTCTCGGACCTTCCTTAAAGCTGCATACCAGACACGGAGACTGTCCACAGTCACTGGTGGAACGGTTCAAGGGTGACCGTGGGACATGGCACCGCTCTCCCATCGTGCCAGGTAGGATGCTGCTATTTCGGGCAGGTGTTAATTACAGAGCGAGTAAGCAAGTGCAGATTTGATCATGATTTACCTCCCGGTTTTAAGATCGGCAAAAAGAAAATTGCTCGGATGTTTACTTTAAGACCTGAAAAGCGGAGTGTTGCACCCTAATTCAATTCCCGGTTATTAAAAGGCAACACGACAGCTCTCCCTCCCGGCCCCCACGGTGCAGCACTAGCCTCAACAACCCAGC
>NW_009647731.1:9432772-9449133 GCF_000708025.1 Charadrius vociferus | reverse complement strand
GTCGGTCGGAGCGGGCAAAGCGCCGGCAGGGACGGGTCTGCACAGAACCATAGAGTGGTTTGGGTGGGAAGGGACTTTAAAGGCCATCTAGTCCAGATTCCCCCCTGCAATGAGCAGGGACATCTTCAACTCCATCAGGTTGCTGAGAGCCCCGTCCAACCCGACCTGGAATGTTTCCAGGGATGGGGCATCGACCACCTCTCTGGGCAACCTGGGCCAGTGTCTCACCACCCTCAGCGTAAAAAATGTCTTCCTAGTATCCAGTCTCAATCTGCCCTCTTTTAGTTTAAAGCCATGATCCCTTGTCCGATCTCTACATACCCTAATAAAAAGGTTGTTTCCATCTTTCTCCTAATCCCCTTTAACTACTGGAAGTCTATAATAAGGTCTCCCCGGAGCCTTCTTTTCTCCAGGCTGAACAACCCCAACTCTCTCAGCCTGTCCTCACCGCAGAGGTGCTCCAGCCCTCTGACCATCTTCATGGCCTCCTCTGGATCCACTCCAACAGGTCCATGTCCTTCTTGTGCTGAGAGCTCCAGAGCTGGACGCAGCGCTCCAGTTGGGGTCTCACCACAGCTCCACAGCTTGCAGAGCCATGCAAGAACAAAACAAGTTTGGTAATACGCAACCCGAAATGGAAAGCAATTAGTGTCTAGTAAGCTCATTAGGGGCAACAGGTGCCTTCCCACCGGTGTTAGTAAGTTACGTGGGGCAGAGGTGATTTCTTCTTTGGACCACTCTTAAGAAGTGGCTTTGATTATTATTATCTAAAGATAAAGTCTTAGATCAGGTGTCCGATGAGGTATGTGTGCTCACCGGAGTGCTGCTCAGGTGTGTGGAACCACTCTGGGAGATTCAACCCTAAAAAGAGAGGGGGCTGACCTATGCTCTGGCTGTGGGTGCGTCGTGTGCAGTGGGTGCATGTGGAGGGTGCCGTGCAAGGGACCCCAGACAGCAGGAGGGCCACAGGTCTCCCATAGCACCCACCCCGTGAATCTGATGAGCCCAGGTTTTGGTGGCCCAGCTCTCGCCCCTCTGACCCGTGCTTGCAGAGCAGCCGCTGCGTTGCTGGATGTGGGGCCGTGATGGGGACACACAGGTCCCCTTTCCCACCCCTGACAATTCCCATCTGCTCTGGCCCCCCCAGAAACCAGATCCTCCTGCGGGAAGCATCACATGTGTGCTCTTCCATTTGGGCAAGAGGAGTTAAAAATGCAGCTGCAATTAAAAATCCTATTAATTTCCAGCCCCTGGTAAGAGCTGCTGGGCTGAGCACAGTGGGTGGAGTTTTGTCAGTAGTAAATCTGTCTCCCCTGTGCAGGGCCTTGATTTGTAGCTCTGACGGGCGCTCCTCTGGCAGGTAAAGCAGCTTTACACTGTGCTTTGTTTGCAGCTGAAATCAGCAGGTTTCCTAAACTCAGGGATCAGAAATACCTCCTGAGGGGCCGGCTCCCTGCACCGCAAGGCCTTGATATGCTTCTCCAGCCACGTGAAGTGGCTGGGAAGTGGGTGTACCGAGGACCAAGGACCGATAGGGATGGCTGCAGGGAGCCGAGCTGGCTGGAAAGAGCATTTCACAGAATTTTCAGAGTTGGAAGGGACCTCTAGAGATCATCTAGTCCAACTCCCCTGCTAAAGCAGGATTGCCCAGAGCACATCACTCAGGACTGCATCCAGGCGGGTTTTGAAAATCTCCAGAGAAGGGGACTCCACACCCTCCCTGGGCAGCCTGTGCCACTGCTCTGTCACCCCAACTGTAAAGAAGTTTTTCTGTGTGTTGGAACAGAACTTCCTATGTTCCAACTTGTGCCCATTGCCCGTCGTCCTGTCACTGGGAACCACTGAGAAGAGTCTGGCTCCATCCTCCTTCAACCCACCCTTTAGATATTTGTAAGTAAAAATGAGGTCTCCCCTCAGCCTTCTCTTCTCCAGGCTAAAGAGTCCCAGCTCTCTCAGCCTTTCCTCATAAGGGAGATGCTCCAATCCCTCAATCATCTTCGTTGCCCTTCGCTGGACTCTCTCCAGCAGTTCCCTGTCCCTCTTGAACTGTGGAGCCCAAAACTGGACACAGTATTCCAATTGTGGCCTCACCAGTGCCGAGTAGAGGGGGAGAATGACCTCCCTCGACCTACTGGACACACATTTCAGAGTGTGAATGCTCTGGTTGGAAAACAGGGCTCCTTTCAGTACTGAAAACATTTGCAAAAGAAGTTGTGTTCTGGAGCCACACTTCTGGTGGGACACGGTTCTGTACCGGGTGACCACAGGGACATTTCACAGTTGTGTAGTGTTGGACTCAGCCTAGAGCCCTTCTCCGAGACACGGTTACGTGTCAGGCCTTTTCTCCCATTGATGGAGCGTTTTGGGGGCTGTCCAGTGAAGCACAGGGACATCACCTCTCTGAACACAAGTGGATGACCTGATTTTCACGAGGGGTGAACGCTTGCAGGTTGCGCTGGAGCCAGCGGGGAAGGGCAGAGGTAACAGACGGGTGAAAGAGCGCAGGGCGATCACAGACTGGTCAGGCATCACATCCTGGGGCAACTGTTGTTACTCATCTTCTTCTCTAGATATTTTAAGAGGAAATCTTGGAGAGTGAATAATTTCAAATCACTTCATGCAGTAGCAGCGTAAGTAACATGGGCAGAGAGGAAAACGGTGCTGTGCCCCTCACTGCTAATGCAGGGAGTGAGGAAGAACACAGAGCAGCATAAAAAATACCTGGACTAGAAAAATACCGTGAAGGATGGACACCCATCACCAGCGCTGCAGTAACATCACCCTCTGTTTGACTGACAGCTTTGGCAGAGCTCGTGTGCTTCCGCAATCCAAAGTGTACAAGGTATGTTGCGATAGTTATTCCACCGCTTTCCCTGTCTGGACTTCTGCAAATGGCCCCTCAGGTTCCAGGTGTTGAGCAAAGACTCAACAGCTCGACTCAGGGGTTGGGGCTCTGCAGAGCTGACAGGCGTCACCAGGCTTCAATGGACCTCGCTCGCTGGGTGGCACGTCACAGTGCCGGTGCAAGAGTAGGGAACGCCGCTGTTGACATTGGAACAAGTCGACGCCTCAGTGAAGCTCTGTCATCAGACAGTTTCAAACAGTAAACAAAAAAATATGGCCATGAACAGCTAATGGAGAAGTAGCTGCTTCTAGGAAAGATGCAGCATTGGCATTTCGGTGTTCTTTGAAAATGTTTGTCATTTGAAACTTTGAGAACTGCATGAAAAATTACTGCTTTGTCCTCAGCTGGAGGTTGGGATTATTTCTGACTCTATCCCAAACTACCCTTTTGGCAAGCCTCGTTAAGGACTCTGGCAGTGTAAGACCACAGCTGTCTTGGTGGTGTCTTATGTGAGTTTTCACAGCAAGGCTGCACAGCAACCCTGGAGAGCCATCGGCTGGAGCAGAAGTGACAAATAGCTGTTGGCACCATGAATTCAACACCACGGGCCAAACTCTGCCCAGCGAAGGGGAAAGTTTTCTGCAGTCCCTCAGAGCAGTGAGAAGCCATGTCACAGATTTAAGCAGATCTGAGCGCAGGAAGCCACCGGATCTTCTGGGAGTGAGTAATCTGCTCATCTGCAAGGGTTTGTTGAGCCCAGGATTGCTCCTGGGAAAAAATAAAATAAAAGAAAAAAATATATACATATATATGAAAACTCTGGAGCCATAGAGCTGTAGTAGTGCACACCTACAGTGTACGTGTCACCCTGCTCCCAGGGGATGGAGCCGTGGTGCTTGGGGTCACCAAACCACGTCTGGATGCTGACTGCCATGGGGAGAGCCTGTCTGGGCAGCACTCCCCTGCGTGCCGTGAGTGCCGCTTCCGTGGACATCACTGCCTCCCCGGGAAGCCTCTGAAACCTGTGGGGCCAAAGCAATGGGTGCCACCCTCGCGCATGCCAACGGCAGGTCAGTGGGGTTCTTTGTATAGGGTCGGAGGAAAGATTTCTTTCTTCATATTGTAGGAAAAACGATCTAACAAGTCATTTAACAAGAACGATAGAAGGATTTAAGCACAGGGGGTTTTGAGTGTATGCAGGACAGCTGTCAAGTTTAGAGAGGAGATTAGCGGTTCATTTGGGAGATACATTAGGAAAAAGAGCTTACTCCGGGGGGGCTGTTAGCTCCCTTGAGGCTGGGGAGGATTTAGTGTCTGTGAGCGTTGATGTATTGTGCACGTTATGAAGCTTGCCATCCCAGCAGCTTTGATATGTTCCAGCTTTTCTTAAAACCCCTGTGGATGTTAAAGTGACTTTTATTTAATGTGGGAGATGTTGACAAGCTCCCCCAGGAGGCTGGCGAGTTCTCGAAAGGGTCTTTTAAAATATTAGCTTCACCGCCACTTTTAGATGATTTTTTTTTTTTTCCCCTCTGGAATATCAAGGAGTGGTTTGTTTCTGACAGCACTAAAAATACATTAGGTGTCTGCTGACACAGGAAAGATATGCCCTGTGTTGGTTGGACTCCCAGCCTAGCGTTCGGGGATCCTATCTAAAGCTTTTGGCTTAACAGATGATGCTTGTGTTTGGAAAGCTGAAGTTTATAGCACAGAGCGATCCTTCTGTTTAGAAGATTGGAAGCAGCTGGTGGGACTAACACGGGCGAGTGAGGTTTCAGCGGAGGGTACAAACACAAGTCATGAAAGCACAGCTTCAGCTCGGAGTCTGCTCAGAGGCTCCAGCGCCGATGCGCGACGCGCCCATGGGCTCACCGCTTCCCCCAGTTTGTCCCTTCAAGAAAGGGAGAGGTGCACAAGGGCTTGCCCTGTACTTGCATGTGGGGCAGCTGTGCTGGCAGGGGGCTCTGGGGAGGAAGCCCCTGCTCCGCATCCCCAGTGTGGGATAGGTGGGAGGGGTCCGGGCATGGCGGGTCCTGGACTTTGGGGAAGGGAGGGCTTGAGCTGGCACAGGGGTGTTGGTAAGAAATGTGGTGAAATAACTCTAGCCCTTTTTACGGGCAAAAATACACTGGGATGGAGGATTAGGGAAGTAAAAGCCAGCTATGAAATATGACTTTGGTTTTGGGAATCTTCGTTTGAAGATGTGCTTGTGCTTTTGTTGTGTGGAAGCAGCTGATCCTCCAAGAATGTGGAAATCCGTTTGATTGCAAAGGATGCAGTGGCGGTCTCACCTTCCTCTGATCCATGCTGAGCCCAGTGGGCTATTTCTGCATAACCAAACATGTGAGGTGTTTCTGTACCTGGGTACCAAATTTCTCCAAGGTGCAGACCACAGCTTTCACACACCCTGCTGGAGACAGGAGTGACTGTCTGGATCTGTTGTCTTTGGCCGCTTTTGAGTTACATGACAGTCCTCAGGTGACAGCAGCAAATGTTTACACAGGCAAACAGAGCTGCTGGGCAGCGTCATGTATTTTTAACTGTCTTCTAATTTGATTCAGCCATCAAAAACGCGGAGTAGCCACAGTGGTAACCCGCTCTCTAAGAACTGCTGCTCTGCCTCTTCACATGCAGACAACTGGAAAGAGCCGAGGGGAAAAAACAAAGGTGCTTCCAAAAGTACGTCATTGCCTGGTGAAGAGACAGCACGATGTTGGTCTCCATTTCATGGGTGTGAAACCAGAGGAGGCAGTTGTATGTCCCCAGTGGAGCAGAACGAGGCTGGTGGCTCCCAGGTCTTGGCACTTTGGCACCTCCCCAGTTCTGTGTGACTGCAGTGATATCTGTTCAAGGTTCAAGTGAAGAATGGGGCTGCAAGAACTGGAGCTGTGATCCCAGACCTGCTCCTAGACAACCATGCAGAAACAAGAATTCCTATTTAACTACAGACTTTGACAAATGCCCCCAGTTGAAAGGCCTGGAGTAAAATATTGAAGAGCTAGCTCATAACCCAGGCACCATATGAGCTGGGCTTTGGGTGGCATGGAGAATCCAAGTAGTGATCATGTAGTTAATATGCACGTCATAGCAGAAAGTTATATGGGCAACCAAAATATGGAATATGGCTCTACCCGAGTGCTTGATTTTCCAGCAAAATGGCATCTTTTTCCCTAAGTTGTTTTATCTCTAGCAATGGCATCTTCTGCATCCCCTGTGGTTTGAAGCTGAGCCTTCAGCAGAGCCCAAACTGCAGTCCAGCAGCGTCAGCCTGGCCGTGGGTATAGCAGTAGGTGTGCACGGGGGCACGCATGGGGGCTGCCGAGGTGCCAGCTGAGCCCCATCCAGGGCGGACAGCAAATAGGAGGAGAGTACACTTCATGTTTTGGGGGCTGACAGTGCAGAGAGAGGAGAAACTGATTTTCCTCTCCCCCAGAAAAGCTTGTCAGCTGAAGCTGAGCTAGTTTGCAGGAGGCAAAGTGTTTTCTGGACACAGACCTTTTTAAATCTTCAAATTCACAGCACTGCTGAAAGTGTGGGAAATAGTAGCCGTTAAAAAAAACATCCATTACAAGACTATTTCTACAATCAGAAATGTATCCACTCTAATTATCATGGCTGATAAACAGTAGACACTATCAGTGCTTCCATCATCTCTTGCAAATGCATGGAATTTAAAGGAGAATGCAAAGGTCGTAGACGACCAGCCAGGATTTTGACTTGCCCATCCAAACTATTGCAGAACACAAATACAAGGCAAGAATCAAATGTTTATCAGCAGAAGCATATTTTTCCTGAGGATACAGTAACTTGCATTAATATCTCATGGAGAAGAATGTCAAAGTTGCATCAAAATTGATATATACTGTTTATGAGGAAATCAAACAGTTTTTATGAAAAGTGAAAGGGTTTTTTGTTTGAGAACAATTTGTGTTTGTTCATTTTATAAATACATCAGGGAAGTGTAATAAATGCTATAAGCATTTCAGTTTCTAAATGTTGAATGAGGTTTCCCTCTTACAGCAAATCAGACTCATGTTGAAACTGAAAACCAGGTTCTTCTGTAAAGATCCTGTGAACCTGAAATAGCACAGAAAACATGTTAATTTTACAGTTTTATAATGAATGAAATCAAACTCTGTATTATTGGGCTTTATTATTACTGGGTATCTCAAACTCTAGTTGAAGCGACCAAGGCAGGATAGGTGTTCGGGGACCAACAGCTCTCTGACCCACACTGAGCTGCTGGACCGCAGCCGACGCAATGGCGCTGACTGACACCAGCCTGCGACCTGGCCTGTGCGGTTCGAAATGCCGAGGTTGAAATCCTGACTTGCTTGTCTCCGATGCATCCAGGGTTTCATCTTCGGAGCTTACCGTGGCTGGCAGGTTATGATCGTGCGCCTCTGTCGGAGCCTGTCCCGGCAGCTGGCTGTCAGAAGTTGGTGCTGTCAGTCCCTTTTGGAGGGACTGGTATTTCAGAGGTTTCACACATCTAAATTTGAAGTGTCGGTCTGCATTGCCTGCGTGTAATGCTATTTCACGCTTTCTTTTAACTCCATTTTAATAATAAATGAAAACCCAGTTCAGCAAACACTTAAGCACGCGCTTACCATTACAGGCCTTGCTACAGTACCTGCAGTTTTTCTCAAAGTTGGCAGTTGCTGTTAGAGTTCAGGAGGCGGCAGAGTTTTTAAAGCACAGAGAGATGTTACGGTGACTTGCAATGCAGGATAAAATCCCGTTCAGTCGGTATCAGTGATGAAACCCCTGCTTTCTTAAAGGAGGTGGCCAAGAGTTTACATACTGATTGCATCATGCGCTGCCCATGCTTTGTTGTCTCCTGTGCAAGGTCATGGAAGTGGAAGGCCAAGCCAATGTGTTTGGGAAAAAGCAGAGGCTTTCTGGTTTGGATTCGCTGAAAAGTGTATTTCAAATAAAATTTTGGCTAGACACTCTGCATTCCTTTATTTATTCCTCCTCTCCAAAAATTACTGCTCCAGGATATACTTGAGAGAGCTTGAGACTTGCACGAAGATTTATTGCTTTTAGTTTCTGAATCAATTCTGAACCTGAATTAGCAAATGCTTGTGCATATTTCTAATAGCGACAAGAATTCCAGCAGAGTTTCTGAGGTCTGCCTGGCTGATTAAATCCAGCAAAGGCTCCTGCTAAGCTCCTAGGCAGAGCCAGCCATATCAAGGACTTTAAGACGACCGCAAATTCAAGTGCTGAAGATTTTTTATTGTGTGAAATTTTACCAAGCAGAAGGCATATATATTAGTTGATCCATATAAATGTCATACACACATGCAAGGCTGTAGATAAGTTTCTGATATATTAATTTCACATGGTGAGGTTAATAGTATTTCTCCTGACAACTTGATTAAATTTGTAAGAAAATTCCTAGTGGAAAACAGTCATTGCATTTTTTGTCAAGCTGATAAGTATGATTTAACTGTAAGAGAAAAGCAAATGAAAAAATCGGGCTTGCACTTGAAAGCAAGCACTCTTGTTTTCTGTTTTGTTAGCTGTTAAAAGGAGTAAACAGAGGGTTCTTCATTGTTCTGCTTGCCTGGCGGTGCTTGTTTTCTTAATCTGAAATTGAAGTTGTCTCTGCTGGGAAGAACAGTGATGACCAAGAAAATAGTGAAACAACTGAAGAATACTGAAGTCAAGAAAACAACAGGAATGATTTTTTATCGGTCTAAATGTTTTACATTTCATATATATCCTGGGATCTTTTGTCTTCTCAGAAGTCATAGTTAACTTCAAGACTTAAGATTTTGGGGAAAGGAAGCCTTCTTAAAGGTTCAACACCTCCACCCTGAGATTTCCAGCAAACATTTTGGGTAACGTTGGGTGTATCCTCCAGCTGAACAGAGGAGATTGGGGTTTGGAGCCTGACCTCCTCTGATCTTATGGGAAAAGAGACACAATCTCAGCAAATTGTTTCTCAGAGCATTTTGTGCTACACAAGAAGGTGAATGTCCCTCAGAATGTCAATGTAAATGTCTTGGGTAAAATGCATCTTGGTTTGGGGAGGGTTCCTGGAGATCTCTGAGGGTTAGGGCTCAGGCTGCAGTCCTGTGCACCTCTTGGGTCCTGCTGCTCTGAGGCTTGGTGCTTATGTTGGGTGAGAGGGGGGTCCCATGGCAGAACCCTCTCCCTGGGGAGGCCCTGACGTGGTGGAGGGGCTGGTGTTTCCCTTCACATACAATGGCGCCCATGCAACTGGCCTCCACCCCAGTGCCTGGCCAGGGTCACATGCACAGAAGGTATTGTCCGCCTCTCACTGATCTCCACCATGATGTGTGCCTCCAAAGGGCTTCTCCCTTGTTCCTTGGCTGCGCCCTTCTCCCAGCTCACCTCATGCCCATGCTCACAGCTTAGGCTGAGGCACAAACCCTGTCCACCACCAAGGCTCTCCCTTGCTCTCTAGACTATGGGGTCCCTCCTGCACCCTCCTGCGCAGAGGCTGGGGCGTAACTGGCTCCAGCCCATCCATGCTCCTTACCCCTGGGAGCTGTGGGCACGGATACCCACGGATGACATGTGAGATTGGGTGCTCCCGTGTGCAGTGGTGTGAGTGGATCACAATTTGCACTTCGGTGTTTCACGTCCCCTGGGAGCCTGCATTCAGGATCCAAATTCTTGTGCTCCTGTTTTCTCACAAATCCCATTCTGAGTTTGACCCTGAGAGCATGACTTCATTTGTGTTTTCAGTAAGAACTATTTTGTTCAAGCCTTTGGGTGCTTTTGATTTTTTTTTTTCCTGAAGGGATAAACCACTAATTATACATGGAAATTGTACCTCAAAGATCCATCTTAATAATATAATTGTAGTAGCAAAGCAACTGGTATGATTATGTGCATCATTGCACTTTTCAGCCATTAACCAGCTTTTCTTGGTTAATGAAGTTAGTAAAACCTAGAATGTGCTTTGCTGGAATATATCCAGTGGAATCTCATTATCACCTACAAGCCTTTATAATTGGGGTGATAATGTGCAAAACGTTATATTGCTGATAAACGAGATGGGATTAAAAGAGGGCGAAGTTCTGCTCTCAGACGCATGTGACAAATCTTGGGATTTTGGTGTGTGTTTGTGGAACGCCTGCAGCCCCGTGTCAAATTTGGGGGGTCACAAATCAAGCAAGAGAAGGTGCACTTGGAGTGAGTCCAGCAGCAAAATTAATGAGAGCTGTGACCTCTCAGGAAAGGTAGAAAGAATTGGTGCTGTCGAGTCAGGAGGAGACTGCAGTGAGGCATGAAAATGGTCTTAAATGCCTTCAAAGAAGGGAATAATCTGTTCTCCATGATCCTGTTGGATAGGACACAGAGGAATGGGCTTAAAGCACAGGGAGGGTGGTTGACATCAGATATTAGGGAAACACACAATGGGTAATTAAAGACTGGTTGACTTTGCTTGGACCAGGGTGCGTCAAAGGATTCTCCACTGTTGGCGGGCACCAGGAATAGGTGAGGGAGGCATTGGCGGAGGTGGCATGGGTGCGATTCCTCCTGGATTCAGGTGGCGGGGAGCTGAAGCACCAGTGCCACCACTACGGTGTTCTTTTATGCTTCGAGGCAGAATCAGGTGGGAGACCATTAGCAGAGAGACCAGAGAGCTGCTTGGTCCTTTCACAAGCACAGACCAGATCTGCCAGGAGGATCTGTGATCAGGGTTACACGCACACCTGTGACATGCTTGGAATTATTGTCAGGATAGAAGGGAGAAAAGACTATCAATGTTGTAAAAGCAAAAGGGACCATTACTGTTTGTTTCCTTGGATGATAGAGGTCACAAGGCTGCTTCTGTTTGCGCTTGTTTGAATTTCAGCATGTCTTCTTACGAAAAAAACCATCCAAATGTTATTCCAAAAACCTTGTACTGAAGAATCATTCTGTCTGCTTCAGCTCTGGCTTCAGTAATAAATTCATTATTTGCACTGTTAATCGTGTGCCCCATCTTTCCAGTCAGAACTTGTCTGTTTTCTGTGTCAAGGTTTTCCTATGCTAATTGAGGACCCTGGTCTCCAAATTCCTTTCTCCCTGTAAACATGGATAGTCTTTAACCAAGCCATCCCTTAACCTCCACTCTTTGTAAACTAAATAGATTGAGCTCCTGCATCTGCAACTGTAAAGGCTGTTTTTCTGTCCTTCGTATTCCTCTCTGAACTCTCTGCAACTTGTCAACATCCTTTATGAATTGTGGGCTCTAAATTTAACACAGCCCTCCAGCGGGAATTACACCAGCAATGCCAGGAGCACAGGAAGATTTGCATTCTTTGCTTCAGCACTATACTCAAATATTGTGTACGACTGAGTAGGAACATAAAAATAGGTTCAGACTAAAGGTTCATCTAGCTCAGTGTTTTGTTTCTGACAGTAGTCTGTAGTGGGTGGATACTGAAGGGTGATATTTCCCTGTGTAGCCCTCCCCTTATCTTTTTAAAAATAAAGACACAATCTTAAATTCCATGCAAAGCCCTTGGTATTTATATGTTTTTGGTGTCTAAATGGTCTCTTATGCCTGTTGGTTTTCAGCACTTTTATCATGTGCTGCCCAAGGAGTTAAACTGTAAACCAGAAGATTTGTGTCTTTGCTAAGAGTCTGGGAAAGGATATTTTTAAATCACAGCAGGGCCCTGAGAAGGCAGGGCGAGAGCCGCGGTCCAGACGGAGGGACAGCAGGTTCCTGCTCCCCAGGGACGGTGCTAGTCAGCGGGCTGGCTCTCCGGAGGCTGCCCCGCTACCCTCATGCCTGATGGCTGTGCTGCAAAGCCAGGGGCTGACACCCCAAAAAGGCAGCAGGAGCAAACGTGGGGCCCTGGCAGGTGCTGCTGGAGCTCTGACAGCAGCCAACTGAGCACCAAGGAAGGAGTTAACACAACGCTCTTAATGCCTCCCCGTCTGTAATGACTGTGCTTGTGCTTCGCTGATGAACTACTGTGATCCCCAAAGCTGTTGTAGCCCCTCTGACTCCCAAGATGAAGTCCGCCTCTTGTGAGTGTGGAGCTGGGGGACTCAGCTTGGCCCCATGGAAGCACATGGGGCTTCCTTGTGTCCCCTCTGCCATGTGACCCAGCCAGGTCCCTGGCAGCGACAAATCCTCTCCCTCAGTTACCACTCCGCCACGTTGTGTCACCTGCAACTTTATTAGAGCATGTTTTCATGTTTTCTTCCAGTAAAGATGTTACACAGCTGAGAATAGATCACCGTGGAGCTTCTTGGAAACTACTGGGTGATGATTCCTTGTTTACAGTTACACTTGGAGCTTTGTCAGCTGGTTTTCAGGTCACTTGCTGTGCGCCAGGTTGGTTCTGTGCTGTTCGAGTTTCTTAATCAGTACAGTGTGTTATGTTGGGTGTCACGCAGCATTTTGTGGCATCAGTGTTAGCAGATAAGTCAACACACTTCACCATCTTACAATTAAGACACCAAGCTAGTTCAGTAGGATGTACTTGCCGTAGACACGTACCCTGGGTTTAGGGAATGTGGTCTCACTACAGTCATTGGGCTGCTGGAAGGATGAAAGGGTGGGTATTTTGGACCATTCCAGTAGCAGACTAAATAAAATAAGGTATAATCCAGTGTCACAGAAATGTGTTTGTGGAAAAAGCAAGATGTCCAAAGATAGAGTCAGTGCTAGAGGGAGAAATGGATATGTTTGCATTTCAAGTCGTTGCTGGCATGCATATAACCAAAGGCATACTCGCTAGTGGTGGGCAAGACTGGTGATGAGGAAATGTGTTTTACTGCTGGGGAAGGAGAACAGGAAAAGTCATTGCTTTAAGGGCTTGAAAGTAAGAGCAGAGCTAGGTGAGGCCAGCAAGAATATAGAGATGAGACTTGGAGAAAAAATGATTTAAAAATATTTAGATCCTCTTTTCTGAATATGCAGAACAACCAATGGTATAGGCCACTTAGCAGATGTAAATGCACATGCACAAATGTAAATGCAGGTTTCCAGTATGTCTGTGGATCCTGATCCTTTAAAAAGACAACCTCAAATTCTGGTCCCACTGAAAGTAATGGGAAGACTCCTGCTAGCTTTATCCTTATTTATTCATTTATTGTAATCATATTATTGAGATAACTGGACACAAAGAGCCATAGAGAGAATATATTCCATTGTTTTTGTCTCATTACTCAGGCAAAAAGAGCAAAAATCCCAGTCATAACTTCCCTCTGCTAGGGAAGTGTGAGTGCCACACACTCTAGTTGTGCGTTTTCCCCTGGTGTAAGAAAGGAAGGGTGGGGGACCTCTTCTCGTATTTTATTGCTTTTGGGTTCATTTATTTTGTATTTTTTGTATAAATATATTATCCATTTTTTACCATTTTTCTGGTAATTTGCCAATTCTGGGCACTTGGATTTTTGTTCAAGCAGCTGAGGAAAGCAAAAATATTTGTTCCTAAGTATGTTCAATTGTGAGAAGATTCCTCTATCATTCAAATTTCTGGAGGCATCATCTTGATTTTCTCAGCAGCTTTGTCCTGGTACCAAATTATTATAGCTTTCCAGATGAATATGAATGCTTTTCCCGTTTGAAAAAAAAAGAGAATGTGAATAAACACCATTGTTTCCTAAACTAATAAACAACTTTCCTCTAAGTTTAACACCCAGATGTTATAAAAATTGAAAGTGCATGCTACTGAAAGCCAATATTATTGAACTGACTTTATGCAAGGTTATAAAATAGCAACGATAATAAAAAATGAACAGTGCTGAGATTTGGTTGGATTTTCCTTTAAATTTATGATGCTCCTGAGAGCCTAGATATGCATTACATGTGTATTGGAACCACAATGTATCCCTTTGAAAACAGTATACCTGTAAGCTTTTAGTGAAATGGAAGTGTTTCACACATGTGGAACTCATCAGTATTTGAACAAGTTTTAAAACCTTATGGTTAGTTCAAAATGCTTCCTCGTGTTGTTTCAGCAACCGTAGCTGTCAGAACTATAAAGCTGGAGTGTCTTGGCCTTGTTCAAATAAAACATTTTAAACCAGTCATTTTAATATTTCTGTTTGTTTGGTTTTTTTTTTTTTTCCCCAGAAATAGTGAGAAATCTTAAAAATTTCACCATTTTATTCTGACACATGCCAAGTTTCTCTCGACTCTGGATATGTTGTGCTGTCGCTCATGAAAACCTCACAACATAAATTCACCCGCGTAGAATCCAGATGGTTTCATTTAGATCGTTATTTTGATCATGGCCGTTGCTGTGGTGTGGAGGAATGCTAGTGAAATGACAGTGCCTGCAAAAAAGGGAACAGGCACGAGAGAGGTTTTCATTCATCTGCAAACGAAGAGAGGTGAGAGAGGTGAAATCCTTCCTAGAACAGGGTTGCTTCTTATTAATGGAGTTTTAACTAGTGCCAGGAGCCCTTCCTTTTTGCCATTCCCAGTTAAGACAGCAGACAGAGCCGCTGTATTATTGTTCAGCCATGTCACAAAACTTCACAACACTGTAGAATTCAAAGATGTTCAATGTGCTTTGAAATATATTAATATATGAGGGTCAAAGTTACTATGAAATGAAACAAATAGAAATTGAATTAATTGTTCTTAGATTCTCGGACTCCTGTGAACGCAGTTATGGCATCTTTGACTTACCTGTAACCAACTTTGCCAGTGACACCAGGCTAATATTTTAATGTATACAGGATCTGTATACATCCAGAACTGAACTGGATAATCTATGCTGGACTGTACAAGTGGTGGTGGTTGGTTTTCTCTGTGTTACTTACTGGCTCCCTGCATTCCTTCCCATCTTCTCTCGGACTCGGGTCAGGTAAAATGTAACCATGCTTTCAGCAGTTCAAGCTTTTTAGACAGTACAGAGATGTTTAAAAAATCCAACCCATCTTTAATCTGCTATTTGGAGAGATCTGCTCCTGTAAACACTATGTGTTGTGGCAAATGGCACCCAAATCTTTAGAATTTTATTAAATGCCTGAAATGTGTCTGAGGGCAGGCTTTATACCCCTTGCTCACTAGCTACAGATAGCTCCATCTCTGTGAAGGAGGTTGCTTTCTTTGTAAAATAGTCTTCATAACGAGAAGATAAATTGTTGGTTGGATCTTTAGAACGGTTAATATGGAATTTTTTGTATCACTGATTTTTATGTCTTTGCAAACCAGATAAAATATTTTCACATGTAGGCTTCTGTTGTTTCCCCTCACTGTTTGCTAACATGTTAGGAAAAGACCAGGCACATTTTTGTCTCATTGTAAAGAGGAGACTTCCATGGAAACCACGATGGATACTCCAGGGAAGCCTGTCAAGTAGTTTAAGGTCAGAAATCAACCTGCATTTAGGAAGGAGGAATGGCGAGCGTTGCAAGCGAGCCTGGCAGCAGAGTCGGGAGGTCTGGCTGCCTGTCCAGCTATACCGCCCGTGTTGGTCCAGGTCAGGTGCCCCTCTGCTCTTTCCAGGTGAAAGCCATCCCGTAACAACCTGTCATTATTTAAGCAATTTTTCTGCAACCATCACTTTGTCGTTAAGTTACTGTAGCTATAGACAGAGAACACAGAGGCTGCCCACGTTGGCAGATCGGCAGCGCTGGCTGTGACCGTGGCTGGACTCTGCCCTCCTCTCTTCCCCTGGCTGTTAGCCCACAGAAAGCCCTGTTTTTGTACATAACCATAATATTTTTGTTCTGCGGCTTCAAAAAAAGCACAAGTTATCTAGCAGAGCTAATCCCAGGAGAGTGGGAGTCCTGAAGTGGTTCATTAAAAAAAAAGAAAAGAAAAGGAAAAGGTGTGTGAAATATGAAAATCTGGGTTGGCTTTTACTCACTCTGTGGAAAACCAGGGGATAACACATAAAAGGGAGGAGAGAGAGATGTGACAAAAAGCCAGAAAAAAAGAATACAGTTTGAAGCAATTCCAAGCAGACAGGATAATCATTTTGAATCAGGATGATGGGAGGACAGCAAAAAATTTTGCACAAAAGGCGCCTGAAGGATACACTTGGTATGCTGTGCCATTAATTGCGGAACCACGTGGACTGGGCAAAGTTGATTTTATATTGATTTCGCTGAAGTAGCACAGTCCACCCATGGGCCAGGGCCGGGTTGGGCCACTGCCTCAGGGCATCTCCTCCCAATCCCCTCAGGGTGGCCATGGCCTGTGGCCTTGAGGGATGGTGGGGGGGAGCTCCTGGCAGTGCTGTGGCATCTTGGGGTGTCTGTGGGGTGGCTGAGGGTGTCTGTGGGGTGGCCGGGCCAGAGGCCTCCATGGCTGAGGCCGGTGCATGCCACACTCACCATTGCCCTGGCAACGTGAGGCAGCGCGGGGGCCAGGTGAGGCCTGGCAAGCCTGGCCTCTGCCGTTTTATTTTATATTGACATTGCTGAAATGTGTGTTTTTAAAAATCTGCTGGTTAAGGGCAGGGGCCAAAGGGTGACAAATTATTTAGAGGGGAAATAAAAGGCAGCCAGCAGTGTTTTACCTACTGCTCTTGGAGGAGAGCCCTATGACAACCGGGAGGGAACGAGGAGCAAC
>NW_009647731.1:9354767-9432761 GCF_000708025.1 Charadrius vociferus | reverse complement strand
ATCATCTCCTCAGCCTGATTACTGTCTTGGTTTTACTGATTTCTAGTTAGTTACTTGCTTTCTCCTCTTGTTTATTTGTGACTTTCTCCCGGCAACAGCAGAGAGAAAATGTTATTTTGCTGTTTCTTTCAAAGGCAAATTAGATAAAGGTGACACGAACTGTCAGGAGCATCTGGTGGATTGAGTGGTGCCTGACACTGCTCATCCCGCAGGACTGAAAGGGTTCGGCAGCTGCCTGCGTGCTGCCAGACCTTGAGGAAATCCCTGTTGCCTCAGGGGCTACATCCAGTCTTGGGGCAACGCAGCATCTTTAGGTGTAGCTATAATGTCTGTTGGCATAAATATGCAAGCACTGAAGAAAAATGGGAAAAAGATGCTTTTCCTGCCATCTCAGACTCTTTAATTTGTTTCCTCCTCGCCACTAAAGGTGGGGAAAGAGGTTGAAGATGGATACACACTTGCAAGAAGTCCAACTGGAGGCTTGTCAGAGGGAAGAACTGAAACTGGGATTGATCTGCATGGCCTGGGGTGAGTCATGGACCACCAGGATGTCCTGCCCCCTTCCAAGGCTGTAATTTCGTTCTCATCATGGTCATTCAAGAGAAAAAACTTGCTGGAGACTCATGGGGTAAGCTGTGACTTAATGAGGTTCATGAGCAAATGCGAGCCACGGAGCAGTTGGAAGAGCCCTCTGGAGGTTGGCCAACCCTGCCCCGAGCAGGGCAGCTGGGACAGGTTGCTCAGCAGTGAGGTGCCCTTCGCTCTTCTGCACGAGAAGCCGCAGTCCAGTAGACAATGAGGTAATTGAAGGTGGGAGTGGAAGAACACCTGTCCCTTGGTGGGCATGAAATGCTTATCGCCATCCAGCCGTGCTGTGCCTGTAACAGCTGCTGTTCTTGCTGGCTTCTCCTTCCTGATGTGTTCCAGGCAGACTGCTGTTGGGTATGATGGCAGGGTGGAGGGAAGCAATGAAACTGCATTTGCTGCAGGTGCTGCTCAGAGACCCAAAAGACCAGTGAGATCCAGCAATTTCATGCAGGCTTTTAAAGCTAGCACTGCAGGGCTTTCTCCATTTTAGTTTTTAGATTTTGCAAGCATTACTGTGACATTCATCCCACTAATACCTGAAACCACAGCCTCCTCCTGTGAGAAAGGACATTTTTATCTCCTTTTTATGGTGGGGGACTCCTAAGGTAGAACATGGTTATAGAATTTGTCCACAGTCACCTACTAGGGCCATGAAAGAGCCAGAAATAGGTTTGTTTCCCCATCGTGGGCCTTAATCACAAAAAAAAATCCTTCCACTATAGTGAAGCAAGTCTCGTCGGGGAGCTGCTTTTGTGCCTGTGTGCATTAGTCCTGCAGTTCACAGACCTCCCTCATTAAATGGTCACATGCTGCAGACTGAATGCCAGGCTGATCTTCCAGCCTTGTGTTCGCAGGCTGGAAAGGCGAATGCTGGCACAGAAAAACTCAGCTTTCATTAGGCACTATCTGAAATCAGCTAATCTTGTTTGAGCAAACATCAAAACTGTGATACCGTAAACAGAGGGGTTTGGTGCTTGGGGTACGCCAGGGGGATATGGCTACATCAGAGACTGTCCTGGCTCTGCTGAAGCCAGCAGCAGGCTCCCACTGGCTGGGAAACTGTTTAAGCAGAGCCAGGAGAGACCTGAAACTGTCTAGTGCACAGATTCCAACAGCTGGTAAATAACAATCCCGTTTGGAAACAGTAAATTAATAAAATACATTTGACCTTTGGTATCTTCAGGGAGCTTTGTGGGCCTCAGGTAGCAGCAGTTCAGGTGTCATGGCCAAAGCTGGGGGGTATGATAAGTGATGAGCTGGTCATGAAATACTTCTTGTGTTACTAAATTCCTTTCAATAGCAAGTAAGCAACGTGTGTTTTCCCTCTCTGGTGCCCTGAGCTAGCACATCTTCACGGTATGCCTCGTTTTCTTCTGACTCCCTTTTGAAGGCCAGCTGTGGGGACCTGATTTTCCACTGCTTTGGGAATTGTGCCCACATTTGTGTCTGTATTCGTGTGTGTATTTCTTTATGCCAGCAATTGTCTTTCTGCTGGGTTTATCAGCAGCACTGAGCACAGTGGGGCCTCCTCCATGCTCCAGAGTGGAGTGGTAACTGGTGATAGCAACCTATGACTCTGTAGAGTGGTTGCAAGGAGGTATAAACTGTCTCCCATTGGCCCAGGAGGTCTTTGCAGCCCTTGGGCTTGCCTGTGGTTACAGGGTACATGATGGAAAGCCAGAATCATCTCAGTATCTCTCATGTCTTCCACCCACTACCTAGCAGCAATAACTTTGAATGGTACATTGGTTCATTTACAGTCCAACTCAGGCCTTGCTGCAATGAGGGATGTTTTTCTAGAGGTTTCTAGTGACTGTTCATTGCTTCCCAGCATGTTATCGGAGCTGATGTTGGTTGCTCTCTGCTTGTCTTGCAGCCCAACATGAGATGTAGCTCCAGGGTCCTGTCTGTTGGTGTGCCTGGGGTGGGTGGGGAGGATGGGCTGGGGTAGCTCAAATGTATACGGTGCTATAGGTGTAGGACTGTCATGTCACTAGGAGTCTAATTACGTTTGGGGTGTAGAGGAAAATAACTCAAGTGTAAAAGTAACATGTCTTAAAATGAGCGTTTTGCTAAATGGATTTGCTCCTCTGATTCATTGCTCCTGTGCAGGCTTTCAGCCTCCCCAGAGTAGCTCATTGTTCACTCATTTTTGCTCTATTAATAAACATGCATAAGCACTTAAATGGAATAATGTGTCTTGCAAAAAAAAAAAAAAAAGCAACACAACAACTTGATGTCCCTATGAGGGGAAAAAACTACACAGAGAAAACCAGTGCCGTTCCGGTAGATTTTTGATTACTAAAATAAATTTGTTGCTTAGGCTTAGCTCTTGGGGCTGTGCTGCATGGGGCAAAGGCAGTTTAACTTGACTTTTTTTTTTCCCCAGATCTTTCCTTTTCTCTCCCTTCATACATTGTTATGTTTCATATCGGAGTCAAATCTAGTACTAATTTTCTGAGGCTTTGTTTGAGCTGAGGTTAGATCAGTATTTAACAGGGAAGCTGGGTCAGGATCAGAATCTTACAACACTCATTGTGAACAGTGGGAGATAAAATAATGTTGGAGCAGACTAGTTTGGAGTGAAAGAACAGGATATGCGACATTATTAAAAAGCTTATTTCTGAGGTCTTTGCTCTTTTAGGTGAGGTTTCCTCTCCTTGAATGGCTCTAACATGTGCAGTCACATCACTTGTAGATGTGTTTGGGGGTCACTTCACCTTTTCTCTTCTCCCCAAGTGGCTCCTTGGACATTGCCAGGTTTTTTCTTCCGCACTGGAAGAAATCTCACAGCAGCTCTGAAACTGCCTGACCCTGGGGAGGCCTTATGGGAGGTTTTCACCTGGGCAGATAACAGGTCTCAAGGGACTGATCTCCTCTGAGCTCCTCGGTAGAGGTCGTATTTTATACTAATATTGGATTATGGTAATGATGCCACTTTCGAGGAGTTTCCCTGTTAAGCTGTGCTTTGTTTCCAGGCGTCTCGGTGTGTGTGTAGGACAGAGGGACAGCCCCTTCCTGAGCACCAGGGAGTGGCACTGAAGTCCCCACTGCCTTGCCAGGCTGCTCCCAGGGGCTCTGAAGGTTGGAGGGCACCTGCAGCTTATCTTCTCCCCCTAGGAGAGTCCAGGCTGTCCTCTGCCACACAGCCCTCATTGCTGGGGGGTCTCTTGTGCCAACAAAGAGCGCGTCCCACCTCTTCCTCCCCTTCAGCAGTCCAGGGTAGCCTACAGCTTTCCTCCACCTCTGCCTGGCTTGGCTTGTCCTCTCCCACTGCCTTCCCAGGGTGGTGTGCAGGAGGCTTTGGCCATCAGGGTGAGCAGGAGCATCCTCAGCACTGCGGGGAGCATCAGGCTGGCTGGCCCTGGGCTCCCCTTGCAAGGGGGAAAGCAAAGGATCTTGAAATGAGCCCAGTGTATTAATAAGCCAGGCTGCCCCACATAGCAGGAGCGAAAGTGGGACAGTTAGCACACTGCTAATTTTACACAGGTCCGGGGGATTTTTGTTTTTTTTTCCAGGGAGGGCGTTATCATTATTTTGTGTCCTAAAGGGCCTAAAATTAGTGCTAGTCGAAAGCAAGCCACTATTGGAGGCTTCATCCCAGGCAGCCCAGACTGGGGAGAGCTGGGTCTCATGCACACACCCTGTCCCAGGAACTCCTCAGCTGGCAAAAAAAGAGAGAAATAGATGTGCAGAGATGTGCCGCCTGCAAGTCCCTGTCTGCAGCCCCCATCCCTGCCCTGTGCTTCTCCCAGTCTGGCAGCGAGGGAGGTCCACTCCCCTCCAGTCCCTGGGTACACCCATGCTGCAGCAGGGCTCGGCTGTTTCTTTGCTTTCCCTCAACCACGCTGCGGCTGCGGAGTGGGAGTTGTGGCCAATGTTAAATGAGGGATGTGCTTTTGAGCGTGAAGACTTTCAGTCAGTTAATTACAGAGAACATTTGCAGCTTTTCTTTAAATCCCAGCTCTGCCTCTCTGCACCCTCTTCCACATGCAAACTCGGATGCCATCCAGGAAGGGAACAGGGGACCCATCAGTGGATCTCCAGCTCTGCCAGGGCTCCTGCTGGGTGCTGGGTGCTGGGTGCACTGCTGGGTGACAGCCAGGGAAGCCCCGGGGTGCCCAGCACCCTGCGCACACAGCCTCAGGCAGCTCTGGGATTCGAGTCCTCGTCCCTACCTGCAGTTATGTTACCCCTAATACCTGTCTTGAAGGGTCCCGATCTGCAAGGGGCAGAGCACGCCAACCCAAGCAACACATTGTTTAGTCAATGGACTTGTTCACGTGCTTAAAGTTAAACACTTTGTTAAGTGCTTTTGCTTAATTAGGCCAGACCGTGCTGTTCCTTGTGGGATTGAGCGCAAAGTGAGGCACACTAGATTAGAACTAATATTTTCAAGCGAAAAGCTAAAAATGAAGCTCTTAGCCCCCAGTTCTGCAAATAATTAAGCACATGGGTAATTACTGATTTCATTCCATTCATCAGTTTTGTTGATTTCAGTAGGGCCACACGATGCTGGTAGTTACTCGAGTGTGTAAGCGTATGCAAGGTCGGTCCCCCAGGTTAAAAGATCGGTTAAAAGAGACTAGGGAAATAGATATCTGCAGAGTGTCTAGCACATGGGGTCTGCCATGTCTGTCACACGTCCCTGGGTAGTATGGTAAGAATAATAATGCCATATTTAAGTACTACTGATTTTTAAAGAAGCTGAGCACTGGCCTTGCCGACAGAAACGTGGCTTAGGCTTTCTGTGTCAAGTAAGCCTCGTCGTTAATGGTGCAAAAGAAACAGCATATGATATCTGGGCAAGGAAGCTAGTAGCCTCGTGTCTACCTGGGCTATTCTTTTCCTACATATGAATGTTAAAATACTGTCTTCACTACTGCAGCCCCTCATCCAAAAGGAAAAAAGTGAAATCTGGGCTGCAGTAGGTTTTGTCTGAACAAATCTGCAAGAAAGACTTTTGCCCCTATTCTTTTGTCTGTTTGCTTTTCCCTGGGCATGTTTTGTTTTGCCTTTTTATTGTTTTTTTGTTTTTGTTTTTTTTTTTTAATTCCTTTTAAAAACAGACACAGCCCTTATCTGCTAGGAAAGACTTAATTCTTGGTATCTTTTTGTTCCCCTGCAGATGATTTGACAGTGATGTTTAGAGAACTCATGATTTAGAAAAAATGAGAAGGGAGGAAAGAATAGGAGCGAACTGCACTAAGCTGACCCAGGAGAGCTGCCTGCCACTCCACGAAGCAGCTGTTAATGATGCCTTTGATAATGTGCCATGCTGAAGGGACCGTTACATGATTTCTTTTCTGTATCCAGACGGCTCTGTTTTTAAGCTGATTGTATGTGCCTTCGGGGGGGTTACAATACCATGTTTTCAAACAGAGCCACCATGAAGCACCTTGTGTCACAAACAAGGCTCATTAGCATAGCTCAGCAATTAAACCCCGCTCGGTCTGCTGTCCTGAGATAAAGAACTCCCAATTTATGGCCCGGTTGACTTTCGCTGGAGATGAATTGGCTGACAGCTTGGAGTGGTGACGTTTTGTCTCATGAGTACAGCTGTTCGCAAGGGTGATCTTTCAGAATGTGACTTTCCACAGACTAACCAAGGGTATTAGCACTGACTAATTACAGGGAGAAGCCAGGGGCGATGGTTTTCCAAGAGTGGGAACATCACAGGCCCCAAACAGCTGGGTAGTGCTAGTGCTTTTCTCTCTTTGAAACAACAGCCCTACTGGAGGAGAGCTCCCCATCTGGCAAGCTCTTCTAATTCGTATAATAAATGCAAATGATATTTATCTTATTTATTTTTACTAGGCCTTAATGAAATTTAGAAGGGACCGGATGCATGTGGCAAGACACGCGCATTCTGTTCAGAGCGAACGTGTTGTAGCATTTGATTAGTGATACTGTATTACAGGAGCTGTCTTCCATGTTAGTTTGTTTTCAATTTTATGAACACTGATTTTAGGAAAGATATTTTCTCCTATTTACTTCTCAGTCTGGTGACTTTTTGCTGTTTGATTTTGGTTCTGTTGGGTTGAGGAAGACTTTTAATGGTTTTAGGTATTGGTGTTGCTGATTAAAAACTGTTCATCTTCAGGCAATATTATGCTTGCTGCTCTAAAATATAAAGAATAAAGTGGCTTGAATCCCAAATCAACTTTAACCCAGGGATTTTTTGTGTAAATCAGGAGATAAGAGTATGCTCTCCAGGATCCAGCAGAGAGGGAAACACAAAGCAAGAGTTACTGGTGAAGCAGTGGAAAATGAGTCACTCCAGGAGCTCAGGGAGGAAAGGGCACCTTTCAGGGTCAGGTCCTGCCTCGGATGGGAATTCAGATTGCAGAGAATTGGGGTCCCAGCGCCCTGCTGTTTAGACAAATACAGTAGCAAATTTGAGCTGTAGGCTTGTCATCATCTACTTTATAACAGCTGCAGATCCATGTGGACTGCTTACATCCAGTGCTGTCAAAAGTGCAAAAGAATTGCACCTTATAGATGTTTTGGTTTGTTCTGATAGTAATAAAGACAGCAGGATTGCCACAGGGATCTAGGTGACTGTGTAAGTGTTTAGGTACGAGCTTAGAAGTATGTCCCTAAGCTTCTTCGAGGAGTTTGTTGTTGGGGTTTGGGCATTCTAAAATGTTAAATTCAAGCCTTTGCTGCCTGAGACCCCCAGGGAAGCGGAGAGCTGAGGTGGGATTGTATGTATAATACATATATATATGTATGTGAAGCTGGGTGTGGTAAAGAAAGAAACAAATATAGAGTTGAGGACCTGAAGAAGCATTGTTCTAGCCTTCTGCAACCTCTGGCATGACGACACCTGGAGACCTCCTGCCAGCATCATGTCAGTCTAGTTGCATAAGAGCTCAACTGCTTGGTCCGTAAGAGGCATTTCTGCAGCTGTGATGGTCTTTTCCATCTCTGCTGGCATTCTCTCAGTGTAGCTATGGGGGTTAAGAGTTAGGCTCAAAACTCAGCGCTCTGTTTTTTGGCAAAGAGGAAAAAGGCTGAAAATCTGGTAAGGTCAGCATAGCAGAAGGTCATCAGATACTAAGCTGGTCAGTGTGCATGGGTACAGACGCAGAACGTGGAGGGTGTGCTGTTTGCAGGAGAGGGGCTAAGAGCCAAGAACGTGTCTCTAGCTGACTTCTGTCCATCTTGGAGAATGAACTCTTTTGTGCAGTGAATGTCTGCGTATGCCTTTTTTTTTTTTCTTATTACAAAGGCTTTACAGTGAGTATGTGGATCCCCATAGAGCTAATTTAAGCCCATTAACAATAGACTCACTTTTCTTAATTACCCTTTGTAGAATCATCCTAGGATTCCCAGGTGTCCTTGGGCCACAGGTTGAAAACTATCTATATGTTGAAGGATAAGGTGTCTGATGATGATGGTTAGGAATATAGAACACAGTTTCTGAATTAAGGAGGACCTACTGGTGTTTGTTATCTGGTAAACCCTCTCATTTACTTATAACTCTTTAGGAAACACCGTGTTCTAAGTGAGAGCCAATAATGCATCCACAGACCAGGTGGCCACAAGAACAATTTAGCTCTGTGTTTGCTGCAGATGACATTGGCTTTGAGCCTGAGCCAAGCAGTGAGCCACCCTGACTTACCTAATGGTGAGGAATGAGAACATGAGACTCTGATCTCTGTTTGTTGCCAAATAAATGGCAGCAGGAGGCCTGGTGTGTCTGGGGCTGTAAGATCAGCTTGTGTTGACTCTTTTGGAGCCAACATAAATGCTGATTTAGCTGTGTGTGGCTACTTTGAAATGTCACTGCTTTCTTGGCAGCAGCGACTCAAAGATTTCTCTGGATGAATGGTGGTGGGGAGGGAATAACCTGTGTACATTGATGGTTAACTGCATGGTGTATCTCTTCCCAAAAACGTAGGATGTGTTGATTTTTGTCTCTTTCTGTAGCTTGCTGCTCCCTGCCACAGGTGCTGGTAAGTGCCTGAGTAGCCCTTAGCTCCATGTTCATGCACATGTTCAGGTGTATCTATTTGAAGCAGGGACGTGGCCAGGGTGAACACTAAGAACCAGGACTGCCAGGTCCACAACAGCACCTCCCTTTGCTGCTGTGCAGACACAGACATTGGATTTTCTTCTTTTCTTAGAAATATTTTTTTTGTCCTGGACAAACATGTTTGTGTTGGGCAGGATTTGCAAAGAGCACTGTAGCTTGCCCATCCAGAAACAGGGAAATCTTGGTAAAACACAGAGAAAAAAAAAGATGGAACACGAAAGGAGAGGCTGGTCTCTTTTTCATGATTATGGTACTGAAGGCTTGGACAATCCTTAGGATTACTGAACTATTCGTGTGATTAGCAGTGACTGTTTCTTATGGTTTCTTAGTGATTTATTTGTGCTATCTAGGGGGAGTCACTTACTGATGCTAAAGCTGTTTTTAGTGAGAAATAAGAAAAGTTATAATGCTAAGGAAGCACTCAAGCCTACAGAAAGCCCAGACTTCCTGAAGGATTTCTCAAGGTGGACATGAGGAGCCATCGCAACCATTCATTGTCAAAGTTGTGGATGGGAGCGTTACCTTTGCATGAGCTTGGTAAGGAGCACTGGTTGGCTCCAGAGAGGTCTCTGCAGGGTATTCCCACAGGTCATGTTTGTAGGAGCCTGGTCTCACAGGGCAGTGCTCCAGACTCAGTCTTTGGCTGACTTGTGTGCTGACTGGTTTTTCAGATCTGTGTCACTTGGTATTTGGTGGTGTCCGTGCTTTGCATTCTTAGTTGCTGTTTTAATATCTAATGAAATCACTGTCACTTTATAGCTTGCATGGGAAGTTGTTAGTAGTAGTGCAGTTCTGGTGTGTGTTTGCTATGCTACCAGCATGGGATCAGCTGAACAGAGACCGCTCATGGAGATCGCCATACATGCAGGAAATAAGAACATTCACTCTGTGCAAATGTCCCGGAGTCATGGCCAAGACTATAGTCTGAGGCAGGACCCCCTCTTAGTGGTGCCTTAGCACCTTGATGTTGAACCTCTTGGTGCCGTGAGACAGCAAAGTACTGCTGTTGTCCTGGGGAAGGCTTGGGGAACAGGACTCGGACTCAGATGTAACAGCAGATTTAAGTGGGTGGTAATGAGGTGCTGAGATCCCCAAAGGTCTCTCCTGCAGCAAGGAAGAGGTGGGAGATTGGGAGCTGTAGGCAAGTGTGCAGGCTGGTAGCTGCCTAGGGCCCAGGAGCTGTGGGGATTCCCCCGGCACACAGGGCAGGATCCATCCTGCTGCCCACAGCCAGGGAGCAGGGCACGCTGGAGCTGCAGGTCAGCCAGGGACAGCCCCCAAACCAGAGCATCAGGCACCTCCACGGCGACAGCGATGGGCTGAAGCCAGGCTGAGATGTCAGCTTGTGGGTCAGGATCAGACCTATTTGAGCCTGAGCCCCAGCAGCCAAACCTCCAGGAGAGGGGAGAATGCTCTCATGGCCCTTACAGTGTCCTGCTCACTGTGCTACTTCTCATGGGTCCTTAACTTCTCTGAAAACACCTCCAGCAAGGATTTCTTTCTCAAAGAATTTGCAAAATACAAAAGAAGTGAGGAAAAATATGGTTGGACTCCATGATCTTAAAGGTCCCTTCCATCCTAGACAATTCCATGGTTCTATGAAAATCTGTGTTTGTTTTGCTGAGGAAAAGATGGATAACTTCTAATCAGTTGGGAGAAGGATATTTGTCATCCCAAGGTAGAGGAGGAGGCTGGTGTATTTCCACAGGGAATCCAGATAGTGTATATTGATACTGTTACTTCATGCTGCAGGGTAGGTATTGCCTGGCAAAAATGTTTCAGGAACTAACAAAGAGCAAAATGGAGACTAGCAAAGCAAGTGGTCGCAGCAAACTCTGTTGAATGTACATTTTTCTTCATTATTTTCTCACTGGAGCATGATGATGTCTGATGGAGCATTATGGATGGGGAGAGGGAAGGAAGTGTTAGCAAAGCCTGAAAACAACAAGCTACTGCTCTGGCTAATGAGGCAAAAAGGAAATTCTGGCTGTAGCAGCAGTGAAGTCCAATGAGAGAGAATTGGGCTTAAGCTTGGGTGAGGGACTGGAGCTTGCACAAAGACCTTTACTGTGTCAAACACATAAAACCTTTCACTTCACAGCTTTTCCCCATCTTCTTATCTAGAAAATGAACACTCCCATGGCTGTCCAACTCACATCCACCCACTGCATGGATGGTTTGCGCATTCAGCTGTGATGAAGGTGACTACTATAATTTGTTGTAGTTCTGATTCAAGGATCTTTCTAGTCTTTGGAACATAAGGAAGATGGAATCAGCTTCTTGCACACCTGGTAAGAGCTGGAGACATTAGTCATCCCACACACCAGATATAAATACTTAATTTTTCACTCAAACCAGTTTTGTGAAGAGATGTCTTGACCTTTTTAGCGTAATTGTAAAATCACAAAAGCGGCAGTTTCTTAATTGTATTTTGGACAAATACAGTCAAATTTTCTTTTGAATGTTCCAGACATCACTGTTGGAGAATGATTCCCCGGGACTGGACATGTGCCATAGCATACACAACTTTTGCCTCCCCCCAGCACCAGGGAGCAAGGATTACATCTACTGCTCTGCTGCAGACTGCAGCATAGCTTGGATCTTTTGGTGTGAGTTTCAAAAGAGCCCAGTCCGGGTGCACGCAGCGTAGGCTGCAGAAGTGCCAGGAGATGTGTACAATTTGAAGACTGTCCTCATTCTCCAGTGTCTCAGGCATCACATCAGTCTCCGGGGTGTTGACTTTCTGGCTGGTGTAAAACAAGATGGGTTGGAGATGCACCTGTGCTTGGTGGGGCTGTGAGGTTGCAGTGCATGGTCGAGAGCCAGTTGTGGGTGCAGTAAAACAGAACGTGTTGTTATCTTTGATGGTTTTTCTTACCAAAACCAGAGAGAATCCTGTGTGACTATTATCACATACTGATGCGCTGAGCATTTAATGCTGGTCGTTTGTGGACAAGAGGTAAACAGGTATTCACAACGCCATTGGTCATATTATGTAAAACACAGGAATAAATAAATAGTTTGGATCTGGCGCTGCTGAGTTGCCAGGTCTCCCTGTTGGCCCCTGCTGTGGCACTGCAGGGAGAGGGCTGTGCTGTCAGCCTGGCATTCCTCCAGGTGACCAAATTCATCTGCTAAATAGGACAGAATGGCTTGTGCAGACTCAGCGGTAAGCTGGACGAAGTCTTAGTGGAGTTCAGCCTGTGCGAGCAACCCAAGCCTCCTCCCTGCAGCTCTCGCGCTCGGTGATTTTGGAATTCCACACCAGAACGTGGCTGCAGAGGTAAACACCAGCTGGGTGTCATGTGAAAGGGAGGGAGCTTAGTGCAACTTGACAGCCTGTGGGTACAACTGGCAGTCTTGTATTTCATATTCCTTTAGAATGAGGAGATCAAAGAGCTGTGATTTGGAAACAGCCAGCAGCCTGTCACGGTGCATTAGGAGTGAACAACAACCCTGTGTCCAGGTGAAAACAGCTTTTGTGTGATTTGGTATGTGGTTTTAGGATGGGAATCCCCAAATACCCAAGGATTAGGCACACAATACACAAGTCCTTTGTGAGCTTGACTAAGTTCTCTGCTGCCTGGTAGAATTTGCCACCCTGGGTTACATTCCCCAAAACAGAGAATGACAAAAGAGGTGCTGGTGGGGGTAAACAGGCCAGGTGGGGATGGCCAAGAGGGTGCTGAGCTGAAGTTGGCACCTTTATCTCAGAGGCAGGTGATTAGTTTGGGATCACATCTGTTTTGAATTTACAGCTGTGAGCTGTCTGGTGGAGCTGGGAAGGACAGGGCTGGCCTGAGACCACTACAAGAAGAGGAGGAGGAAGAGGCACATGGCTGCTATTGAGTTTCCAGTAGCACAGTAGCTGTGTTAGTGCTATTCTCCCCCTGGGCTCATGCTTCCCTGAGCATGGACTGGGCTTCAGGTAAAGATGAATGTGCAACTGTTGTGCCCACCAATGCGAGGATTTATCTCCTAAAGTCTCTCCAGGTTTCTTTTCCATGTGTTTATGCAGTCTCTTTTTGAACCCATAGACACTCTTGGTGTTCACATCTATGGGATTATAAGTGGTGACAGAGTGCTGAAGTTTTTTAGAGGGACTAGCCCCGAATGTCAGACTTCCTGGGATTTCTGTGCTTAAGTTACCTCTGACAGGATGCTCAAAAGTGCTTAGTACAAAGTCTGAGCTCTGCTTTTATTGTATCTGCAGGTGCTGATACGGCCATTTACCAGGAGTAAAAATAACTTAAGCAAAAGATGTGCTTTTATTAAGCCATCACTATATCTTGGGTAAAGTGTTCTTATTCTATAAATAGATGTCACTTTGCCCTAGGAACAGCCTGGCATTTTATTAACACTGTCTCTTTACTAGAACCTACCACCTACTCTGTAGTGGTAAACTGGGAAAAGCTCTTAACTTTTATACCCTATCTCAGGTCTTTTGCGTTCAAGTTCCTGTAAGATCATTGCATTTGGTATAAGGTCCAGTTATGACTCTTTTTAATGGATGCTTTTTGGTTTTGTTTTGACTTTTTCCTCTCCCATTGACTTGCACTGCTACAGAAAATAACAGCGGAATTACATTTGGCTTCTCCTGCTTCCTTTCTCTTTGAGATGAGGTTACAACGACCTCATCTACCTAAATCAATAATCTGCACCCAAATCTAATAAAGATTTAGCAGGGCCTGTAAAATAGCATGCAGCCCAGATGGAAAGGGAGGTCCCAATGTCCAATCCGCTCATTAGCTATTTATCAACCATTAATGATGAGAATAGCAGTGGTGTGTGGGGAAAAGGACACAAAAGCAAGACAACAGAGAACCTTCCTGAATATCAGGTGGAGACAAAGACTATAAAATACACGTGTTCAGGTTACAATGTGAAACTGGCTGGGGAGAATGAGGTACCTAAAAAGTGGAATTTCCAAGGGAGTTTACTTGCAGAATTCCAGATTTTTATACACAAAAACTGTGTGTCTTTAAGCTACTGTATGAGAGAACATAACGAAGAGCTGAAATACGTTTGGCTTCCCCATCAGCTGACCCTGCATGCCTTTACAGATGTGAAAACACTAAACCAAAAACCAGTATTTCCTGAAATGGAATATTATATTTTTTTCAGTACAAGAGAAATATCCTGTGTGATAATGGACCTGTCTCTTGATCTGTGGCAGAGTTAGGAAAAAACCTGCAGCTTCCCAGTTCTTGGCTTTAATTCCAAGACTTTTCTTTCAGCTGAAGGAAATGAACGTGTGAACTGGCCGTCCAAGGGTTTTTTTTCACTAAATTGCTGGAGCACAGAATTAGGCAGGCAGCTAGTGCAAGTAGAGAAATGTAATTTTTCATCACTGTTTGTTGAACAGAAACTGGCTTTGTGACAAAATGGGTCTTTTCAATACTGTCAACAACATGTTATTTTGTGTTTGAAAAATGAAGGCTCCCTCCCTCCCCCCCCCTTTTTTTTTTCTTCATTTAGCTTTAAATGAAAATAGTATTTTGGTGGTTAAAGGTTTTTATACAGATTTGAAACTTTCACACTTTTTTGGGTAGGGGTGTTAATATTTGTGGGAGATGGGAAATATTTTTTCAAAAGCTGGAGCAGTAGAACAATAAGGAATTAATCATCTTGGGAGTTTGTGGTATGCATAAATACAATAACGTTCCTTGAAACAATATTTCAGATTCCAGCAATGCAGAACATAGTAGCAATTCCAAAGAAAACAGGAAATAGAAGTAATTAGTCAGACAGGAGAAGGAATCCCAAACATTACTAGGATACCAAATGCTTTACAAAACAGTAGCCAAAACCCTGTCTTTAAATCTTCTTTGAATCTTCTTTGAGTCTTGATCTGCAGGTGGAAAGTCAAAATCAGTTGCAGTAAATTTGTATTCTCTTTAATGAATGCTGGCTTCAAATTTATCTCTGAAATAGTTGCAATCATTTTTTTTTTCTCTTTCTCTAGAAGGAAGTATTCCGGTCTCCACATATCTCATCTAGACACCTTGCGCTGAAGGGAGCACAGCTACAGCCAGGGGCTCTTCCACAGGGTGGGTGTGGGAGGTCAAGTCCCTCTTTAACAGCATCTCCTGTGGCTGGAGCTCTGCTGCGTGTGGAAGGGAAGGGCGTCAGCAGTGCTCCTTGCAGGGCTGGCCCTGGCTATGAATGGAGGCAGCTGTGCAGCATTTTTCAAGGTGGACTGAGGAATCTGCCACATCCTTTGCCAGTTTGCTCTTACTGTTTAAAATCTGAACTGTATTTTCTATTTGAAGTTGTCTGGCTTTAGCTTCCAGCCATGGGTTCTTGTTAAGTCTTTCTCTGCTAAATTACCAAGCCCTTTACGACTGGTATTTTCTCTCCATGGAGGTGCTTAATACCCTGTAATCAAGTCACCCTTGGTCTTCTCTTTGATAAGCTAAACAAATCCTGCCCATCAAATTTCTCACTGGAAGCAGTTCCTCCTCCCCAGCCTTTAAATCATTTTGGTGGCAGGTTTCTTCATACTCTCAAATTTCTCATTTTCTTCCAGGACAGTACAGATCCCAGAGTTCATCGTATTTCTGCATTAATCCCACTGTGGTTTATGGAGAAGTGCAACTGCAGCCCCACAGCAGTGCCAGGGGAACACATACGCTGAGCAGTGTGGCTACAACTGCAGCAGTGCTAGGAGAGGCGCTTTGTTCCCATGTAGACTTGCAAGGCTGTAGGCATGGCCTGCATTCCTTGTCCCTTGCTATATAACTGTAATAAAAGCATTTTTATTAATGAGCCCAGCTTACCAGATGAGTCATTTAACTGTATTATTTCCTGTGTTTCTCCAGGCAGGAGTGGGGCAGCAAACTGTTCTGCCCAACATTAGCTTTCACTTCTGCTTTTTGGATTCCTTTTCCTGTTGGATTTCCTTATATTTGTCTCCTCCAGTACCAATCCCCAGGAACAGTAAAGATGAGCTGCTTCTGACTGTACTCCTGGGAAAGCCATGGATTGTCCATAGCTATGAGGACCACTTTTCCAGAGCTGTGGAAAGCTGTGTCTCCCTTTTAAGGAGAGACTTTAGGAAGGGAGAGATCTCCATGAGCATGGCTGGGTACGGTTTGGCAGAGAAAGGTGTTGGACATGGAATGGAGAGCTTGGCAGTCATCCCATGACACATCAACCTTTCCCCTGTATTAGTTAGACTGTCTTGAGGTTTTACAACCAGAAGTTCTCCAGGTGGTGCTTGATGAGGAAGAGCCCCACAGTCTGCTCTGCAAGTTCTGCCGTTTTGTCCTGGTGAAACACGTCCTCTTTTTTGACTTAGTGCAACTGGCTCTGCTGGTGGCTGCTCTGTATCTAGCAGGGTTTGCATGCCTCACAGAAGAGGTTTTGGATAAAATATATTCTCTTCCTTCTGCAAATATGCTCATGTTTGCATGATAAGTTTTCTTCAATTGTCTTTCTCCATCAGGGTTGCAAAGGTTGGGGGTATTTTGTTTGTTTTGTTCTGTCTTTTTTTTTTTTTCTTTCTTCCCCTGGAGCAGTAAATCAACAGGCTGTGATTAAAGAATTTAAGAAGCTCCTTCATTTGCCAGTCCAAAATTTAATTTACTGAAGCATCTCTAACTACCTGGCAGCTGAATCATACATTTTGTATTTCTCTTCTCCTTTATGGAGCGGGACAGAAGACCAGAGACACCATGTTCAAAGACTTCCAATGCTGCTGAGTTTATATATCAGCCAAAGTCATGTGTGGTTGTTCCCCCTTCCCTCTTACAGAGGAAGGTCTTTTTCATTACATAGCTCTAGACCTGTAGTTTTCCATTCAACAGTTGCTGCTGTTGTTCTGCTTTTGTTTCCAAAAAGAAAAAAAAAAAAGAAAAAACAGATGGCTTTAGTGTTGTTTACCCCAGGAAACATTTTGAGCATTCAGTAATAAAACTGGGAGGAAATCCTTCACTTCCTTTATGCCTCCTAGCAAGTAACCACATCAATATGAAGTGAGGATGTTTTTGGGTACTGACCCAGTGTCACCGATCAAAACACAGCCATAAATACTTTCAAGATGCAGTCTTGAATCAGACTGGTAGATGAGGAAAAGCCACTTCTGTTTTGGAAAGGAATTCTTTCCTTCTGCAACCACTTTCTAAATTGCATTGACATTTAGCAATTAACATACAAAAGCTTTTGTATCCGCAGGATCATTTTTCATGTCAATAAACACATTCCTTTGCTTTTCAGTGCAATGTTTAATAATTCTCATTTCCTATAGTGGAAAAGAACCCTTGTACTTTATTTGTATTACACAAATTACATGAAAGAAACAAAGCCATATCTGATCACAGTTATTAAATTAAGAACATTTGCATAAATCCTTTTTTTTTTTTCCCCTAATCTAGTTTGCTGTTGGTAAACAGCGTGTTATCTAGGTTTAGCAAAGCAGTTGGTTTCTAGCCAGATTTTTGCTTTCCCCCTGTCCTTTTTGAAGTTCACTTGGCAGGCAAGGTCTGCTTCTCCTAAGCTATCTGTCATCACACAAAGTGGATTCCAGCTTCAGACAATAAATGAGTTGCTATTCTAGATTCACGGGCTGAACTGTCATTAAGTCACTACATCCCCGCTCTGGGATTTTAGGACGTGTCTCTGTTCCACCCTGAGGCTCTGCTCTGGGAGATCCTTTTGGGGGGTCTTCATAAATTGCAGAAGGTTAAGCAGAAAGTTCAGTGGTGTTCCCTATCTCTGTGTGGGTTGCAGGGCAGGGTGTGCGAGGGGACGGCTTGCTGTGCTGGACGGCTGCTTGGCACTGCTGTAATGGAAGAAGGACTGTCTTGACTCTATAGGGCCCCTCAAGTTTCCAAATCTGAGTGACACTGTTGCAGTTAGGATTGAAGAGAGGAGAGAAGAATAAATGAAGAATGATTTTTTTTTTTTTTTTTTCCCCTGCCTGGAAGGGAGTGTATGTGTTAAGAGAAATAATCCTTCAAGAACATGGAGACCTGCTCCTGTGGAACAGGAGATATTAGAAATACCTGAAATATCCATGAAATTTGCGTGCCTGGCAAAGTGGAGCCCTGGTCCATGGCTTGCTCTATAGGTACTATGAGACTTGTGCTACGTCTTTTCACACCATGAGTAGCCTGTGGTGGTGCAGTGCAATTTGAGCAGGGAACGTTGGTGTCTGCTAAACTTCTTAGCTGAAACCTGCAGGTGCACATAGAGCATTGATGAGAGTCTCCAGTTACCTTTTGTTCCTTTCAGGTGTCCCTGGCTTGCTTGGGCTTCTGAAGGGGTTGTGGATTTGGGTGGATATAGGTGCAGCATGTAGGGTTAGTTAGAGTTTCTGTGAGGTTACTTGTAAGAGATTCTGGGGGGTCTGTGTGAGAAAGTAGGGATTTTTTTCCCATTTTCCCAGGGAAACCTGCCTTGGGACAAACCAGAGTTCATTCCCCTACAACCACCTTCTGCTGCTCCCCTCCCTTTTTGGAGAAGTCCTTTTTTCCTCCCCAGCTCCACTATGGTTAATAATTTTCAGTATTATTTCTTTATTTCCAGGGGAAGGAATTCAACAGGGATATCTTCCAGTCCTCAGTGACAGAGATTTTGTAAGGAATGAACGGGCTCTTGGTGCTTTTAATAGTAACATTGATGACCATCTTATAAATAGTAGGGCTTCACTCTGCTCCTCCAGGAAGACCTGTCAGATCCGAGCCTGGAAATCTTTTCCTGTAAAAGCTTGTTATTTATATTCTAACTTACTTTTCCTTGCTAAGGATGCAACAGACTTCAGAAAGGATGGTGGCAGGCATGGTGAAGTTGCCCTGCTGAGATGTGCACATCCCATGAGATGTATTCTTAATGCTTTGGCCTTGAGCTTGCTCCCAGACTTGTGTGTCCACAGTGCTGCGCTGGCTGCAGCTCCTGGGTCTGACCGCTCTGTGGTGCCTGGTGTCAGGGTGATGGGCTGGGCTGCCTTGCAGCCCCTCACTCAGCCAGGGCTGGGGTCTATCATGTGTCCCTTCCCTGCCCCATGATGTGGAGCTCTGCCTTGTTGCAGGAGTGAGGAGGAGGAAGTTAGACCTGAGTGAAATTGGATGGGTCAGGGAGCTGGCCCTATCTGGACAACCTCCACCTTTGCAGGTATGGCTTGTGTACTGTAGGTGTCAGGTTGTGTCTCCGTGGTGTCTGCAGTTTGGGGCTGGACCAACTGGGCACCATGAGCACAGCCAGCTGGTGGACAATCAGCTTCCCGGGTGGCTCAGTTTGCTTAGAAACCAACCTTGCAGGCTGCCACAGTGCACGCTGATTGCCTGGTGAATCTGTGGCACAAGGAGAAATTGCCACCATGAGGGACTTGACAAGTCATGGAAGGAAAGGTCTAAGAAGTGTGTGTGAAAGGAGAGATCCTGTATTTTGTGAGTCCAGACCAACTCCCTTTAGACGCAACAAACTCGCATTCATTTAAATGGAATCTGGATTGGCCCTTAGTAAATGAGATCATGAAACTCAGCTTTTAACCCCCTTTTAATGAAATGTGAGGCAAAACCGAAGCTTTTGTTTATTTGCTGTGATGGAGCCTCACTATTGGTGGGGTCCCGGAGACAGAGCGCCAGGCACTTAACTTGAAAATGACTTCACTGCAATAATGTCATTACGTTTTATTGACCAAGCATTTCCACAAGTGGTGAAAGGGGATTATTGGGAAATTGGGATGAATGTGCATTATGTCACTTTTGAATCATATCCTGTACGCAGGGAAGATGTGAGCCCCGATTAAGTAACCCACCAGGCAGAGGGGGTTTGTCTGTGGTAGCTGAACTACTGCACGCATGGGAGCTGAGGGCTGCCGTGATGAAAGGTTTTAGTGGGAAACTACAAAGCCATATTAGAGGAAATGCTTTCAAAGTATCTAAATCAAGATGTATGGGATTTTATTTCTGCCTGTGTTGCATACCCCTGAGTTCTTTTTGGCCAACAGATAGTCATTAGACAAAGCTGTATTTCTTTGCAATTTACTTATTGCAGGGCTGTGACTTAACTGCTAAGAGAATAATATTTTTCCTCATATGTAACTTATAATTTGTTGGATGTGCATTCAGCTCCTGTCATGGATTAAACTTCCAGAGAGGTGTGCCACTGCTCTCCAGGCACTTACAGCCTTCAAATGGCTGTTGAGCACAGCCAGACGCAAAGCGTTAGCACAATTGCTTGCAAAGGCCTTTTCTCTTGCATCCACACTCAGCTAGGAAATGAAATACAAGATCACTGTGACTTCAATAAAACATGCTGTCAGCAAGACGTGGGACTTACCTGGAAGCTAAATTCCATTTACAGGTGGCAGCGGAGTACACTTTATGTGGGTTTTTTCCCTCAAGAATCAGTTTCTGTGATTGATTGCATTTGTGTTATGTGAATCTTGTTTCCATTTCTGGCATTTTTATAAGGCTTATGAAAGTGAGAGTTATTAAACTGGGAGGTTTAGGAGAATGGTTTTCAGGCAGAAACAATAAGACTGGAAAGGATTTCCTGTGTTTGTTAATATCCAGCTGGGCTTGGGTCTTTAGGTCCTAATACTCTGCATTGGAGGCTATTACAGAGCTTGTTGCTCATAGGAGAGTCTTTTGGTATATGTGTCTAAATGTACCAAAATATTTCTCATCAAAACCACCTAAATGTCTTTTCCCACACTTTTGTGATTTTGGTTGTGCTGAATATGCCCAACTTCAGTGATTCTTATACGCAAAAATTCCTGGTACAATCATCGTAAGACATATGTCTTGGTCCTCCAAAACTAGTGAAACAACCAGTTTGAGGATCTAAGGCAGAGTTCGAGGCCAGAGCAGAGAGTCTGTGGAGGAGTAGCCTTGCAGTAGGTAATGCTGGGTTTCTCATTTCAACGAAATTTCTCATTCAGTGCCAGAAGTGATTCTCTTGGATGTTGTCATTGCAAAGGAGTAACATGTTCTCATCTTCATTTAGAGCTGGTAAAGCAGAGGCACATACCTCCCAGTGACTCTTTTTGGGGAGGAAAAGAGTACGACTGGAAATCAAGTCCCTTTTATTGAGATACTTAGAATATGGGTTAAATGTCATGCTTTAGATAGTGCGAATAGAGCTAAGGGTTAGTAAGACGATTGGTTTTCTTCTCACAGGTCATGGTTAATAAATAGCTTCGTGGACCTGTTTCTTTCTGCACTTAATCTCCTCCTTGAGATGAGTAGTGATCTGCTCCCCCTGCCCAACATGAGCTGTCCCCGGGCAATGTGGCAGTGGAGTGCTCCACGCCTGTGTCAGCCTCTGTTTCCTGCCCGGGTCTTGCCCATCTCTTCGTCTGTCATGGCCACTGGCCTTGGGTGAGCGCAGTGTTTGTGTTTGGCTCGCAAGGGCGCCCATTGCCAAACAGTTTGTGCAGCCTAATCCATGTTTGTGGCAGGAAGTCACACATCTCCCAAAGTGACATTTCATCTAATCCATTTCTGGGTTTAAGCAGATTATCAATTTCTTTCACTGAGTTTCTGTTTTTGGAGAAATAAAAAGAGTTTCATAGAGGAGTTTGCAGCTAAGATTTGTGTGTGTGTGTATACACTGAGGATTTATTTATTGGACTTCTAACCATAAACAGTTTAATGTTTTTGAATTACTACTGCTCAGTCTCATTTAGTTTGGTTGTGACCTTGAGCCATACGTTTCCAGGGCTCTTGCTAATGGACCTTTTAAATGATGACAATGAAATACACCAGGCCCTTTGATAAGGGGACCGTTGCTACATTGTGTATTATTTTAATGTTATTCTACAAAATAACCATTATAATATCGTTATTATTTTTTAACTCTGGTTTTATTTTGTCACACCAACATTACAACAATCTACATCTAAAATATTTCCTCATTTGTGCAAAGCACATTTCTCTGCCAGGGGTAATGAAATGACCAAGCAGTGACCCTCATTTTTATGTTTCTCCTACTGTGAAGAGGAATTGAAGATGAAATGTAGAAGCTAATAGCTGTGCAGCCCCAGTGAATCTAGCAAACCTAAAGAGCCCAGCCATGGGATACATTTAAATATTAAAGCAGTTTTTACGTGCTCTAAACAATATTTGATGCAGCTCTCAGTATGCTTTAATCTGGCTAAATGGTTATTGTATTATGTGTCCTAGCTGTAAAACTGTCTAGCTCTTTTGTGGCCAGGATGCTTCTCCCCACTGCAATTTAGATTAGATATGGAGAAACATAAAGGACCATTCTCAAAAATGTATCTTGTACAGGTTAATCCTGCATGGAGCAGGGTGCTTAGAAACCATTCACGTTTATTTAATACTTTCTTCCCGATGCGCATTGTGACAATTGTTTGTAGGGTAGGGAGGGTGTTGGTTTTTCGAGGGGAAAAAATAAGAGGAACTTGACACAGTTCAGTCATATAGGCAGAGTGGCATCTGACAAGGTGCTTGGTGTCTTACCTTTGCCTGGGTACAGTGGGAGTTCTGTGTTTGCATATTTGAAATGTTTTCTTGCTGATTTCATTGCTGAATGTGAGAAAATACCTTTTTTTTTTTTTTTCCCAGTGAGATTCTTCTGTTTCCCAATGACAGTTTTTTGGGGTGCAGGAGCTCCTGTTGTGCCGATGCTCAGTGCTCAGGGCTGCCGGGATGCAGCAGTGCCCTTGGTGAGGGTGCAGCTTGCCGGCTCCCGCCAAGCAACAGCAAAATGTTGGAGCCGAGGCAGGAAAGATGAGGCAGGAAAACCTTGACTGGTGCCTTTTTCTTGATTGCTGGCTTGTGTAGAAACAAACGAACACATCTTAATTTCCTCTATGCCTCAGTCCATTTTGGCTGGCACATCTGCTTTGGAAAGAAAAATGCTTGCTAGAAGTTGGCTGCTTCAGCTGACGAAGCATCTCCAGGTAGAGGCATCAGACTAGAAGTTGTCAGCATGCATCAGGACTGCAACTGAATTTCCTGCAGGTCTGTGTCTTTTGTGGGGGTTATTCAAGCCTTAAAAAGGCACAGATGGAATTTTTCCTGGTTTTGCAGCCTTCCTAACAGAGCTCTCCGGTGTCCATTCACGACTGAGCTCAGGTTGTATTGTTTTCCCAAGAGGCAACAATAATTTCTTGCCTCCTTTCTAGCTGCTTAATTCACGTTCACGAGATGTGCAGGAGTCCCTTTGCCACTGCTCTCTCTCCCAAATATGGTTAAAATAGGTTAGTGACCTCAAAAGTTAAAAGAATGCATATAAAACCTTTTGATTCCTTATTTCTTTAGGAAAATAGGCTAAATGTGGAGAATATATGCATTCTGCTTTTTTCCTCCTAATTATTCTAATAAAAAAACCACCACCAATTCCCCTCATCCCCCTCCTACCCCTGAAGAAAAAATCCAACCCCCAGTAGCATGGTTGTAGTAGTAATAAGGGGACAAAGCATTTGGTAACCTCTGGGAATGGCGTTTCGGAATTATCTTGAAGTCTTCAAATTACTTTAGTGATCTCCTTTGAATCCCAAGTGGGCAGTGATCCATATTGTAAACCCTTCACACGTAATTTGACACAATTAGCAAATTCTGCTTCTGAGACCATCTTGTGACTTGTGCTGAAAGCGTTTCCTACAGAGGAGCTGTGGGCTGTCTGGGTCCGGGCGGAGGTAAATGAATCAGCCGTGGGGGAAAGCTGATACTGTCCAGCTTACCCAGGGCCAGGATGATGTTGATTAAAGAAAGTCTAGTTTATCCACTGACAAAGGAAATGTTTCCCTGTTTATGTTCCAAAAATAAAGCAGAACATTGCACACAACTCCAGTGCAGGTCTTTTCTGGACTCTGAGTTACTTTTGGTCTAACCTGTTTTCCTTAAACAAAGTGATTTCCCCATTCCTGTAACTGACCTTCCTACCACCAAGTCGAATGATCTTTGTCAGTATGACTCTTTTATGATCTTGCTAATGAACTTTCCGTTTTATGCTTCTTGTCTGATTAGTAATGCCAGAGATTTAACCAAGCAGAGATAATTCATTAGTCTGAGCCATAGCGCTAAGGGCACGGTGTCAGACCCTCCCTTCCCGCTCTGTGCGCTCCATTAGTTTCTCTGTGCTCTGAGATCTCCTCCATTTTTTTTTCTGAGGCAAAATGCAGAATTCTTCGCCTACTGCAGATTCTTTATGCATTGGTCATTCTTGACTCATTGACAGTGAAATTCATAGGATCGTTTTGGAAACGCTTAGGCTATGATTTTTTTTTTTAATTCATATTAAGTTTCATGCAGATCAGTGGAAACAAAAACATTCATAGACTCTGACTTGCAGTTTAAAAAGATAAGTGATTAATTGCAGTTTGTGGATGCAGCTATGATTATTTATGCTACAGTTCCTTTCCTTTTTGATGTTGTTTTAATTTGCAGCCCTTAATATTCAGAAATGAAATATTTAATCTGTTACTAAGTGTTGAAGTCAGTGTACTGTAGAGAAGGAGGGAGATTTCTATGAGAATGACTCTGTGCATGACTCAGTGTGTTGGTTTGATCTTGTGCTTCTTGTCTGCTGATCTCAGGGGGTTGTCTCCTTTCTAGAGGCGATTTCTGGGATTGGGAAGTAGATGCTCAACAGGCTAATGTACATGCATGCTGCTGCCACGTCTGCACTGGGTAAGTGGGATTTCAAGAGTTTCACTGTTGCTTGGCCACACTCTTTAGCAGGTTGTACCAATTCCACATCAGAAACCTGGTTCTGCCAAACAGGTACGTTGGTGAATAGGCTGCAGCTGGTATGGTGGGGAATCACCCGACAGAGGGATTAAAACCATGAAAGGATAGTTCTTCCTACCTCCAGTGGCAGAGCAGGTTCTTAGGGTGAAGCTGGCTACAGCAGGGAGAAGAGCTGGGGGAAAGGAGGAGGGACTCACTGAAGAAGAAAGTCATGTGCAAGAGGAGTGGGAGTAATTTTAAGGATACCTTAAGTGTGGGGAAGATCTGTAGACCACTATTATTTGGATGGTATGGATAATACCATTCATATATACTCATATGGATTGCATCACTTTTTTAGGCGAAAGCAATGCTTCCCCTTTTTCACTTCACGCTGCTCACAAGAAGTGTGTCTGCTGTTGCAGAGTGGCTGGTGTTGCAGAAAAGAAGCTTAAGCTTCTGGGATATGTAGGAAAGAGATCAAGGGCTGGGACCTTTGGCAATGGGGCTTCTTCCTTCTGGAAAGGGAAGCAGAACTGGACTTTGTACCAACTCTACCAGAAAGGCTGGAGTTAGAGCAAGTGGGACCTTGCAGGGAGTAAATGTAGATGTGGGCACGGGAGTCCTCTGTGTTAGAACCTGCAGCAACAGCCAGGTGAGTTTTTGGCTGGAAAATCTCTACTGAGGCAGTTTGGCTGCTCTAGTACCTTTCTTTAGACCTTTCTATTAGCTTTTGCCCAATTTCATAATCACTGCAGATTGGGTAGATTCACTAGATTCACTCAAGTAGTTCTGCCAATGATGATTTTAAAGTTATTTCGTCGTAAGCAGTGGGTGCAAACCTGTATTCCTTGTCTACCCACACCTACCAGAAAAAGCAGTCACCATTAATCTGTCAGTGACATGGTCATTGCAGAGGACAAAGAGACTTGGGAGATTCTGCACACAATGCCATGTGATTATTAGCTCAGTGAAAGTTATATGTTTTGCAGAATGGACAATATTAAAAATGTCTCTTACTGCTGGTTTTCCTTCTCGTGCACAGCATGCAGGTGTTAGCGGGACATGCCAGACAGTGCACGTCAGGATCTCTTTGTGATTATTTCCCCACTGCCTAACATGTGCCCTTCTCACTTATACTGCTGTTGCTACAGAGGGTAGGCAGGCTCTAATTAAAGACAAGGAGGGATGGATCTGCATATGTTGCCTGTGTTTGGGGACTGTCTGGCTCAGAGGAGTAATAATTGGCTACAGGGCCTTTCACCTCTATGGCATGGCTTTGAATGCAGATCAGCTTAGTGACTTTTAATGTCATTACCATGTGACAGCTGTTTTCTGTGTGAAATTAGCTGGTAGTTTGAGTGCTCTTTCTACAGGAAGCCAATAGCAATAATTACCACGTCAAATGGTGCTATTAGCACCCTTTAAAAATATATATAATTTGGAGTTTAATGAATATGCTTCAAGTATACATATCGACATGTGTTGTAACAACATTGAAATCAATATAAATTCACTTAGCTCCATAGTTAAGTCTATGTATAGAATTATATGCTGGAGGTAAGTACTTGGGATACAGTAAGATATAGCAGTAGCATCTAACTGGAGGACCCTAACAGCTTTCCGAAACTACTTTGGTGCTTCCATTATTATATAGGGCATGTAAGCTCATAGTGCACTTAAAGCTAGAATATGTGACTATCCCCTAAATGTGTAAAAATCACAGTGAAAAAGCAGCATCAACAGAAAAGGTCAAGGTAGTTCAGGGAAAAGTCCTTCTTGATAAATGACTCCCATTTCCATGGTGAGAGCTGTAAGGAGAGATATCTCTTATTAGACCAGCTGATACAGCTGAATGAAACAGATAACCTTTTGGCACACGGACTCTTGTTTTTTCTGTGCCAGCCCTAGATTAAGGCAGCAGACCGGCTTTTATTAAAAACTTCTTGTACTTTGCCAGCTGTAACTGGTTTGTCTTGAGAGGTATGGTACGTGTCCTCCTGATTTACACCATCCATGCTGGTGGCTGTGGTCTGAACTGCAGCCATTTACAGAATGAAGTTTTGCTGCTTGTTCTGTGGGGAAAAAACAGTCCTGCAAGAGACAGCAAGGAAAAGTGTTGTGGCTGAAGATTGACCTCAAATTCTTTGCCTGTGTCCTCTGATGCCTTTTGGAGTTCTGTTCTCCATTGCAACCCTAACAGTAGCAGTAATAGAGCTGTGAACTGTTGCCTCGTTCCCTTACCTGGGAAGGTAAATAAGAGGCTGGGAATGTTGACTAAATGTATTTGTGCTGTAGAGCAATAGCTCATCAACGCTAAAACCTCCTGTGGAAAAGTGTTTTTTTTTTAAAAAAAGAGCTTTTTGTTGCATGTTCCTCCTGGACCGTAGAGACAAACATCTCCAGCAGAAGAACCCATAGTTTTGCAGGTCACTGGTGGGGTGGGAAACCTGTGTCTGTGTTACTGCTGTTCCTTGGTTGGTATCTTATCATATTTATGCAACTAACAACAGATCCAACAAAAGAGGCATGCTGAGAAAGACATTGTCTCACCCCACTGAGGGATGAAAAGGAATATCAGACATCTTGACATTTTTCATAATATGGAATTCTTTTCTGCCAGCAAGTCCTCTTCAAGGTGATGAAGGGAAATGTTCTCAGCATGCCTGTTCCTGGCTTATGATCTCTGTAGATTTTCTGTTTGATTCTGTAGATTTGCATGGAATCCCTTCTTCCTCAAAATCTTGTAATACCTATATACTCATACATGATTACGGTAACTTGCTCTCCTCAGGGTGCAAATGATTAAAACCCCTATAATTCTGCAGTCCCCCATAAGACATGTAGCCCCTCCTACTAGGTAATGAAACCATTATTCACTAAAAAAATTAAACACGCAAGTCTCTGAAGGTCTTTTATAAACAGATAAGGTGTTATCTGTCAGGGAGGAGAGCCTCCAGGCTATCACAGAAGAGCATAATTTACATAAAGTGAAGGATGTTCCTAGGATCCTGGGAAGACACAGCAATACAGACTATCTTACTTTAAAACACAAGAAGAGTTTCTTCTCAGGCCCTGTTTCTTGGGGGTCTCCACAGAGTGTGTTTAGAATAGGTTATAGACATATACCTGTCAGAAGTGCCAGTGATGACCACCTAAAGCCCCCTCCAGACCTCTCTCCTATGATTCTGTGGTAGGTTCATGCCTGGGCAAGCACAGGAGCTGATCTCAGCTAAAGGAGATGGAAATGTTGCCTAATGTGGGATTACACTGCAAGGATAATTCATTGGTGAATTTGTGGCTATGGATCTCCTAGTGGAAGACTATAGAACAGATTTCAGACAACTTCTTATTGAACGAACCCACCCTATCGCTAAGGGGCTTTCTTGTTCTGCCACTCTTCACTCTCTGCTCCTGGGATCCTTTCTGCACTGTGACTCCAACTGCAGGCTAGAAGGGAAAAGCTTCAGCAACATGAGTGGCGGTAAAACAAATTGGGACTACTTGGTTAGTCCTTCGTACTGCTAGCTGCTGCTGCGATCCCTATACTGCAGCGCGTTTGGGCCTTTTGTTCTTTATAAAGCCGTGTTGACAGGGGCTCCGAAATAGAGGTGTGCAGGAGATGTAGTAGGCTGAGAAATGTTGAGCTGTAGTATTGACCCGGGCTTCAAAATGTCTAATTTTACAGGTGAAGTACTTGATGTGGGGGTCATGAATAGAGGGGTGTTTGGTCATTTAGCAACGAGGAGCGGAAGCAGTCTTGTGTGTGGGATAATTTAGTGACAGGAATGGGAGGAAGAAACCCAGGGATGTGTGTTACTTGAACAGATACACCATGTCTCACTGGGACAGTGGTCTTTTTTCATTACTGCATCATGAAAGAAGCAGCCGGTCCTACTCCAGATGTGTTTTATACCTTCATCACAAACCTCTTTCTGCGTGAAAAGCAATTCCCTCACAAATGGCCCTTCATTAGCTGTGAGGTCACGTCAGAAACAATCATCAGTGTATTGCTGATGTGGCCAACGCATCTTGTGAACTCTTTGACCCTAGCAGTCAGCAGGATTTCTTTATGTGAAGCACTAATATGAAAAGCATTAGCATTAATGAAAGAGCTCTCGACCTGGTTGCTGTAAGGGGTCAGCAGAAGTTTACAGGCACCTTTGCCTGACGTTCCTATTATGCCTGGCAGTTTGACTCTCCTCTTGTTTTTCACAGACTCTGATTAATAATATAATTCTCAAATTCTGCTACAGCCTGTCAATATAGAAGGAATCCAGCAAATCTGGAAGCCACCCCAAGTGCAAGCCATCACCCATTTTGAGACTGGCCTGTCTGCTCACATTCACTCATTTATGGTGTTGCATCAACTGACTACTGGAAAGCTGGAAAGCAAGAAAGGGGCTAGAGCAGATGAATCGCAGAGTCACAGAATAGTAGAGGCTGGAAGGGACCACTGGAGATCATCTTGTCCAACCCCCCTGCCAAAGCAGGTTCATCTAGAGCAAGTTGCAGAAGATCACATCCAAGCAGGTTTTGAATATTGCCAGAGAAGGAGACTCCACCTCTCTGAAGACTTTGGAGAATTTTTTTTTTTTTTTTTTTCAGAAACATTAGCCTCATGCTTCTCTTGACCTGGTTAAGAATCTCCTCCATGGATAGGACAATAGTTTCCCAACATCTTTTGACCCATTACATTCTTCCCAGAGGATGCAATGATAGATGTTGAAGGACCTGAACAGTCCTTAGTCATTAGAAAGAGCATTTGAAAGGATGCCAACAAATGGTGGAAGCAGAAGCCCTTTCTATGAATGCCTTTTTCTTTAAAATTAAAAGTTACTGTTAAAATATATGACTGTAAACACCAACCTGATTTTTACTTAAAAATCTAGTTTGCACTTGGATCAAAGAACAAATGAATGTTGTGTATAGGTAGACAATACAGCATACTGAATCACGCATAGAGTAATAGTGTACATTAACTACAGAACTTGAATTGCAGGATGTTTTTTTTCAGAACCCCAGAAACATTCAGGCACTACTTGAGCACTCCAGCTCTTCCCTGTGCTCATGGGGATGGCAAAGAGGAGTCCCACATTCTCGTGGCCGGGAGCTAAAGGCTTGGTGGCCCTTCAGTGATCTCATAGCTTACTGAGCAGAGGAGAGGACTAGAAACCCTGGGAGTGAATGGCAAACCAGTTTCACTTGCAGGATGAGCTACCTGTGTCTATAAAGCTGTGGGTAAATGTAAATTGGAGTTTTGCGGCTGTTTGGAACTGCAGGTTCTGGTCTTCACAGCAGCAGCTGAGCATATTATGTTTTGTTTCTGGCACTTGCCTTATTCCAACTCCAGCTTTGATTCACAGCACTGCTAAGCAGTTGTGAGTGGAAGAGCTATCTGTGACTGTTTTGTCAGCCTTGCAGAAGCGGTGGGATGTGTATCGGTACGAACAATGACTGTGGCAGTCCCAAGACAATAGTATTTTTTTTTTTTCTTGTCTGGAGAGCTTTCCTAGCTGTCTGGCATCTCACGGAGCTGGTTATGTTTCAGAGGGGAAAAAAAAGGTGTGGATGCTTGGCTGAGCTATGGGGCTAAAAGTTCATTTCAAAACAAATGGTATTTCAGCTGTCTGACTTTTTGTAGGAGATATTTACTTACTGCAGAAAGGTGATGGTATCAGCTAGTGTGAATTTTCAGTGTTCTTAACAACATGCTTTACTTTGGGAATAATTTACTTAATTAGGTCTGTCTGTTAATTTTTCTTGCCCAATTAAGCTTTTTCTTTCACTTTATTAGGGTAGCCAAATCCCAGCTCTGTTGAAGACATGGGGCAGTTTAGAGAGATGGTGATTTCTGCTCACAGGTCAGCCCTGTGATGGGGTTGACAGCATCTGTGTCTGGCCTGGAGTCCAGGCTCTTCTGTATGACGAGTATGGGATTGATACATGTGCCTTCATCATCTCAAAGTCTGCACTTGCATTCAGCCTACGGGAGCTGCAGACCTTCCAGGACCATGTAGAGCAGTATGGAAAGGTTGAACAACTAATGGTCGGAGGTGGGAATGCAGAAATGGCAGCGACTTTGGCTCTTTGGTCCTTGTGATCCAGAGTGTCATCAGATCCCACCATAGAGAAACAGAAGAGGCGGCCTGGAGAGAGGTGTGGAATATTTCACGCTCCGGTTTGGGTAAACATTAGCTTCTGTGGGAGTTGCTTTATTTCTGGAATTGTTATGCTTGATTTGTCTTGCTGGTTTTAAATATTTGTACAAGTGACTAGAGCTATGCAAACTGTGCCTGAAGGGAACGTGAAACAGAGGATAAGAATTAACTGGAGGTACCAAAATTAGTCAGTATCCTAACTAAAAATATTACAAGGTAAAATGAAGAAATGTGGTAGAAGCACGAGGAAGTAATTACTTTCTTCTGACCCGTGGAAGTGAACGTTCAGGGAATGTATTAGTCTGACAGGGAGGCTAGTGGTGAAAGCCTATGTTTAAATAGGTTTATAATTTACAATGTCTTTAAAAGCACTCGTTTATTTGTGTTTAGACATACCAGTAGGTTGGGAGATCGCTTGTAAAGTTACTGCTCAGACATGTTGGCTTCTGATGCCATTTTTGTTGTCAATATTTACCTTGATTTCCTTTTAGTAAAGATTTATAAAATATATGGTAACATTGAACAGCTGTGCAGATATGATCAATACCTGTCCTGTTACCCACCGCTTGAGCAGCACCGCAAATACTCATTGCATCACAAGAGGCAGTGGAGTTTAATAATCACTCCTACAGTGGACAAGTTTGGGCAGTGTTGCAAGGATTAGAAATATCTAATCCTGGGACATGCCGCCTTACCAAACACACAGTTTCCTATCTTACATATCAAATGGCAGGATTACATTTACAAGTGTAATAACTCCATGTGAAAAGAAGTGGATGTCTTTTAAATGAATTGATTCCTTCCTGTCAGCTGCTGTAGTAGAAGACAATGCTTATTAAGAAAAATATAATACTGCCAAATGGAAAATCCTGAAAACCAGAGATCTCTTGATATGCAGAGAATAGCAGTAGTTGCAAATACGAATAGCTACTTAGAATGCAAGTACACTGGGGTCTGCCTGAGCTAAAAAAATGGTTTATTATTGCTGCTGCCTTAACAGCTGGTTAAAAACAACTCAGCTGACAGTATTAATGGCATAAACCCATTAGAATGAGAGAGAAATGAGGGAATAGGTTTCCTCTAATGGCATTGTTCTGTAGACAAGCACCTGAAAATCATTTTTAGCTTGTTTGCTGAATAGGGAGGGATGGATGGTGAGACTGCTTTGATGTGATGCTAATATGATCTTGTTGCTGAATATCATCCTCTGGAAGAAAGTGGCAATAGCTGAGTACCCATGATTTTTCAGTTTTTATGGCCTGCCATGGACAATCCAAGACTTCCTACTATGTGGTGAAGAGCTACTTTTATCTTTTTCCTCCGTACTTGCCACTCACTAGAAACACAGCCAATGCCACTTAAAATTTTTTTTTAAAACATAGGCAGGAGGATAACAGTCAACCAGCCATTATTTTTGGGCACTGCAGAAATTAAAGTCTTTCTGCTTCATCTCTAACTCCTTGACCCATCAGTTCTACTATCTATAACTGAATTTTGATATTAATTATGGTTTTATTTGGCTGTCTCCAGACTGTTCATTGATTATGTTGAATACAAGTGAGCTGAAATCTCATTCTGTAATTGGAAATATTTCCTATTGTTTCATGAAATCATAAGGGAAATAAAGTTAAAAGTATTCTGCGAAGGGAAGGATAGACTTAACAACCTGCTGTCCACTTACAGCAGCATGTGACTCTCAACTCCGATGGGAGCCTCAATTCATGCACCAATATCCTCAAAGTATTAACATTTTGGAAAGTGCTGCAGACATTCCTGTGAGCAGCAACAAATCGCAGCTGGCAAAATCAAAGCCTGCTGAAACTTGCTGTGTATGAAGGCAAGATATTTTCCATCTCTGCTCTTGAAAAGCCGAATGTCTCCTGCAGCCTCTCTGTCTCCATAAATGAACTGGGTTTTATTCACTAGCATACATGCAAATTTTCCTCCTAGGAGAACATGCAGGTTTTGGATGACAGCACCTGACAGAAAGGACTATGTCTTTTGGCTCTCGCTTCCAAACGAATTTGTAAGCATGAGAAAAAAATGCCTTCAGGAGGTTTAAAAATAGTTCTCATAGCCGGAATTTTTTAGCCATATTTCTACATAACCCTGTCCAATTTTACTCCCCTGTTAAAAACTGCAATGGGAGAAAAACAGCAGAAGCAGCAAGTGTTATCTGAGAATTATTTAATGTGATAGTGTTACTATCTAACAGGATTTGAAAATGGTGTCTGGGAAAAATCTTAATTTTTAAAGCTTCGTGTTCTGCCAAACAGTTTGCTAGAGATTAGCACTGTAGTTATGATTAGAGTACAATCTGCATTATTCCACAATTTTCCCTTTCATATAGCACATTATGCTAATCACACTGTATTCCATTTTTCAATAAAAGGTCAACAGTGCACTGTTTGTGCAGAATGTGCAATTTAAACTTCATGTCTGTCATTAGAGATAATCTAGGTTTGCTGTATCAAGTGAGGTTGTCATAGAAACTAGACCTGAGATCTCTGTTTACAGCCTTTGGAGAATAAACACTTTGCATTTATTCCACTGAAAAATAGGCGAACAATTAAATAAGGTTTGAAAACAAAACCATAATGGCCCAGAGAGAGATGTCATTCATCAAAAATCAATATATGTTATGCAGCTGGTAAACTCCAAGCATTCAAGCAGTTGACTGACAGCAATAGAGAAATATTTCCCGGAGGGGTAAGGGAGTAACTGATAGTGTATCATAATGCCTGGAGCGGAATTAATTTAAATTTGCTAATAAGTTTTGTTCCAGGAATTACAACACTGAAGAATATTTGTTTAAATTTTGCTTTATGTCAGGGAAGGCTTTTTGTGTTGGCTCTTCGGACATTTTTAATAGCACTGGGAGGTATTTCAGTTTTTATTTTTCTGTAACATTCCATGTCTTCCTACCATAGCTAAACTTTTCTTTGTGGATTATAACAAGGCTTTCAGGCATCCTAAAAATATCTCTGGTATCTGCAGCTTCATTAGTGAGCAAAAGGGCTACAGCTTCCAGCTTAACACTGGGGTTTTAGCTTGCTCTTTCTGTGACGTGTTATTAACTTGTGGAGCTCACCTTTGTCAGGCGATGGTATTTAGTAATGTTTCAGGAAAGGATTAGAGAAATATGTGGACAAAGATGGCTTCTGTTGTTATAGCACAGTAAAATCACCAAGACTATCAATCTTTTTTTCCTCAGGGCGTAATCATATTACCAGCTGGGTGTTTATGTAGGGGTTTTGTCAATGGCATAGCATTACTCTACTGACAACATGAATTATGCGGATTATATGTCTTCTGAAGCATCTGAATACTGCCTGATGTCCACACGCACAGTACCTCTTAAAAGTATGAATGGACTGTTTGTCTACTACATCCTTAGACACAAAAGTATGTCCAAAACTTGTGGTCTGTTGCCAGCTTTTGAGAAGAAAGTGAAACACAGAATTTAACCAAGTCTTGAAATGAAACAGGAAAACTGGCAAAACTCATAGCTAAGGCAAGCTGAACAAAAAGCTTTTGATATTTTGCTTCTGTGTCAAAGCAAGCATTTCTCTCCCAGCAAACGGGACACTGAATTCTTCTAGGCGGGAGGTATCCACGCTCAGCTTTCCAGGGTGTAAAACAAGACAGCGAAGCCTGTTTTCTGCTGGTGGAAGCTGTGCACAGCTCTGTTTGCTGCAACGCATTTCTCTTTATTTCTTCCAGCAATGAATGTGATCTGTTAGTCCCTAAGGGTTGTCCCTGATATCTCATTTTCCTAGGAAATAAGGAGACAGCTCTGCTAAGGGCTGCCTGCATTGTGTTATGCCACTGGTGAATTTGGTCTTTCAGGTCTATACAGAGCCCCATGTTCAAACCCTAAAAGAGCAACTGCGGTGAATACAGGCTGATATCCTAGTTTATTTGTAAGCTTTCAAGTCCTTGTTTTTCAGTGGATGCGTTCTCTAACCAATACAAAAGAAGATGCTCAGGTAGTTCTGTAAACACAGTTTCTCTACCTTTCCGGAGCAGAAAATCTTCCCGTGCCTGATGTGTTTGCTCAGCAGCACGCACTTCCCTTCTAATTATCTGTTCTATTTGCAGTTCTTGACCTCATCTGCATCAGTAACACGGCAGGTCTGTGAATCAAGTCTTGGCTTGCTGAACTGCCGTTCGGACAATTTTTATGATACAATATAAAGTAATCCAGTATTAGCAGGAAGACAGACCTTGAAAAACACTTTCTATTATGCCTGTGCTAATGCTGAGACTCCCAGCCCTGCCTTTGGGTGACTGGCATTGCATTGGTCGAAATACTGAGAAAACCATTAACCATAATAAGTTGTTTATCCTGGTCTTAAGCTTCCCTCAGAGCTTTTTCTGCAACTGTGCTGCATTAGTACAGGGGTCCCAAGTCTATAGACACCTTCAAACAGAGAAGCTAAAGCAATGACAGGCTCATAGACAGCATCTACACTTGACTGAACAGCCTCAAAGGCTTGGAAATGCCCGGGGGATATCTGCCAATGTGTCTGCAGGCTTGGAGCTCGAACCATGTCAGTGAGCACTGTGCCTGTATTCCTGGATTTGCAAACGAAGAGGGTTTCCTGCCTTTTTTGTGCGGTGGGTTTTCATAGATTCTGCTTGTGACACTTTAATTTCACCACATCACAAAAGCTTAGGTTGGTGGGCATATCACAAACCTTTTATATGAGGTGGGAAACTTTTGTCCAAAAGGAAGTGCCGTGGAGATCCAAAGTGGTTCATTTCAGCTTGGCCTTGTCTCGCAGCTTGTTTTACAGGTTTTTCTTTGTTTTATTGGCCGTATTTCTGTGTGCCAGGGAAGCTATGTCAGGAGGCAGTAAGGGAAACTGTGTTGCTGGGTTTTGCTTGCTGATGGCTGTGACTTGGGAAGAGGAACAGGAGGATTTCCAGAGTGTAGAGCATGATGTCCCCTGAGCAGCCAGTGCTGTGGAGGAGGCTGGCAGCTGTTTTCGGCACTCCTGGGCCCCTTTGGTACATTACAGCCATGGGCAGGCGGTGACAAACATGCAGATAGCTGTGGCTGCATCTGAGAGGAATGAAAAGAGGTAGCCTTGCCTGCTAAAGTGGAAGAAAGCTTTTTCACCTGGTGTGATCTGGCTGGTGCTGTTGATCATGTCTGTGCTGATGGTATGTAATTTGAGGCTTGGAAAATGCCTAGCCACTCCTTTCAAATGAGATGTTGACATCCTGGTCAGTTCCTTGGTCTAAGCACGGTGAACTGAAATGCATTTTAAATGCCCTGGAGTGAAATCTGGACTCTGTAGCTAAACTAAAAGTACCATTGATTTATTTACTTATTTATTTTTTTTTTTTAAGGAGAACAGGAATTACATCTGTATATGCATTGCATGATATGTGGCATTATCCTTCTGGCTGGAGAAATAATGACCAAGTGAGACGGAGCATTCTCACATAGCCCTCTGCTGCTAGATTTCTTTTTTTATGGATATGGCAAAAAAATGTTTAATAAAAACTGCCTGGTTTGGCAGTTAGTTGAGAGGTGTGCTTTCTAAAGGCTTACTAGATAGGACTCACTCTTTGATCTATGCTATGGTAGGTTTGTTTTTTTTATTAGGTATGAATCTCTCTGCCTTTTGTAAGAGAGGGAGTGAATATCTGAACAATCTTCTAGTTAGAGAGGGAATTCTGTTACTGCATTTCCCTGCAAGTATCTTTTCATTTTCTTTTGAGCATCTATAGTCATTTTCTCCAGGTAAATGATTTTTCCTTGTATTTCTCTGCATAGATAAGAGCTCCGTAATGCTCAGCACGGATTTTTCCATTTCCGGTTTCAGGCCACTTCTTACTTTTATCCTTGAATTCCTCCTATTTACTCCTTGGTATTTATAGGCTACTGTCACCTCCTTTATTCCCAAGTTTGCAAGCTTCATGCACCCTGTTCTCTGTGCTCCCTTTATGGGAAATAGCTGCCATTGCTGCTGTAGGAGGGAAGAGGGTAGAAAGAGCAGTGATTTCTCGGGTTATACTGGTTTTGTTAAATGATGAAGCCAGTGCCTCCATTCAGGAGGCAGCTTTCTCTGCATTTGGCTTGTGCTGGACTGTAGTATGCTAAGCGAATTGTAGCTAGGGCGATAGATTTTGTTGATGTGGCAGTTATGAAGTCTGAGGCAGTTTTGGAATTTATCAGTGTTGTTTTAAATCTTGGAGCAAGTTTCTTTTTCACAGATTGGGTGAAAAATTGAGATCTATTATAGCTTCTTCCTTTGCACGCTTCTCTGAGTCTTTTGAGTGGGCCCTAATTGAGCAACTTTATGGACTTATCCTCTTGGTGGGAATGTTTTGGTGTGGAGGCTGATGAGAACAGGGACTGCAGCATCCCAAACCTTGCACAGGGACCCCGATGGGCAGCCTAAATCTCAGCTGGTGCCCCTGTGTGAGCACTGCCAGACATCGCACTTTGCCCTGCTGCTGTTTCAGATCATGGCCATACCTGAAAGATTGATGGAGCAATTGAATTGAAGTTTCTTAAACCTCTTGTTGAAAACATACTGCAACTTTTGTGATGGGCAGACTCGCCATCTCCACAGGCTCCTGGGCGAGCCAGCTCATCATTGGTGGTTTTGCTTTGGTGGCTCTGCCCTGGTGCCCTTCCAAGCACCTTCTTACACAGAATATAGATGCGTATAAATGTACGTGCAAGAGCATCCTCCTTAAGGGCAGCACTTATACCCTTCTCATTACTATTTCAGTCTTAACTCTTTTGGTACATGAGGAAGAGCAGAGCTGGGCAGCAGTTGATGTGGCTGGAGGTGCGGGGCCAAGGCACTGCCCACACGGAGGGATCCCCTCGGCAGAGCATCCTTGTACACAGGAGGCTCAGCGGTGCCCACAGCACTGCCTGTGAAAGTCAAAGCTGTTGCCGTGATAGCCTGATGATGAAGCTTAATTACCCTCAGCTTTCAAATCTTTCCAAAAGGCTGTGATGCCTATAAAAATGGGATGATTATAATGGCTATTCTGTGAGGAGCCAAGGTTAATCTATAGAGATCATACGTTTGCACGTGGTGATGTGTTATTTGTCACGTTTGCCGTGCCCATTTCACCGTGACCTCTTCTCCCTTTGTTTGGCTTTGACTCCTACTGCGTGCACTGGGGAGGGACAGCTTTCTCTGAGTCGATGTGGCACCTGCCTCTGCCTCCGCTCCTGGATGCTACAGGAATAATAAAAATAAAAACTCAATGCCTACTGACTACTTCCCCCAATTCTTGGGCTTTTCATTCAATTGCTCCAAAGTATAAAAAAAATATAAATGTTTGGATCCGTTTTACAATATTTTTGTGAAGGAGCCAACTGCACATGGCACATGCTGAAGCTGATTTTGGGAGGGATCTAAGACATAAAGCAAAATGACAATTGAAGATTACGATGAGAATTTACTGGAAATTCTTTTTGGTTCAGATTTTTTTTTTTTTTAATGAGAAAAGATGTCTCTAAAAATTCTGTTTTGGAAGGATTGGGATATAATATTACAGCTTACTGCTGCCTGCCTCAAACTCAAAGGTCTTAGTGTTAATTTCCTATTGTCTGTTTCTTTTTTTTTTTTTTTAATGTTTTGAATAATAATAAGAAAAATCCATGGGGAGAGTTTCAGTCTGTCAAAAGGGTTATTTTCCAAGATGAAATAATTCAGAAGGACAGTCAGCGTTTTGCAAAACGAGCATCTATGTACTGAGCAGACAACAGAGAGCTCATATGTGACTCCAGAGCTCAGCAGTTAAATGGTTCCGTCTCCAGCTTGGGCCAGCGTATTTTGTACAGTCACTGCAGGGAGAAAGCGATGGGGGAGGAGAGGGCAGAGACCGGTACTAATGTTTTTAATTTCTCATTTACTATCAGGCAGCACCATATGGAGCATAATGGAACATATAGAGGAAAGAGGGATGGATGGCATTTTTCCCTTGAGCTTCTTGTCAGGAGACAAGGAAAGTGAATTCTCTGCAGGTAGCTTGAGCCTTGCCAGAAAAGTGGCTTTTATGATTGCTAATAGTGCTGAGGACTTTTTTTTTTTTTATCAAATGTGTGGGCTTTTGGATTTTTTTGTTGTTGTTCTTAATAGGATGAGTGGGATTGACTTATGCCACTCTAATATTTTCATAATGTCAGTGCATTATTTTCTTACAGCATTCAGAAGTATGCTAGGCACTTGTCACAATCAAATATTATTTATTTGGAGACTCAGTAGGATGCCCAGGCATCTGAATGCCTCTAAAAGAAACACTGCTGCTTTGACTGATTGTGCAATGGCACTTCTCCTCCCAGCTGCATCTCATAATCTCCGACTGCCAGCAGACCTGTGGTGAGCAGAGACTCTTTCCTCTGCTCGACTGCTTCTCCTCTGACATCTCTTCCTCCCACAGGTTGCATCACCTTTCTTCCAGTGACTGCTCAAAGGTGAAAGCTTTGCACTTGCTCAAAAGCCAAGAGTTTTGAAACCAGGGGGAGGGAGAACAGCCTGCCAAAAAAGTGATACCCTTGAGGAGGATCTTATGCTTTAACTTCTGCACAGAACCTGCTTGAGAGCTCATGGGAGCTCTGAGCTCCTCTGTAGCACTAGGAAGGCATGAAAGATGTGGGTATTAGAGGCTTGGGACAAGCTTTTCAATAAAGCATCTCCTGAGGGCTGCTTTGAAGCTGTGACATCCTGAAACTAAAGCTGTGCCTGGTCTGTGTGAACCAGGCTGCTTTGTGTCAGCAGGGAGGCCCCCGGCAGAAAGCCCCTCTAGTCCCTGGGTGAGGAGACCAAAAATTGTATGTGTTTGCATGCATGTTTCAACACACAGTGCTCCTCCAGCTCTCCAGTGTTTGTGCTAGCAGGGTGCCTCTCGAGCCCCAGGGAGCTGATAAATCTATTGGCACGGCTATCTCAGCTCTCTTCCAGCTTCATGCACCCTCGGCTCAGCATGCTGCAAATTTAAATGATTTAAAAACCATTATTTGCCAGCTTCCCTCTTTAATAGGGATTAGTGTATCTTCCATCTACTCCTTGCACTGAGGTCATTGTTTCGTAGCTGCAAGGTTATTACCTCATGACTCCATCTCTTAATTGTGTTTTAGGACTACTTTCCTTATCCATAACGGATTTGCAGTAGTGCAGTCAGAAATGAAAAGCAATATTTGTAAAATATTGGGTTGAGGGTAGCTGAAAAGAAACCCCCTCATCCTCTCTCGTGAGTCTGACTTACAGCTCCATTGACAAAAGATATTCACGCATATGTCAAAAATCTTCTTGCTAGGGTTTGATATGGAGAGGTACTTGATGTCCAACTATTGATCTTCCTTTAGAAGTTTTACCTTCTATAATCCATTCTCAAAAGCCTCATCATGTTCTTCCCAAAGGTAAATAGAGATTTAAAGCAGGTCATTGTGCACTGGGGATCTTGTCTGTCCTGCATATTCAGGTCCTTTGAGCAGCAGCAGATATTCGAAAAAGTCTTTTAATGGAGAGGGTGGTAAAGTGCTGTGATTGGTTTCAAGCTTCTGCTCCCCCCATGCAGTCTCTGTAAGCCCAAAAGTAGTGTCGATAATCCTCGGTGAGAAATAGCAGAGGAATGTCTCGTGTTCCTCATAGGTACGGGCTGGGGGAAATTACTACAAAAAAATCTAGGAAAAAGCCTGGTGTGGGTACGAAGCCCATCCTGGCTGGTTTTGCAACACTTTGGACAAGACACGGTCCTTCTCCTCCATTATGTGGTTGGGACTCTCTCCTATAGAGCCTATAGACACCTGCCTTGGTCATGGCATTTGAGACTTTTCTGACTCCTTGTGCCGTGTGACTAATTGCTGGTGCACGGAGGGGAGGGGATGTGAGGGCCCACGTCCTGCAGCCCCCGTGACTGCTCACTGTCCCAAAATAGGCAATAGTTTGGTATGCTTGGATATTAAATACATGGAAAGCTGCTGTCAGTCTGCATATAAGTGTATGTATTACCCCTCTCCCTGGTGGCTTTCTCTTCATGTTTATGCATTGCATTCTGGAGTTGGTATTAAGGAACTTGTTTTCCTTTGTGAAGAGAAGCACGTACAGAGGAAATTGTCTCCTGATCAAAGCAGAAGACTTGGATTCGGGATTTCTGACTTGCCTTTCCTTTGAGTTGAGTATTCAGTACCTTATTTTTTTAATGCCTGCACAGCAAAATGGATGCAGTACCTGAGTTAAGGCAGTGTGGTGAGTTGTGGTGCTTCATCGTGCTGAGGCACACGCTCAGAGAATGCACACCAGGGTACCTGATGTGCATATTCTTGAAGGGGAGGGAGACCCGAGCTAAATCACTGAATGTTTGCCAATGCAAATTTGTTAAATCTGCTGGGGAGTGCTTAGTGTACATCCTGAAACTCTCAAACTTCCAAATTTGTGCAGAAGAAAGGCTTGTTTGGACTCATTGCTAATCTGCGAGAGCTACTTGTTTCCCTTGTCCAGCTGGCAGCCTTCCCAGTGGTGCATCCAAGTCCTGAGGCAGCAGTCACAGATCATGTCACCTCAGGGAAAGGACCTGTGCTGTGCACAATGTCCGTGATAGTCAGGAAGAAGATTGGAACAAGGCTTTCAAGGAAATGAAGAGAAAGGAGGTAGGTGACCTTGAATTGCAAGGGTCTTTATCCTATTTCTAATCTGAACCTTGCTGGATCAGGACTGGCTGAAAATTATTCTCTTCTGCTGGTTGCTCAATGGTCTGTGTGAAACATAATTGACAGATTTGGTCGTGACGTTGCCAAGTCTTCAGGCTCCCTGTGAGTAACACAATTCTGGCCCCTGCTGCGTAGAGCCTCTCTCACTGTAACGTGAGGCATTGCTTACTTTCTGTGATATTTTGGGGGAGGAAGGCAGTTTTCTACTGCACACAATGACTCACAGCTGAGAGAAACACAAAGCCACAAGCTCACGGGCTAAGTTTAGTCTGTTGTTTTGTTTGCTGCATGTGTCTCATGAGACCCCTTTCATACAATTTGTATTAACATACATCCTTCATTAAGATAGCGTTGTGGTTTTTTGCATAATATAAGGTTATGCCAGATGATGTTAGGAACAGGCTGCAGGAGCTAGAATCATCCACCCAGCCATAGGTGCTCAGATGAGGTGGGTCTCTTAGGGGCTCAGCTCCTTTTAGTCAGAGGAAAGAAATATTTCTGCTTTGAGAGGGTGACAGCTTTGGGGTCTGCACAGGGACATCTGGGTCTCCATTGTCAATGGGGAGAGAGGAGGTTGATGAGGGTCCTAACTTAAGCTCCTGGGTAAAGAATCTGAAGTTGCGCTCAGTGAACTTGGGCTGAGGTCTCTAATAAAACGGAGGTGTCTCTCTGTCACTTCACCCATGGGATCTCCGAGGGGAAGTCACAGAGGTGGCTGTGCCTCACTGGGTAGCAGGGAACTCATGTACAGAAGTGTGTACCTCTACTGGTCCCTCCAGGGTGTTAGGGCAAGGTGTTGGCTCCCCTTCTGTTGCTGGACCAATGTTTGGGGTCAGGCTCTTCTGTTTGGGGCCCGGGCTCAGTTCCTGCAGATGATTCATATGAGCTCGTTGCTGTTTCTCACTAGCAGTGAAATCACAATCTGCCTCCAGGAGCTGTGAGCAGAAGGGTGACCGTTGTCATTGGTAGCTCAGTGTTTGCTTGTGGTGACTCCTGTTACAGACTGGTTCATTTGTGGGAAATTTCCTCAGAAGTGACTTCAGTAGAAAAAACTTGATAATTGTGCACTTCAGGCTTAGAATTTGCTGACAACTTTTCAATGTATTTTATGAACAAAACATGAAGGACTGTGGCATCATTGGTGAGATGCACATACAGCATCCCATCATGGGATCATGGGGCAGGAAGCCCCGATTCGGCCATGGGAACTCATCAGGTACTATCACAGAGAAAGTGCAGTATTGAGATAAGACTCTGGATATTGTGCCAGTGCTGATTTTACTGTAGTGCTTTCCATGTTTACTGTGGTTAAATGACATTGTCTCTTCAGGAGTCTTTCTGTAGGAAAGATGCTTCCTGCGTGTCTAGAAACTGCCCAGCTCTGCTTGGGTAAGGTCTGGATGGGTAAGTCTAGAAAAGAAACTATTTTTTGAGGCAGCAGGTACTTTCTGCAAGCTGTGAAGATTTTGCTTGGAAATGGCGTACATCTTAGGCATTGCCACGGAGCTCTGTAGTATTCAAGGCTGTCTCTTCAGTCTGAGCCTTGGCTGGTTCAGTTATGTCTAGAAGTTCACATTCAGTGGATGTTTACTCTAATACAAAGTGAATTTGCATCTCATTTCCAATTCTTTTTCCAGTACTACTGTCTGTTACACTCCCCGGAGACATTTACATGACCTTTAAATTGATCCAGCCTCTCTTCAGAGGTGAGGCCTTGCTGCATTTCACTGCAGATCAAGTAGGGCAGCACTTTTCCAGAGGGTTAAGCTTTTACTGCAGCCAAGAAGTGTGATTTGATCAGAGGTTTTATCCCACAGTGTGAAAATACTGCTTTCCTGCTCCTACCCCAGGAGCATAGCTTGGTCACTGCTTGCTCCCTGCACTCGGAGTTTCGAACTGGCAAAGGGGGAAAAAAATGTGGGGGGAAAAACCCACTAAAGCAGCAGAAAGAGCAACAGGTAATGAGAGGAGAAGCACATTCACTTTGCGAAGTCTTGAAAGGCCTTTGGATGCCAGAAGAGGTGGCTGAGGAGGGATAAAGGTCCTGAAGGGCAGACAGTGATGTCCAGCCCTGTGGAGCACCACAAGCTCTGGGTGAAGCCCTTCATTACTGCCTCCTCGTTGACATCTTCCTCTTCCCAAGGCAGCTGACACAAAGCAAGTTGAAGGGACAGCATTTTTTCCACAGATGCTGCTATGCTGACTGCTTAATTTAGCAGCCGCTTTGGCAATTCCTCAGTGCCCAAAGCTGTCGAAAGAAGCCTCCGTGCGGTGAGGGGAAAAAATAAACAAGTCAAAGGCTTCATTAGGGAACGAGTCCCTCAGTCGTGGCTGGGGGTGAAAGATGAAGCCCTTTGCTTTCCTGGGCCTCCATAGCAGGTTTTCCTGTCTTGTTTCCTTTGCATTTGCCTCACCTTGGAGTTGTTGCTGTTGACCCTGGTGTAGCTGCCACACAAGCATAAATTGGATGAGAGCTAATTAACTGTCAAAACCCAGGGCAAAAGACAATAAACCCCTGCTTCACCTCCTGGTGGGTTTTAGTCTTTTCTCTTTGATGTGACAGCTTGTCCTCCATTCCTTTAGCAAACAACTCGCCATTGCAGAGGAAACGCAATACAGCAAGGCAATCACTTATCACCAGTGACAGCAAATAAACATGAAAAATGGGCTTTGAAATACTAAAGGACAATGATCAGAAAGGGTTCTTCTTTCATCCTAAATCATGATGTTTAGCGCTCAGCTGTAGTATTATAAGTTATTTATAAATGTCTTGGCTTGTTAGGAAATATATGTTTTTATATAAAGATAAATAATGTTTTTAATCAGATGATAAATGTACATGTTCTGCATGGGGAGGGGGGAGTGGGGAGAAACTAAGCCAGACTCAGTGTAATATCCTCATATTTATGGGGAGGCACCTAACCAATGAAAATATTGCAAAGTGACATTGGCTCCTTGGCACGTGTAAAACAAACATGTTTATATTGCAGGAAATCTAATCAAAATTTCTGATGGAACAATTTTCTGTCAGAAAACGCAATTTCATCAAAATCAGAATGTCTTACTGAGAGGTGTTAATCGCACAGATATTTTCAACTGAGGAACGCTCTTGCTTTGCTTTGGTAAGGTAAAATCCTTGTTTCTCTGTTTGTTTAGATTCTTCACATAAAATGTTGATACACTTTAGCAGGATTTAATTTGTTACATTGCTTTGACATTCTCAAAACAAAATGTTTAAATGTATCAATACGGATGGGTTCAAAACTGGATTTTTTTGGATTGTTACTTCATGAGAAATTTTAGATTCTTTTTTTTTTTTTTTTGGGTTCTGATTCAGTGTAAAAATATGCCAAAATGTCAGTTTCTCATATGACAGCAATTCTGTTCTTCAGTCAACTCCAATTATAGCATTTGAATTTTGAAATTCAAAGAAGCAGAGAGAAACAGGAGGCAGGAACAAGATGTGTTAAAATCACCTTTCTTTCCCCTGACATAGACACATGAATCAGCTTTGGCAAACTCAGCGTTTTCCAATGTTGTTATTGGAATTGGAATATTGGTGTATTATTACTTCCATGCTATTGTAGGCACATTCCTAGCTGGGCCCTGTGGGGATGTATTTCTTCTGGGAAAGCTCAGTCCCTACACCTGAACGCTAGATGCAACCTCCTCATCCCACTGAAGCAGGTTTTTTTTTGGTGGATTCTAATTTCTGCTGCTTCTGAGGGTCTTGGGTCATTTTGCCAATAGAGTGTTTAAAAGTAATGGAAGTGGCTGTTCTCTGCAGTCTCCAGAGCATCCTGTTGGCTCGGGGGGCTCTATTATGGGGTTTCAGGGTCCTCTGCACAGTGAAGCAGATGTTCAGAGCCGCTCATGACAGCTCCAGAACTGGGGGGGCTGTGAAGGCAGCTGAAGGCTGCTGTACCTAAAGTGAATGACCCCCATCCTCCCCGCCCCCCACCAAACAGCAGTAATGGTGCATCTGCTGTGCTAGCAGCTTTTATCTAAAAACAATTCCCAAGTCTTCGACATACTGTTTAACAGTGTGAGCATCCTTGTGTGTGATTTTTGTTTTCTTTACAAAGAAGTTGTAACACACTTTGAAGCGGTCTGTGAACAGTTCTAAGTTCCTATACTCAAGGCTTGGTTTATCTTGCCCTAAGGTTAATGGGTGTAATACCTTTGGAAGGCTTTTTTTTTTTGAAATAGAGAATTTTACCTTTTGGTAAACACACAGGAAATGGAAATGCAGAAAAAGCCAGGTTAGAAACAAGATTACAATATTGCCTCGGCACCCCCTTGCCACTGCACACACTTCTGGGTTATTTCAGCTGTTTTGAGGTTAGGGCAGCCTGGCTTAGAAAGCAATTAAGGGGTAATGTAAATCATGCCAGAAATGAGGCTTTTTAGAAATGTGATGAACACAGATTTATACCATATAGGATGACTTTGGTATTTGAAAATAAAATTCTGTGCAACAAAAGCATTCTCTTACTTACAGGATTTTGACAGGTTTTACTCCAAGAAGAAAATAATGTCACTAATTGTTGCAAGCCAGCCTGAATAGGAACACGCTCATACTCTCCTTTCCTACACTATTTCATGTAATACTGTAGTAAATTTGGGGCAGTTCTACTGAGTTCACTGGGAAGTGGAATTAAAAAAATTATTTGGCCCGTTGCGTTTGGATTTGTGGCTGATTTAGACATCTGGCAGGGGAGCAGGTGTTAACACTACTTGTTAACCTGAACCACCAGAAGTGGGAGCCCAAACTAGGTAATGACATTGGGGAGGTGCTAAGATGAGGGAGAAAGATGCTTCTTGAATATGTACCAGTATATCCCAGGCTTTGCAATCTCCATATCATCATCATCAGTGCTGCCAAAAAATGTTGCTGGAGAAGTTGTCAAGCCCTGCCCCACCATACTGGAGGTGGGACCAGTGCAATGTCAGTATGGATACAGTGCAAACCCCTAACGTAAGAGTGTGGTACCATTTCCATAGGTTTGTTAGTACTAAGTAGCAATTGAGCTGTAGCTGCTAATTACATCTATTAGGGCTATCAGACTCACGTGTGTTTCACTATAACAAACAAACATTTAATAGTATGTAGATCTTTGCATATGTGCACAGGCAAGGTGGCTCCTTGTGTGACCTTTGGGACTTATTACATGAAGTCTTTGGCCATCTTGACATCATGCAACCCATTGCACTGTCTTTCTCCTTTTCATAAAGGTTCTGATTGCTTTTGGTTTCGGGGTTTGCTTTGCTTTTGAAGGGGGCAGGAAGACAGTATTTCACTGTGGTGAAAGTAGGAGGGGGAAACTGTGCCTATATGAGTCTTCAGATGTGATTTTCGTTTGGCTTCTGTGTGGTTTTCAGATGGATGGGGAAAATGAACTTCAATTGCAAATGGTTCACTGTGTGGTAAACTGGCTTGCTGGGAACCCCTTCTGAAATAAGCCCTCCAACCTGGAACAGCTTCATATGGAGGATGTGTTCAAGTACAGGGAAATAATCCTGCAGCAGTGAAAAACTCTGAAATTTTGCACTGTCTTTTAAGGAACAGGGTTGCTGTGGTGCTGCGAGAAACTCGGGCGCTGATGGTGGGAGGTGTCAGGGTCAGTGGGGTGTGCAGGCTGCTTCATAAGCCTTGAAGGCTCAAGTCTTGTTTCAAGGAACTGCAATTGTTAGAAATCAGGCTTGTCCAGATTTTATTGGCTCCGTTGGCTCCTTCAGGGTGACTTTTGGTAGTGCACAGCTATTAAATGCAGAGAGTGAGTCTGACTCCCAAACAGAAAAGAGTGACAAGAAGGCACGGTAACAGACTGCGGGGGCAAAGGCGTGTCTTGGTAAAAGATTCCTTTAGCTGAATTGGAGTTGTGTTAAGCTCTTTCCTGAGGGCAAATACTTGATTTTATTTATGGCTCCTGAGTTGGAAGAAAGCCTTCATTTTAGAAAGGTTTCAGAATTATTTCTCTTCTCTCTCCCACTTGTTTTATTTAACTAGCCGTGGCACCGAGTATCGTTCCACATGATAAAAACACTCTGTTATAGAAATCAGAAAAGAAATCAACCTCATAATAAACTAAACTATCCTCCCATTTCTTGGTTTCCAAATCAGCTAGCTGTGGAAATGTTTATACCTCAGGCCTTTTAAAATTCCCAGCATTCCAGTATTCCCCTCCATATAGTCCCTGTGTTAAACCCAAGCCTTCTTAAACACACTTATTTTCAGAAGATAACCAAAGAGATTTTTGTGCCCCAAACCTTCATGTTCCAACACTGCTTACAACTTCAATAACGGGATAACCATGGCAGATAGAGTTCCCCAGTATGACTAACATTGGGAGGAGCCCTAATCTTAAACCAGTCAGAAGAAATACTGCTTTCTTCCAGTCAATGCTGACAAATGTTGGGCAGTGTTCTCTGTCATGCAGGAGCTGGTGTATGATGCTGGCTGCAGTTGGCTGTAAGTGATACTTCATGCTTTAAGGAGGCCATCATGATCCTTACCTCCCTCTGCCCAAAAAGTCTGTATTGGTACTACTGGCCTGCGTAATGACTTGACCTTCCTCAAATGTTGACTAGAGGGTAGAGTTCCAAGCCCCACACCCCTTCATTATAGGTGCCTGGGGTACCAAGGCGATGTCAGGAATCATGAGGGACTGTTCATAGCAACTTGCAGCTGCTGTCTAACTGGAAGGAAGGGGTTTATCTGGTTTTTCAGATAACCAAGGCTGTTTGAGCCACCGCAGGTTAGGCTGTGCAGCCAGAACTGCTGCTGCAGATCCAACACCTTGTCATCGTCATGTGCTCTGCTGTGTTTCTTCATGCTGCCATCTTCTTCAGCTACTGAGGGTCTCCTCTTTCAAGCGCTGACCTCTGCCTTTGTGTGGACTAATCCATACTGAGCATGAGGACCAGACAAGATAATGGTGATAAATAATGCTGTAAATAGGAAAAATTGAAATAGCTGCATGTTGCTGTTAAAATGGGCTGAAAAAGGGAGTGGGACTCCTTTGGGGCACTTAGATGACCTGGTGGTCAAGTGCATCTGACAAAACCAAGCTGGGTAAGACCCTTGTTTCTCACAGCTCCTGGGGGTTTGCACTGGGTCTGCTCTTGGCTTTGCTTCAACTCAGGGCCTGCATGCCCCTGCCAGACAGCTCCTGATTTTGCTCCACGGGGGAAGTACAGGTTCTCCTGTATTTATTCGCATGCCACCCTGCCATCCCAGCTCTGTCCTCTTGTGTTCAGCTTGGTTGCATGCACATCAAGCAGTGTTTGAGCTGCAGACTGATGTTAATCGTTCAGTTGAACTGAGTTAAGATCTTCCCTTCAATGTCCTCATGCAGCATGTCCCATCAAGGTGGGGGGTGACCCATGTAACTGTTTCTAGCCCTGCTAAAATGCAGAAAACTTAAATCTGCCCTTTCCTTTCCCTACCAGCTCCTCTTTCCCCACTGACCCTCCTGTTGTTTCCTACTGAGAGCAAGTAGGTAGGATAAGCATGTCCTTGGTTAATGATATCTACCCCTGCATTGTGCAGTGAGAGTCATGTCTGTACTTAGAAATGCAAGCAGAAAGCTTCAAAAAGGCATAACATAGATGAGGGCAGAGCTAGAGAAATCTTGTTTTACATTCTTCCCTCCTCCCTCTCCAGCATCAGTAATACGAGGAGCCCAAGGGACTGAGCTGCCGGGCAGGTTTTGCTCTTCCTCCTCCCTCTAAAGCAGCCTTTAAAGTCCATGGGAGCATTTTCAAGACCACTGATTTGTGCTCAGTTTTGCCGGACTGCAGCAAATGGCTCCACTGACCTAAGCCTGCTTTGTATGTCTGTCTTCGGCACAGCCAGATTTCGGAGTATTGGTTCACTTTGATAGTGTTCAGCCTGCTTGGCCTCCCCTTTGGACAAGTCCCGTTTCTCAGCACTGCAGGAGATCACTGCCATATGGGGATGGAGGGGGCTGGTGATCTGGCATGTTGTGTGGAGTGGGCTGCAGAGGTTGACCAATGAACTGATGAACACAGTATGGACCAGTGGTTTGGGATCTACACCCTGCACGAGAACATACCCATGATAGAGCAGAACACCAGTTTGGTTATCCGTAGGCTTCCCTAATTACCTCTGTTGAAGACTCCTCTCACTCTTCGGGAAATTATTCTCTTTGCCTCTGTTCAGGCTGATCCCTGAACCAGCCTTTGCGGCTGTCTAAGGTTTAGCTTTCTGCACCATTTATTTGTTGTCTGTTCCCACTTAAATTGCCAGTGTTGATGCCATATGGCTCACTTAATGGATAAATAAGCCAGTGTATGTGGTGTAAATATTTCCTTACGAGTTAGATTGCAAATGAGAAAGTTGTTATTTCATTGGAAGAAATTGAGTTTTTAAAGTCTAGTTGAATAGTACTGTAAAGGACTTAACCATGAAGCTTTTAAATGCCTGATGCATCCTTTTTTTTTTTTTTTTTTAATAAATTAACTAGATTTTTAATTACCGTAGCAATGTTTAAACCTGCCCTTGGTAAGACTCTCTCAGATCTATTGGGATGTTATAAACGGCAACAAAAGACCCAGCTTGTTTTTCAGGCAGTGGATATAGCATAAAAAATGTCAGGTTTAAGAGTACTACGATTATGTGATATAAATGGTACAATGGAAAATTCTAGGCAACTTGCAGTGCATTTACTGTTGTACAACCTAATACCCTCAGTTCAAAGTTTAACAAAGCCGCAAAGGCTAAAACAACAACAACCCCTCTCTCCCATGAATGTGCTCTGGGAAGAGCTTGTAGCTTATTAAATTATTACAGATTCTATAAAAGGATATATCTCAAAGCTCATCTCTCAGATGTACTTGCCCGTATGTGTACATTGAGTTAACTTGCTGGCAGGCTTGCCAAGAAATGCATATGGGAAGGAGAGGAGCATCCTGATATTTACTGCCCTTAAAACAATTTGAGGATAATGTGGCCCTATCTGTTTCTTGAACCCTGCCCTTTCCACAGACTGCTTTAACCCGACTCTGGAAACAGTTGTGAGAACAGAGGTGTTTAGCTGGTGCCAAGGAGTTGTCATGGTTTCAGCTGGGATGGAGTTTACACCAGCTGCTAGCAAGAAAGTCGTGCTATGTTTTGGGATGAAAAGTACTGTTGATGGTGCGCTGATGTTTTTGGTTGTTTCTGGGCAGTCAAGGGCTTTTCTGCTCCTCACACCACCCCACCAGCAATCAGGTGCACAAGAAGCTGGGAGGGGACACAGCTGGGACAGCCGACCCTAACTGACCAAAGGGATGTTCTATGCCATATGACATCATGCTCTATATAAAAAGCTGGGAACAGAAAAAGGAAGGGGATACACTCAGAGTTATGGTGTTTGTCTTCCCAAGCAACCACCACACGTGATGGAGCTTGGCTTTGCCAGAGATGGCTGAACACATGCCTGCCGATGGGAAGTGGTGAATTAATTCCTTGTTTTGCTTTGCTTGTCTCCGTGGCTTTTGCTCTACCCATGAGTTTTTTCTCACTTTTCTGATTCTCTCCTGAATCTGAACGGGGGGGAATGAGTGAGCGGCTGCGTGGTCCCAGCTGCTGCCTGGGGTTAAACTACAACAGGAGTCAATGGGGGAAGGAAAATTTAAGGAGGGGGTGGATGGGTTACAAACTTGTCCTCTTTGCAGAAATCTGGAGTAAGACTTGGTTGATCAAGATCCAGCTCAGACACATGAACATATTTCAATGTTGTTTAAAAACCATGTTTTTAATGCTCTGCCATCTTCCAGAGCTTAGTGTTAAACAGTTTTTGGTTTTTTTTGTTTTAGGAAAAGTTCCCAGGTATTCAGGACTGAGCACAACTCTGATATGGTCTCATAGAACCACTGGGCAGGCAGCGATGGCAAGTAGGGAGTACTGTGGCAGTGCCTCTGAGGAGACTGAAATCACAAGACTTCCCCTGCAACACAGCAGTGCGTTGCAGAGAGGGTAGCGAAGGGAAGCAATATTCAGACCAACTAAAGAGAAGACCAAATTTGAACTATTTGTGAAACATGATGTAGCCTTAGGCATGTTGTTAATGTCTCGTGCATGTAGGTTGCGCTCAGAAAAGTTCTAGCTGTTATCTAATGGAATAAATTGTTCCTGGCGCTGGGTGGTAATGGTCTTGAAAGCGAGGGGACTCCTGAAGCACATGAGGAGCATCTGTTGAAAGTCCAACTCTTGTGCATTTTGGTGCCCTTGAAATTTAGGCTTCCATTTCAAGTGTTGGATTCTGAAGATAAACCCTCTGGCTAAGGCAGGCAGACAATATTTCCAGGGAAAAGTGGCTGAAAGAGCAGAGCTTCAAGTGGTTTGGTCTAATCTTCTTTTGAGAAGCCAAATGATGGGTTGCTGCAAAAACCCGCCTGGAGTTTGCTCTTGGAAGCAACAGTGACCCTCTGTTTAAGCGAGATGCAGCCATGTGCTGCTGGGGTGAACTACTGAGGCATGGTTTTATCTTGTTTGAACGGGACATGCAGCTGTTTTGGATTTCTTGGGATTTAGCCATACAGGATTTTGCCACTTAGTGTGAGCAGTATGTGCTGCGAAATGGGGATCTTGGCAGGTGGCTGGGGCTGTGTTTGCAGCTGAGTTACTGACCTGATACTGTCTTTGCCCTGTCTGGTGTTGGACAGGCTGAAATTAGTGCCAATTTTCTCATCTTTTGTTCCTTCCCCTGGGCACACACAGCTTCCAACCACTGCTGGTACACGTAATGCCAGGTTTTGAAAGCAAACGTCCCAGAGACTGTGCTTGCTGGCAGGGAGCCGGCTTCCCCGTCGGGGCTGGTGAGCCAGGACTACCTGGCATAGCTCCGCAGTCCCTGAACCAGCTGGGAACGTGCACTCCTGACACCAAATTCCTGGCCTTGTTTCAGTTACAGAATTAAAAACACAGTGGTGGGGAGGAAGAGTCCACTTCTCCACATGCCATCGGTCACAAGAGAGAGTCGGGTTCCTGAGAAGATCCCTGTCACTTGGAGGAGAAAACAGGGAGGACATATCTTGTCAGAAATCCTGACAATGTGTTTCTTCCAGACTGGCTGCCTTTTCCCTCACAAAGCCTGAAGATGTTTGAGTAACACCATGGTATGCTGTGTCGACTGCAGTATTTCACTGTTGCCATTGGTGTGGTGTGCAAGGCTGGTCAAACACCTTCTCTCTAAACTTCTGTGAAATTTTCTTTCTCTAACAATCCAATTTACTTTGCCACCAGGGATTTCCCCATATCATTTTGCAATAATTTTGACAGTAAAAGCAATGTTTGCAAAATGTTTGTCCGACTCCCACAGAGCCCAGTGGCTATTCCACGGTGTCACCGATAACTTGGAGCATTGGTGGAGCTCCCACTGCAGTGTTTGCAACTCAGAGAGTCTCCAGGTTGGATAAAGAGTGTAAAGAAATGAATACTTTTGTGCTCAGTGTCATATGTGCTTGGAATGATCTGCTGGCAGAAATTTAATTTTGTTTCCAGTAATTTGAGGTTATAGATAGGATTACATCTCCCAGTCAGAGAGAGACATTAATCAAGAAATAGGCCTCTTAATCCTCCTTTCAATTTTAATGAAACACTGTAAAAATGCCTTTCACTGGGGGATGTCAAGTATCAGTTGGGCTTTGATTAACATGCTTTTGTGACAGGTTTACTGTTGTACCATGTACCAAGTTATTCAGCAGCCTAATTTAAGCTGTCTGTCAAGAGAAAACAAGTACAAAGAGAGCATTATTTTCTCATTGGAGTTGCAATAACAGACTTGTGTATGTACAAATATATATATTTTTTTTTTAAATGCTGGTTACTCTGCACCCGTTGTGACATTTTTAACCTTCAGAATAAATGGGGAAAGGCTGGACGTGACACAAATCACACTGTCCCCTGAATGACAATTAGGAAAGTGATAAGAAATGGGAAATGCTGTTACAGCTGATACAAACTAAGCATTTGTCTTTCTCACAGCAAAGTGGAATTTGGACCAACTCTGCTGGAGTATAATGGGTGCAAATCTGGGGCAATTGAGAGGAGCATTGGGCCCTGAATCTCTAATCTTCCCTTCTTTTTTCCTCTCCCCTTTCTGAAGTCAAAACACATTTTCGATGGTGGCTTTGTAGTTTGAGTTGCGTTTGGCTTCTTATCTGCTCAGTTCTTTCTAATGTGGCTTGATTATATTAGATATGAACTTCCTTGTGGCTGGAAGCCAACACCAGACAGACTATTCTCTCTCCTAGTTGCTGAAACCTGACAGGGGAATGCCAAGCCTTTTCACAAGAGTTGGTTTATTTTTAGAGAGGTTTTTTTCGTGCCTCTTTAAAAATTGACCTCTCAAAAAATAATGACTCCAAATCATCTCAAAGTAGAATATAGCTGGAGTCTGGAGTCTTCCATGCAAATGCAGCCTCTTCCAGCTAATGCGGCACAAAACCCCACAGGCTGCACTCGCCAATCTGACACCCACCAAGTTCTAACAGCTCGGTTAACTGAGAGAAGTTTTCTATGTGAGTGGGTGCAATCGCACTCTCCAGCCTCAGAATATGGATTAAAAGCTTCACAGTGCACGGTCTTGTATGTCGGCTGCTCTGTGGACACCAGAAATCAATTACAAGATTATCTTTTCCCTTTGCAAAGTTTATAAGTGAACTCTCAATCTAATTCTGATGACTAACTCTCCCTGGGAGCCCGCGGCACCACAGGCCTTGCTTGGCTTGTTGGAGGGAAGGGCTGGTGGGGTTGCAGTGTCTTGAAGCAAGGGAGTGGGATGGGCTGGCAGGTCTTGCAGGCAAGCTCTGCAGAAGTGGCCAGTCCTCTCTGAACAGGGGTGTTTTTCTCTGTGGGGAAAGGACAACTTGCTGGGCTACACTTGGGTCTCCTTTCAGCAGGGTCCCTTCACGGCTGGCCAACGAGGATTTTGCAGGAAGGAAGGCTGGGGCATGTTCTGGCCTGTCACATTTCCTATGGCACTGGGGACCTGAGCAGGTCACAAACTCTACCTCCCCCTGCTAATCTTCCAGGGTGCTCTGTACATCGTGGTGACCTGAGAGGATGTTCAGGAGCCATTTGTAACATCTTAATGACCATATTAACACCTCTAATTGTAAATGATGGGGAAATTAGTCTCAGCATAGCAGCTTGAAGAATTATATTTGCCCTACTAAAGTGACAGAATATTCATTAATGTAATAGGAAAAAAAAAATCATCTCCTTGGGATTAGTCTCTTTGAGGAGCACAGCCTGGCTGTATGGCTCTTTTCAGTTTCTTTAAAAAAAATGCAGGTTTGGGTGCAACTTTTGCCAGAAATGCTCAGCTGTCCAACCTATTTATTCCATGAAACAAACTTACAGCAACTATGTCTACTCTGCCTCTGACTTGATTCACAGGGAAGAAGTCTAAGAGTGAGAAAGTGACGCAATCTTTATTTTATACCAGGCCAAAGAGTCTTGTGGCCCCTGAGGGAACCCACTGAGGTAACCAAGGTGCATATATTTAGTGTCAGAAATGACACTGGAGCTTGTGCCAGGTCTGCAAGCTTCTTAGTATTTATACTACTCTTGTGCTTGAGGTCTTATCCAAAAGCAGAGTTGTTTTTCTGGAGGAGGCTGTGTTTCAGTAGAACCAATCCCAGCTTTGAAGACCTTGCTGTCCTCACCAAACAGCCAAAACCTGAGGCAGCAGAGAGAATAGGGGACCTAGACTGGCAGTGTTACATTTCTGGCTCTCTTCATTATGTTTCCCTGCTATAGGTAAGTAAACACACATGCAGATTGATTTTGGCCGTGAGGCAGTGTTATTCCTTTCAGTGGAAGCTATGGGTCTGCCTTCAGTCACTTGCCAAAATTGGATTTGAAACCCTGAAACTAGCTTTCTTTAACATGTTGGCTTGGTTACTTACTTAGCCAGTTGACATGGAACAAGTAGCAATTTTCCAGGGCTGTCTCACTTGGTATTTCCATCACAAATCTGAGGGACCCCATGGGATCTCTTTGGAGCTAGGGGTCTGCTCAGGAGATGACAGTGGTACTTTGGGTGAAGGGCAGCCCTAAAGGCAGCCTCATTTTCCCAACCACCTTCATGTGGTACTACTATCAAACAACTTGCATGGTGAAGCTAAGGATCTATTTAAACAAGCTTTTCCAAGCTTTCTTTTTAATGTTTTAACCAATGAGCATCCTGGTACCTTGGATGCGGTGGCACTGGATTTTTTTGATAAACGCATCTGAAATCTGAGTAGTGAGGTTGTCATTGTTTCAAAAATAGCTTTGCTCCTAAGTGAAAGCTGTCATTGCAGATGTGTTTTAGCTCAGTGGAAACATCAGGACTGTGTTTGGGACTGTAGGATCATGACATCTTTTTAAGCACAGTGGGAGACAGATGGGTGAGCTGCCAACTTGATGCAAAAACAATAAGAACAAATGAGCTTTTTAAAAATAGAACAATTGCATTTGGAAAAGGGATTGGAGGGGCGTGAAGTTGAGAGGGAAATAATTCTCCCATGATCCTATCCTGGTATATATTAAAAAAAACATGTTGCGACATTGTCTTTGTTAGCAATGAAGTGACAAACTGGAGTGATTCCAAAATGGCTGGCTCCAAACTGCTTTCATATTGACCTGAAATGTCAGCTGCTATTATGTTCTGCTGACCACTGATTGCTTCCAGAGTTGCATTTTCTTCTGTGAAATGAAAGAAGTTTCATCTCAGTGATCTCATGTCTTCTGGTGTTTGTGAAGTACGATAGTCATGGGAAATGATAGTGCCTTTATTTCGAGCCACTTCTCAGTTCATGTGAAATGCATTGTTAATCTTGAAGTTATTTATACTGTGAGAGGGTGTTTTGTGCAAGAACAGTGTATTTGCTCATCTAGAAGATCCTTCACCTTCTTATAGCCAGCAAACCAAGGTGGTAAGTACCTCTAATTTATTTCACTTCCTTCCCACACATGTACACAGAGTTGGGCTTTGACACAGCAACATTGGTATCACACTCTGTAGGCAAATGGATTTTTTTCTATGGAGTTATGCAAAAAAACATGAATATAGATAAATGATACTTCTGGTAGCAGTATCCTTCAGTTCTGTGATCAGGTCTCTAATGACATGATGGAAAGCATGTGTGAGAGGTTTGTGGTTTTTTTTAATCCCCTTTACAAAACTGGAGAATGTTCAGGTAATATTTTATTTCACATAATGCAGGCTTAAAGTTATGTGAAAACCTCTTGGCTTTTAATTGTAAAGGGAAATGAACCAGGGGATCTGTAAGACCTTTTCAAATTTTCTCTTCTGAAAACCAATGTAATATCATTTATTTGTATTCCTATATTCTATTTTTCTGTAGTTATCACTTGAAAAGGACTCTTCAAAACAAAAGTGAGGGAAGTAGGTCTATTTTTTTGGAAAAGATAAATAGGTCTGTTATCTGCTAAAGATTGGAATGAAATATAATGACTGGATCTACTCTTGTAAAGTAGCAGCAACTGAAAGATCTGTAAATTGTAGGAAAACTGGTAGGGGTTGGGTGGTTTTTTGTTTGGGTTTTTTTTCTTTTTTTTTCTTCTTCCAAGAGACAGATATTTCCCCTGCTGGAAAAATCCCAACTGTTGGGTTGGACGGAATTTGATTGGCTTACTTGGTTTCTGTGATAATTGGGCTTCAAGAGGAAACGTGTTTGAAAATGGGGGAAGTGTGCAATCTTGGTAAAGTATTACTTGGGCAAAGGAGAAACTGGCCCTTACATCCCTACTATTCAGTACCCCTGTGGTTTTTTCTATGTCTTTGTAAGAATTTTCTTCCAAGCGAGTGGTCATTAACTAAGCGCAGCCAAGTCAGTCTGAGGGTTTTCCCAATGTCTAGGTAGCAGTACAGATGGACTCTGAGGAGATGGCCTTAGGCCACTGACAGTACCTGTTCATGTACCAGTTTCCTCCTTCTCATTAAGGTCCTACTCAACACTTTTATTTCCTTCCTAAAAGGAGGAGGAAAAGAAGTGTAAAGGAGAACAGTCATGTTTTTGTAAGATGCTTTGACCTTCCTCCATTTTGTGTGCCTTAAGAATTAAAAGATGAAACAGCAGCACTCTGGACACTATTTGTACGGTGAAGTCTGACAGTTTTGTCCATTGAGACTATTCTCTCTTTTTCTGTTACGTCCCAATTAAAACTAAACTCAACTCATGGAAGGACCAACAGCTTTAATGGGCTTGAGTCTATTGTTTTTGTTTGAGTTTTTTGTTTGAGTTGTTGTTGTTGTTATTTTGTGTTTGGTTTTTTTTTTGTTTTAATAGAGAGCTAGCTTTGTTCTATCTGATCAATTATTAAGAAGGAAATAAAATTTATGGCATTTTTATCAGTTCCTAAAGGAATGCTGAAGTACTCTAAATAAAGATAAAACCAGCTCCTTGCTGAAGGAGTAGACAAAGAGTTGAATATTGGCAAGACAAGAAAAAAATTGGTTTCCTACTGCTGGGCTTGATGTTTCTGAATGCTGGGTGGGGATCAGGTAAACAGTTGAGGTGAACACTTTAAAGATGAAATCCATAACATGAAAACCAAAAGTAAAGAGTCCCTTAATAGTTGTGACAGTGATCTTTACGGAGAAAATAAGCAATGTAACAAGGTTTTGGCAGAAGGACAGACGTTTAAAGGGTCTTGTGAGTGGGACACCCAAACAACAACTCAGGATGTTTTACTTGCATACAGGCAATGAGTTATGCGACTTGATTAATGGCAGTTTCAATGCTTGAATTTGTCACCTTTCCCGAGCACTCGAGTGCCTGTCATCGCATTTATTAATTGTGGCAGCCGGGACCTGTGCAGCCAGCCTGGCTTTCAGGCAGGGTGCAGTGCCATCTGCGCATCCAGCCCGGGACCCTGCCTGCCTGCCCCGTCTCACTGCTGTCCGCAGCCACGGCGGAGGCTGAATTCCTCGCTTGGATTAGTGCTGGGAAAGATGCTCTTGGCAGCTGGCTTCCCAGTTCTGAGCGGAGAGGGGTCTGGGCCCCATTTCCTAACTGGAAGATCATATATCCTTATAAACTATTAAGACTTTTTATTTCTTACATGGTGCATGTGTTAGTCTGCTAAGCAAATTTTTCTCCTAAGCTTCCCTACTTTTGGCAGTTCTCTGTTCAGTTTTAGCCATAACTTTTGATGATTGTACTCTTCAGGTCTGGGAGCCCATCTATACAACATCCCCAAAGTATGTTCTTCCTAATGCAAACAAATCAAATGATTAATGTCTGACCCTAGCATGAGCCGGGCAACCTCCCTGGTCTTGGAGAGAGCCTGGGATCCTGCTCAGCGCTTGCAAAGCGAAAGGTTTGGATTAGAACAGTCATTATTTGCAATGTTACCTTGGGAGCCTCCTGTAATACCAGCGACTGTAACAGATTGGTGTAGCTTCAAGCTATTTGGGATAGTCAGGGAAAAGACAGAGAATTTTTAGAGGTTTCCTTCAGTTTTTCACTGAATTTTTCCCTGACAGTACGTTAAAGGTGCACCTATGTTAGTACTAATACTATTATGAGTCAGAAGCAGTGCTTGAGATTTATTTTTTTAATCTCAATTCACTTTGTTGGAACAAAATGGGTGAAGCTCTTCTTGTTGCTTGCCAAGCTAGGATGACAGAGAAGGCTCGGCTGTTTTTCACCACTCTGCTGAGAAGAAATCTGTTTCGGGCAGCTGCTGCTTTTATTGTAATAATCCGTGGAGAGCGCAAACAGAAAGGCACTGGGGGCTGGATCCTGTGTGCTGGGTTCGAGGAGATGTTGTGCCCGTAAAGGGAGTGTGGAGGAGTATCTGCAGCACAGCTGAGAGCAGTGGCACAGCGGGTGGTGCAGAGCAAGCTGAAAGAGCGCCTAGGGGAGACGCTTCCCAAGATGAAGGGGTTCCTGATGAATGAAGCCATGACTAACTGGTGACCTTTGGAGGAGATTGGTGCTTCCAAAGGATCCCAGAATAGCTTTGTTTACACAACTTGCAAATAATTGAAATATTCACAGCACTATTGAGTCATAGAAAGATGAAATGGTTTTACAGCCTCTGTGATGATTCTTGTACATCTGCAGGGGTCTGCCTGTTGGGAATCTCATTCCTAACAGTAGAAGTAGCAACTCTTACTACGAGTCAGAGCTCAAACTTAGCAGAAGGCCATTAGGGTGCTGGTAGCTTTAGTAAACGTGAGTCGGTGCAACAGCAGGAGTAGACCACAGGGCTCCTGCCATAGCCCCGGTCACTGCTCAGCAGTGAGCACCTCTGTCCTCCTGGAATTCCATGGACCTTTGGTTGGAGTCCACCCCATGTTTTCCTCCAGTCTGGTCACTTACAAGTGTGCTTTTGAGGTGGTCTTTCCCTTTCAAATGGATTGAACTCCTCCAGAGGACTCCAAAACAAGCAAACAGCCCTCCCAAAGCTCTTCCCAGGAGAAGGTAGTTACTCAGCTGCCTTTACTGACGCTCTCCTGAAATGTCTGTCTTACAAACCATGCGTGAAGGGCACCAGGAGGAATGATCCTTATCTTTGGGGAACCAGGGATGTCTGTACAGCCAAGCAAGGCTTTAGAGATGTATTGCTGCTCCCTTTTTGGTTCAAGATAGAGTCCCTTTTGTTCAAATGCAATGCAGGTGAATAGATTCCCCAGGGTGAGTCTGTCCCATCCTGGGTTTTATCACAGTTTACAGAGCCAGCAGGACTTTTGTTGGATCCCCTTGTTAAAATATTAGCTGCACTTCACTGAGAAGCCTAATGCTTTAAATTCTGCTACAATGGCCTCCCACCCCCTGCAAATGTAGGGGGACAAATTCTGGCCAAATAAAGGATCTGTAAAAAGAAACATCTCTTTTTATATGACACCCTGTTAGCCCTAATGACAGTTTTCTCTCTGTAAGTGCAGTAAAGTATGGAAATATTGCTGTGCTCTATGGTGCAATTTTCTGACTGTGATTTTCGTTGATAAAAGCCTTCAGAGAGTGCATTTCCCTTCCCACTTATCTGCCATCAAAAGACAGCAAATACATGAAAAATTCAGCTGTCACTCTAAACAAAATATACAATTACTCTGGGTTGATGTTTTAAGCAGAAATAATTTCCATGGCGAAATCCTGCAGCTACTTTCTAAATGCTGTGATGTTTGCTTCTAGCTTTTTGCATTATGCATGTATCACCTGTTCTAGATATTTGAATGCAAAGATGAGATATCACGAGTTAAAACTTAGCACTTGCCAGATTAAATATTTGAGGGGCTGAGCCATAAGTTCATTACATGACTGCTATTTTGCACTGGAGAATGAAAAATCTTTCCTAACCTGCCAAAGGCAGGTTATTTTAGGAAGCTGACAAAGAGGGCAGATGTTATTCAAGTGGTTGGATAAGAAAAGGAAATAGTACATGTTAGCTCTTCTGGAATAAGCAGATAGATGAAAGAAGGTGGAAATGTTCCTGAAATGTGCTAATTTGTTTAGACAAATCTAAGCAGAAAAGATAGGATGGAAATTTGGTACTTCATCTTTCACAACTTGAAATATCAAACTGGGCTTCCTTGTGTCTCATGTTGTTTGGACTGAATTTCTTTTGGGGCATCTCTGGACCTTGAAAGCAACCAAAACTGAGAAATTAAGAACGGTGTTCCTTGTGGCTTGGTTCTCTCTCTCTTTTTTTTTTTTTTTTTTTTTATACAACTGATATTAGAGATCAAGACGACTGTAACCTTAATATAATTGTATTTAGAAGCAGAGATGGAATTTCTTCTTATTTTTGTTTCAAGGGGTGAACCTAAAAATAATAGTAAAAAGCAACTTATCGTGACAAAACAAACAAAACTTTTTCTTTCTGACTCAAACTGAAAGATCTTTTCTCTTTTGTAAGTCACTTAGGCTTTATTCCCCTTCCTCTCTCCTCCTCAACTTTAAAAAAAAAAAAAATACACTTCATCTGTGTCATTCTGAAATGCAAACTCAAAACTCAGTTTAAAACTTCAAAAAGTATTTTAGCACTCCTGAACTAGAATTGTTGAGTTTGGAAGAGAAATCTCTCCCTGCTTAAAGCAGAAACATCAAAACACTTTGAAAACCTAAAGCAAAAATATTTTTGTACTTTTAATGTCACAGAATCACAAAATTGTTTAGGTTGTGAGGGATCCCTGGAGATCATCTAGTCCACCCGCCTTGCTCAAGCAGGGTCAGCTAGAGCAGGTTGCCCGTGTCCAGTCGGGTTTTAGGTCTCTCCACAAATGGAGCTGTCTTGGTTTTGTCCTGAAAGTATTAGTTAACTTGAATGTTAATGCACTAATAGTCTCTGCAAATTTATAATTTTTCAAAAAGAATAAGAAAAAAAAAATAATCTCCCACCTCACCATGTTACTCATTTCCCAGAAAATATTGCCATTTGCACAAGTTTGTTTTTTGTTATTATTGATTACGCATGTAACATTCTCTGGAGAGCACTACGGCACCTTCTGGTTTCATACAAAGTAGTCTCATTCATTCTCCTTGTGGAAATTTTCATAGTATAATTAAACCTGGTTTTAGTTCAGAGAGTCTTTGCAGTAAAGACTCGTGTATGCTGGTGAGGTCATGTCACCATTTAAAGTTCCTGCAACTAAAGAAAGTCCAGAATGCAGGTATGTTGCATCCAGTTCAATTATATTAATTCAGTTTGAGAAAATGAGTATTTAGCATTCCGTGGTGTGTAAAGATATCGTTTCGTAGTGGCAGAGAAAGTCATCAACCTTCACATGCAAGCAGCATAGCTAGTTATTCTGACCTGAACTAGTCCTGCTCTCAAAATGGCAATGGGTCCACTGCACCACACTCTCACTGCTGAAAGGTTCATGGATTTCAGTTTCTCTCAAGCCCAGGTCTAAGCTGTAGCACCTCATCAGTGTCTCCCATCTAGTCACCCATGCCTATTCCTAGGGATAGACCATTTGCCTGCTCTTTCTTCTCTGGTTATTGGAGCTAGTTCCAGCCTTACAGAGGTCCAATGCATAGCAGGACTCAGCCTACAGGAGCAGGATTTTAAGCAGAGGAAAAACCAAACCTCTTGGCGAGACTTAGTCAAGTCAGTTGCTCTGCTGTTCGTATTTGTACAGCAGTGGTGCTCAACTCTACAATTAAGATCATCCAACACCCTTGCATAAAGGTCAGGCAGCAGATGCTGCCACTAGACCTGACAGATTCACTGATAAGCTTCACTTCCAGGCAAAGCTTATAAGAAGAAAATGAAGTATCAACATTTAATATTTCCAACAACACATGTGCATACACAACAGTGCATACACACATCTTAGCAGTGAGTTTGTTCTTCACTTTTTAGTAGAAATATGCACTACTGAGGCTCAACCTTTTGAAAACCATGCCACACACTAAATAAAATGGATATTTTAAAAGAGGTATGCGACACAACTGTGACTAGCAATTCTTTAAGTACAGTGAAGTGTTTGTGTAGCTAATGGCAAATGAGATGTGTTCTGAAGAATGAATGGATATTGCACTAATATACAGAATATCTTTGCATAGTAATAATTGAAGAAAAATCAAATTATTCCAGAGTCTGACTAGCCATTGAGTGGAGTTATATGAGAATGTAAATTGGAGAGCGAAGGGACAATATCTCTGTATTCTCACCAATCTTTTATAGGTAATGAATTGTTTAGAAAATTTAGCTAGGGAAAAGCTTTTGAATTGGAGCCTTACAGTCCTTCAGGGTATTCTTAGAGGTTATCTCTGCAAGGCAGGTGGATGAGGAAAGAGACAAGCTTAACCCTATAAAAATAATTATGATATATTATTAGCAACTAATGGCAACCTAATGGGGTCTTTTTCAGGAAAGACACCACTCGCTGCCATTTCTCTCTGTCATATGCATAAAAAAGCAACTCTTAATGAAACCTACATTCTGATAATTTCTCAGACTCAGTGAAGTTAGCAAGAAACTTTCTGCACTTGAAACTTCACACATTTCAGTATATTTCTGTGCTACTATCAATGGGAACACCCCACCCAGGCAGCATGCAGCAAGGTTCAACACTTAAATCGGCATTAAAAATCTGTTGAGACCACGTGACCTCATAGATTGAGCATGTACCTGGGGTTCTTCCTTTCTCACCTAAATCTTTCCTTTCTGACATTTATTTTTTACCTGAAACAAACTGGCATGACCTTATGGTGGTTTACATGTCAGAACCTGTGGGATAGTTTTACTTCACAAAGGCCTAAAAAGTGCTCACAATAGTTGTGTCCCTACAGGCTTTGTGGATAGAATGCAGAGACCCTATACATACCCCATAAAGCCAACAAGGGGAGGGGGAAAATCACTAGAAGAATGGAATTTGAGAAACTGATCAGCAAATAAAACGCCTCAGGCACAAAGTCTCACTCCACAGTCCATTGCCTAGAAAGACTTAGCGGTTGGAGAAGGGGCAAAGGAGGGGTAGAAGAGGACAAGGACAACATTAGCAAAAACCAAGGCACATTAAATAGTCAATCAGTGATTGCTGCAGTTGGAGCTCATCATCTGCTTAGCACTTAATGTCTTGGCCTTTTCAGAATGAATTTTATTAATACTAATGTCTTAAAACTGTAGCAGTCATTATCTTTGTTGATTCTTGTGATGTTTCAAAGTGAAGCTCTTCTCCTCTTACTGTGGATTACTTGCCTCTACCAAATTCTTCCTGTTGCCATGGGCTGTCAGACACTACAAACATGCCCCTGGGATCTCTGAGAAGGAGTGTCAGGACTACTTCCCTGTGAACTCATACTGACTACTCCTGGTGACCTTCTTCTCCTTCAGATATTTGGAAATGGATTGAAAAATGCAGAAAGCCGTCATCTTCCCAGGGATTGGAGTGGGGCCAACCAACCTGTAGTTTCCTGGATTCTGCTCCTTGTTCTTCTTGAAGACACGAGTGATGTTTGCATTCTTCTAGTCTGCAGGAACATCTACAAATCACCATGAACAAGAGAATCAAGAACGGCTTTGCAATGATATCAGCCATCTCCCTCAGCACCTCATGATAAGCTGTCATGGGTTTGCATGTGTCCACTTTGTTTAGATGTTCCCTGATCGAGGTGCCTCTTCCACCAAAGTAGGTCTGCCTTGCTTCAGAATCCCACTGGTCTCAGGGTCCTGGGACCGCTGAAGGTTGGTCTTACCAGTAATGACCAAGATGAAGGCGGCATTGAGTATCTTGGCCTTTTCTGTGTCCTTGGGGAGGAACTTTCAGCTACATTTGAGTGATGGTGGCTGCATTCTGATGAACTGTGCTGCTAAGGGTGACCTCCTGATGCCACCAAAATTGTCCTGGAAGACTTACCAGAGGAAATACCCCAAACACAGAGGGCTCAAAGGCTCATTTCTTTCAGCATCCCCAGTTCCACATGCTGCATTTGTTCTGGGTCTCAGGATACAGAGCTGCCATTATCTCCGGTCTCAGGAAAGGTTTGTTATAACCCATCATCTCTCCAGCAGAGCTCTCTCAGGTGATGCTGAGAATGCCTCGCTGGTGAAGGATGACTTTTACTCATACCCTTTTCTTTAGAAAACAGAGCATGAGTTTCTTGTATGAATTCTGCTGATCTTTTGCTTTTATTTCTCTTCTACTTCCTTCTATCAGTTTCCCCAATTAAGTGTAACAATTTGAGCTGCTCCAGGCCCTTGCAGCAGGAGCAGAAACATTTGCAATCCTGCAGAAAGATGTTTTTTTGTGAATTTCCTCTGAAATTGCTAGGCAAAAACGATTCTCTAAAAGTGAGGGCAGAGCAGAGACCTTGGAATGATAGTGCTGCAAAGACCTTATTCTTTGTCTTTTTCAAAACATTGATTTCTTGAGGAAGGGAGATCATCAACAAAGGAAAAAAAAAAACAACTCACATGCTGGGGTGGGCCCATTAGAGGATGCAGGCTCATTAGTCCTGCTAAATATGATACTGCGTGTAAAGTCAAAAAAGCAAAGTGAGGTCTGGAAAACTTGGCAGGAAATCAGCCAAGATCCATTATATTATCTTTCACACGGCTTGTTAGTGGTGACACTAATTGAAGGCTGGGCCCTCTTTTTTGCTGACTGTCTAACACAGGGCCATTTTAATTTCATCTGATTATGTTGCCCTATTGTAAGAACTCTGACAAAAACAGGATTTGTGGAAACTCCTACCAATGAGTCCTCGGCTGCCCAAAAGCTCTCTTGGCAGCTAGAAGGTTTCTGTTAGTAAGTGGACTGACCCATTTTTCATTTCTAAAAATCTCAGATAAATTGGCTACTGTGCTGCTGTGTTTCAGTTAAAGCTGACCAGGTTTTTGTAGCTTATCAATCTGTATTTACTACGTGTGTGAAACTTGTGGAAATATTAAAAATGCTACAATTCCTACCCACTCCCGTAAGAAAATGACTTGAGCAAGCCTGCCCACCTGAGGGTTGCCAAAGAGTGGGAGTAGATGAAATAAGTGCTGTTGTAGGAAAAGACCATTCAACAGTGGAATTGTTTTGGAAGAACCTTTTGTAGCACACTTGGTTAAGAACTGTGGTTCTTTTGCTGGTTTTATCGACATTATTTATAAATTCCTCTTATAGTTCCCTTGGTCTTTCTTTGCACTTTCTTGAGCAGACAAGCTCAGCTGTACTATGAGGAGCTGAATTTTACTTCCCCTGTATCACTGTAAATCTAATATGGCTCTGTGGAAGTCAAAAAGATCTGACATTGGTTAGGGGAGAAATGTTCCCACTAAAGAGCTTGGTAAAGAGAAAAATTCACTCTCCAATTGTGGAACAAATTAACTATTAGAAGCAGTCAGTTGGATGCAACTCTCTGGGGCTGATGACCAGAGAGACTTAAAAGTCCATTAAGCTGATGCCTAAATTCGTTCTTTGCACATAGTGTGCACAGAGGAACTGTCCTCACCAGCTGGGCTGTGGCAAGGTCCTGGGTTTCCATCAGGGAGGGGATTTGCATCAGCAGGAAAACATTTGGTGATTATGACTACCAACTGCGTTAATCATCGGCTTGAATTAAAAGTCACTGACAAGTTGCTTTGGGATTCGTGTGGCTCTGCAATGGAAAAAAGCCAGAATGAGCATTTCTGAGCAAAGTAGATGTGCCAGCAAAGGTTCATCCTTTTCCTCTGTTGACCACTGATGCATCACACAGAAATGGGGCTCCGTCAGAACAGGACAGGTCCATTACGAGGCAAAATCTGCCCCTTTGCTTCATGCGGTATGGGGTACGACACAGGGGAAGATGGTTTTGTTTGAGGAGGGGTATCAGTGCATGGTGCCCCAGGGACCTCACTGCTGCACAGCTGCCCCAAACAGGGCAAAGATGGGTCCTGCCTTCTACTGCCTGAATGGATTCTCCGTGGCCAAAGGAGGTTGGGTTTAGAGGACCACAATTCCTGGGGGCCACCACCAAGCGCTCTGGCTAGAGACCTCTGTGAAGCAGCAGCAGCCTTCTAGTCCCTTGAGCCATCTAGTGGTGCCTTCCTTGACTGTTGAGTATAAAATCTCACTGAAAAATATAAACAGCATCTGATTAATCTGGAAAGAGGGATTAGTGCCAGAAGCAGGCTAAAAAAATGAGACTGTCAATGTTTTGGTAGGTTACCAAAGCAACAAAAATTCTGGCCTGGAAATGGCAGAAAAGGTAAAGAGGTGGATACCAATGTAGGATGCTAAAGGCTAAGGAAGTTGATTTGGTATGGTCTGTCTTATTCTTTGTCTTGGTGTTTGCAGCACTTTATGGATGCTCATTGAACAAGGCTGGGATTTGAAAAGAAAAGCTGAACTTTCCAACCTGAAACCTCAAATCCTTTTCTGATGGGTTTTGTAACTGAAAAGCGGAAATAGAGTCTTCAGTAATTCAAAAAAGATGTAATGATCAAAGCTGCAATTAAGTGTGGTGAGTCATCTTACAATTGTCCATGTGCTAAGAAGTACAGGCTGTGTGAGAGATCATGTTGTCACGACTGGTTTTGCTCAATGAGGATATAGGAGCTGCTATTACTTCCAGCTACGGAAGCAATCTAAGTTCTGCAGACCTATGTTTATAGAGCAGAAGAAAAAGCAACAGTCCTGGGTCCCCCATTTGTGTATTTCACTTAGTAGTTCTGTCTGCAGCATCTGAATTCATTATGGTGCTTTATTACTTTTCGCCTTTTTTCAGAGTGTCTGCTCTCAGTAAGAATCTTGATATTTTTTTTTTTTCAGTTTACACTAACAAATTACCCAGCAAAACAAATACAGAAGAACTGATCTTTAGAGTATGAATATGTTTGGGGTTTGTTTTTTTTTTTTTGGCTTTCTGCAGCATGCACTAACAATGAAATATTTAAATGAACATTTCACAATATGTGCATTTTCTCAAATTACAATTGCAAAAGACAAGGAAATGAAGATAAAAATATCCAACCGTGCTGTTTCTCAGAAACCCTCACAAGTAATCTAATGTTTCCCTTTAAATCCTGTTGGTTTACTCTGCTTGACACAAAAATTAGTGCTAAATACAATTTGGTTTCAGTATAAGAGAAACCCCTTCTTCCTAAAAATGCTTGGCTTGTCACACAGAAAATCATCTAAAAGGAAGCAGGAGAATTTGTAACCTTCTACTGGAAAAATATAATAAAAGATTTGGATATTCTGCTACAAGTCTTGCTTTCCCAGTTCCTCAATTCCTTACCTAATGGCAGTGAGGTATCTTCATGTTTTATTTTCAGATTCTTGTAACAGATCCAATATTCAAACTGTTACACACTAGAATGTGATTGCCTACTTTACAAAAATCATTGCTGCAGCTCTGCTCTTAAAGATTTATTTGTAAAACAAGCTTTTTTATCTGGCCATCTTTGACATCAAGTACTTCGAGTCAATGACAGATAGCTATAAATCAATGCTAGCTTTTACAAGAATCCCAAAAGGAACATCTAATGTAAAATATAATGCAATCAAATCAATTGGTACTTTTTTTGCAGCTTTATCTGAAAAAAGACCTGCTTAGTATGCTGAGAGACAAATCAGGTTATCTGATCTAGCAAGTCTTGCAAACAAGCAAATTCAAATATCTTATCATAGAACAAATCCATTGTGGTCACTTAATTCATTCAGTTGACATAACGCGCCTATAGAAAATGTTCTTGAATTCTTGCATTACTTTAAAAATACAGTCGTTTAGAAAATGAGAAGTAGTATTGTTATCTCTACTTTTGCGGTGTATTAGAATGGCCTTTATCTAGTGCAGTCAGAGTTGCCCCAGTTTAATGGCGAAATAGAAGAAAGGCCTGTTTAGAGAACATGGATCTTGAACCGAAGAATTTTATGGGCTTTTTCTGGAGGTGGTCCGGGTTAGGACAAACAGTTTGTGTCCTATAAACTGGGAGGGAGAAGCTGCCCATCTACAAAACCTAGGAATCAGTCAGTGGCGTTAGCATAGCTCAGCCTTGCCTTGCAACGGGGGAATGCTTAGCAGAAGCGGTGAGAACTTCTCCAAAACTTGGATGCAGCTTTCCACTGGGTTTTGACAAAATAAAGTCCTGATGCAGTGTGAAATGGTTTGTACCTGCCCATGGGGTGAAAGAGCTGTAATTGCCCTGCTAGGTCAGAGCAACGTCTTGGTCTTGATAGTGAGACGCAGAGCAAAACCCTTGCGAAGGAAGTGCTAGGCAGCACCATTATGGAATTTCCACAGGAGAGTTTTCTCCCCACCTCTCTGTCACTGGTTGGTTGATGCTCTGGGCCAGCAATGCTTTCATTTCTTATAGGTCATTTGTCCTCACCAATGCCATGGTGAAATTCTATTATCTGTGCTGATAGGGAATCTTTTGAAGTGGGATGATAGGGAACCTCCCTATCTCATATCAATGAATCCCCCAAATTCACTATGTGCTTCATAAATAAATTTGTTTCATTAATTCTAAACTTTTCTCCTTTTTCCCTTTCAAATTTCACTATGTACCCTCTACTCTTCTACTACAAAAGAGAAGGCTATAGCAATTGACTGACAGTAAAGAAGTTGATAAGAAGATCTGAGAGTCCTCTTTGTGTGCCTTTAGTTTTTCATGAATCTCTGCCCAGTTCCAATTTGCCTCTTCTCTAAATTCAGCCACCTCAGACATTCCAAAATTTTGTCATATATTTCCTGATAGCTGTGTCTCAACCACTCATCCATGCAAGTGGGGATGGCCTTGCTACCAGATATAATCACGAGTGGTTAACTTTAATGTTGATGAGAGCTAAAAGCTTGACAATGTGGAGGAGGACCTTTCAAGGCTCAGGTACTGAAAACAGTGACAAAATTTGGCTCCATTGTATTTCCTTTTTATGTGTGTTCAAAAGAAAATACTTGCATTTTAATATCAATCCAGCAATCTAAACTGAGAGGGAAGTAATTATACATGAAAGAAATACAGTCTTTTGTAACAAGGTTTTTAAATTATCAGTTTCATTCTATCATAATATTTTTATGATTAGATTTACCTTCTAATATTTTAATAACTTTAGAATGAAATAAGGAAGTCCTTTGCAGCTTATCTCACAAGCCTGTCTAGGACATCGCACTTAATGGGGTTTATAATTCAATATAACCACATCTGCATCTTTAATAATGCCTAACATTTAATCTTCATTGCACCACTTGAATCAAAAGATCTAAAATTAAACCTACTGCAGCTTAATCTAATAATAAACATGCATGACATTTTGTGCAAAATGTGTGCCTGATCAGCACGGTGCACTCTTACAATTGTATCAGATGTAGAAAAACATAGTTTAATCAGCCAAAGGTAGATGGTGACATTTAACTCCCACTGACACATCTACTTTGGGGAAACTCTAAGATCCTGCCCCTGGAAGAAAGGACCGGTTGTCAGATCATTAGCAAATTTAGGTCCAAATCCCACTAGTTAGAGCAGCATTAACACAGACTCTTACTTGTAACAAGTGGTCTTCAGACCCCTTAACTTCAGACAGGTAGTTTTGATACCTTCAATAGGAGCCTTGACTTTGTGGTCAGTGGTAAGATGCTCCTAATTTCCCTGGTAATTAACTGGAGCAACTGAGCTCCTGAGGCACCTGAATGTTGTTTGGCTTGCCAATACTGCACTGCAAGTGTCTTTCCCACCTCACGTCTCTGTGGCCCTTGTAGACTGTTACAAGCCTGCTGAGACCATGCTACCAGGTTCTCAAGTGGGAAGGTAAATCAGTCTGGATCATAAGAGTAGTCTTTCAGCCATGGGTAGCCACAGCCATGACGCTTGGTGGGGCCACAGTAGTAGGACTGAGCATCTCCACTGAAGAATTGAAGGGAGTGCGCATGAGACATAGACTTTATTTGTGAGCCCAGAAGGAACTTTGCATGAGAAAGTCCCCCTGAATTAATGGGACTTTGCACAAGCAGCCAAAGAGGTCAATTCCTGCAGAGCTCTTTGTGGACTCAGGCCTTTACATGTGACCTATGGGTTGGTGGCGTTTCTCTTCAAAGATGTAAATATTGCTTTGTGATTGGGTGTAGCCCTTTGTGGGCTACAACAGTTCTGTTACTGTGAGACCAGCATTTATCTCTGAAGGTGAGATAAGCAAGCAGGACAGAAGACATAACATGTAGAGATAACATTTTGGAGAACAGGCAGTGTTAGAATCATCTATAACATGTTTAGGTGAAATGATGAATTTATGAAAGCTGAGCCAAATTATTTAATCAGAAGCTACAACTTCTCATTTATCCTCTCATTTACCCTCAGGCCAGCTACACTCTGTTTTGATTCCTTACAGGTGCCAAAATTAGTAACAAGTCAGTGAAAGACTGGAACCTATATTAGACCTTGATCCAAGATGTACACTATTCTCCCGGTATCTAAAGGGCTCTGGTCCTTACTGCATTGTAGAACGGTCAGTGTGTTTTCTTTTAAATGCATTTTGAAGCTAGTATGGTAAACAACAGTGTAGATCCTCCATGTGAGATGCCTTTGTGATATTCTCAGGAAGCCCCCATCACAAATAAAAGGATGGTTCTTCACCAGGATCTGATCAGAATAACTTGACATAAGCTGGGTCAGGATAGGGAGCTTTGATCGGAGAAGATGAAAGACTGGTGAAAATTCTGCTGGGCCATAGAGTCCCCCGCTGAAGCTGAAACTTCACATTTCAACTGGGCTCCATCTGACTTTAATTAAATAAGGGAAGATCAAAGTCTACAAATCTCCCTGATCTGTATCAGCACGGCAAGCTAAAGGTAAAAATTCTCAGTATCTTTCTGTTCCTTTGAAGTCAATAGTGAACTTTGTGCCGTGCACAATGCGTGCCATTTGGGTAGCTGAGGGTTTACAATAATTTTGACGTAATGTTTATGCAAGGAAAGGGAGAAAGGCTGCATCTTGAAATGATGCCTTCACAGCTGTGGGTCCCCGCTCCTCCCCCAGGCTGATTTTATCTTTAGGATTTGCTTTGTCTTATGATGATGCCAGAGGCACAATTACATCTAATACATCAGGGAAACCATTGTCTTAGTTTTTCTTCAGTTATAAATCACAAACTATTCCATTTTTGTACAGCCACTTCCACTCCCGCCTTCCTTGCATACTAGTGAGGTGAGCTGGAGACTCACTCGATAAAAACATCCTGACCTAAACCAGCTGCAAATAGACAGTATAATAACACCAGCCCGCTGTCAGCCCTCGTCTATTTTTGTTTGATTGGTATCTGATTGTGATTGAAAGGCTTACTCCTTGCATTAGCTACCTTCAGGGTAGCCTTGAAAACGTGCCACATTTGGCAACTTGATAGCATCCTAAGGATAATGTTAGATCCACAGCGCGCACGGTGCAAAAAAAATACGAAAGCTGGCACCTTGCTACGCTGCACAGCAAAGGAAAAGCAACAGGGCAAGAATCTGAGAGACATGCAAAGAAATGGAAATGCCGCACGGCAGAGAGAGGAGCCAGTACACAGGCGTTAGCAGCTCCAGGCGGGACGAAATGGGGACTTCCCCAGGGTCCAGGCTGGCTTTGCGTTTAACTGGTGTTGCAAAATACAGTGTCCTTTCGCTGCGGTGAGGATCTATGTGAGGACAGCTTTGCCTGCGTACAGCTCAAATCAGGACTGAAATCAGAGCAGTTACCAGAGTTACACCAGGCTCTTATTTGTTGGGGTTGGGATTAAGGTTACGGACGGGTGTGGTGGTTTGTGATCCATCTCTGCTAGGGCTGTGTAGGATGCTTATATAAGACACATAAGGAGCAAAAATAAAATCAATTTTGATTATGTTGAAGAAAAGTCAGGAGAAAGTGATAGTAATGGGTCTGTTACAGGCGATGGCATTGGTTATTTCTATTTCAGTTTCTGTTTGACTGACAGTCTTAAATAATAGCTGTGAGGCCAAAAGATACAGATCTTCAAATCATACCTCCCTGAAAAGAAGGGAGGGGTGCTTGCAGAGGTTGAATAACTCAGCCTAAGAGCAACAAACCATGGCAATGAGCTCCAGAAGAGAGAATTAGGGATATCAACACACCTGATGAACAGAGTGATGCTCCAGCACAGAGACCAGGAATATCAACAGAAGAGCTGTGAGTAAATAACCCTCTCTTTCATCTGCACGGGAAATGCAAATACTAACTAGGTTATATTGCCATAGGAGTAAGAGGTGTCGTCGGTATTACATAAAATGTGGCTTGACTTTGGGTCGATGTACCGTATTTGATGCTGGCTTGCATTTGAGCTGCTCTCAAAATACCATGATAAAAAACAAACAGTATGCTGCTACTTTAGGTATCGCAACAAGATATATCAGAGAGGCCTAAGCACAGTCCTCACCAGCAATAAAGGACTTTGTAAAACGGAAGTTGCAATTGATATTTACATTTCTTGCTTTTTCAAAACATGTTAACGTGATTCCTATATCAGCTTCTCTAGTGGGTTTCTCATAAAATACTGAGGTTGGTCTCCTGTGCTATGTAACCCGTAACATACCAGTGGTGCTTTCTAATGAACCTCTGAAAGAGAAGGATTTACCCTTAAATGGAAAAAACTATGGAAAACCATTATGATCATTGATGAATGCCTTCTATACCGGTAGCCTTTCTCGCTCAGTGTCTGCTTGAGATTTTCTTTTTCTGCTTGGGAAGTAAAGCTCCTTTCAGGTTCCCAACTGAAGGAGTGGTTGTGTTTTCACCTGCACGGTTCATCCCCCAAAGCTCCCCTTTAGATGGGGGGTGAGAGACTGCACACAGCTGGGCAGGGCTTTGTGCCTGACTGTGCACACAGGGGTGAGTTCTGCCCCCAGAGATCAATTTTTGCCATCGGACACACTGGTATTGTTGCACTGGTGCTGAGGAACAGCTGGAGCTGGAGGAAAGAGATCTTTATTAAGGCTGCGGATGAGGGTAGGTGTTAGAGGGCAAGTGGGACTTGCTGTTCACCCTCCTTGTCCCTGGAGTTCAATACTGCACCGAAGCGGCGAATGCCTCAAACATGACTTTCATTTTTTGGTGCTACAGGCAGCCAGGGAAGTGATGGGGCAGCTGAGTCTGGGAGGGAGCTCTGATGTATTTTTACTGTTACTGTAAAAGGTTAATGTCAATACAGAGCCCTGACAGCCAAGCAGGGTTGTCAGAAGCACTTAGTGCTTGCATGGCCGGAATGGCAGAACAAGGCTGCTTCAGATAGCTCCCAAACCCCACCTCTTTTCCAGGTGAGAATGACAATGAAGCGTATTACTTTCTTGAACTATTTATTTGTGTGCTGGGTTAAGGAGTATCTATAACCTCCAGCAAATGGCTATCTGCTAGTGTATGCCCACTACAAACGTCCCATCCCACAAAGCTCTGGCTGTTTATTCCAACTGACGATGCTGTTTGTCATTTTTAGCTAATAAGCGTAGAAAAAGGAACAATGAACGAACGGTTCCCAATGGCTGTCAGTAAATTTATTTTGCAGTTAACAGCCTTTGTAATGCACAGACTAACTTTATCTCATTTCACTGTGGGTGTGCTGGGATAATTGCTCGAGTACTTTGTTAAAAAGAAAAGCTCTCCACATTTCCATTAACTCCCGGCATGGTGTCTGTTTCACTTGACTGCACTAGGTACCATTTACAGTTCAATTTCACAGTCATGATGGACTGAAACATATAAACCTGCTTTCTCTCCACTCCACTAATCACATGCATTAATAAACAGGGAGATTCATAAGGTCTGTTACTCTCCTTTTTCCTTTGTAAGTCTATTTTTATGAATTAAATCATGAAATTTTTCCTGTGAAATCCAAACTGCTACAGCAATAAATACAGTGCTATCTTATTCAGTATGGTGTAATAAGCTACTATTTTAGGGCAGCAAGCCAGGCATACAGAAGTTGTTGCAAACTAAAGAGGAAAAAAAAAATAATCCAGCAACAAAGAATAGCATTGTATGATGTCAATCTACAGTATGCATGTGTTTATATAATCACATTGGAATTCACTTTGAACTTTAGCCTGGAAAATTTACTTACTGGGGGGAAGGGGAAAGGATTTGAGTATCTAAGCACCAAAATAGCTAAGACAAAGTAGTAAAACTGTGTGGTTGGTTGTACAGCAGAACCACGTGAAAATGCAAAGAATCCCTTTTGTAACGGGTAGAGACAAGTAAGCCACTTGATCATTATGGTATGAGATAAGTATACAAGCCACAGGAAATGCTGTGTTATTCACATTCCTCTCTTACTGATTTTCCAAGGGTGGCTAATTTTTGCCTTTTTAAGGAACTTCTTTGTACATGACTTGTTCTTGCTCTGGTTTAATAATATCAGTTCTCTACAGAAAAAGGAAGAACAGTCATAAGTACCATTACATGAAATAAAACATGGGTAAGAGATCAGAACACCAAGGGCTGCCTTTTGTCCCCTGTGCCTTCTTTAGGGAAACAAGAAGGAAAAAACCCAACCCATATTTGACCTACCACAGCATTTATTAACTCTCATTCATACTGATTGAGGGCTCAGTTGACTAGTCCCAAGTTCAGTGCTGCTCCCCACCAAACTCCTACTCTCTGGAGGGACTGCCCCATCTGGCCCTTTGTAGAACTGGATGTAGTAACCCTTCTCTATTAAAGGCATATGAGAGAATCATTCTGATCCCTTAACCACATTTTTAAGAGTGCTCAATACCCATCAACTCCTTTTGGGTTAATTTGGCCAGAATAACAAAAGATCTCAACACACTGGTTGCTAAGCTATTTAGAAAATTGTATTACTTTTTGCTGGTGACAGGGAAGCAGAGCCCACTTCCAAACCTTCCTCAGAAATGTTTGTTAAAATCGAATGCAGAGTTTTGCATCATGCCTTTATTTTTTGTCCCTCTTATGGCATGTTCTGTGACAGCGGTACGGCTGCAACTTTGATCATACATAGCCAATTTTTCAGCTGTGCTCAAGGAAAATCTTACTGTGAACAATAGTAATTCAGTCTGCGAAAGATATGCTGGGGTGTTCATCTCTTTTTTTGTAAAGCAAAACAGACTTAAATTCTTAGGATTTAATCACTAGTGTCAGAACAGCTTTGCAGTCTGTCTCTCCCCTTTAAATGTTGCCTTCTCAGTGTACTTTTTTGAGAATGGACCACAGTTGGGATTGCATCTTCTGCTTAGACAGACATTAAAAAGCATGTTTTTCTCTTAGTAAATGCCACCTGTCCTAAAAGGCAATTGGGTGACTTCTGTGATAAACCACCTGCGGTGTATAATGGCAATGTGATTCATCTTCAGACCTAGCTATTGCAATAATAAAGCTTTTTCCAGTCAGTAGCTAAGGTAATTTAATTACAGTATTTGAGCTGGAAGACATAAGCATGTAGGAACTTCTTCTAAGTGACTCACATAGCGTTTGGAAATTCACCATAGCAGCAAGCCTTTGCTTCAAAGTTTACTCTTCCCCCTTCTCCTCCCACTGTTTTATTTGGTTTTAGCAGGAGCTGTTAGGATGTGTGCATCCAGGGCAGCCCTTCTCATCTTTTTGAGATGGGGATCTAAGAGAAAGGCAAAGTAGGATGACATTAGGTCCCTTGTACCCCATGACACTGTGCAGCCTGCAAATACGTGATGGGGATGAGGAAACCATGCAGCCCTTGTCTGCCAATTGCTTCCCTAGGAAGCAGATCTCCCGACCCTTTTGAATGCTCTCTGAAGACTGCAAAGGCACATGGAGAAGAGGAGGTAGGTTTTAGAAAAACTAGGTTCATGCTTCTATCAGTCACAGAGGTCTATACTGAATATCTCGGTCTTCTGCTGTCAGAGAAATTCACTGAAGTTCTCCTGACCAACTACATAAGATGGTGAAATATAAGATGATAAAATATAAGATGGGAGATGATGAGAAGACTGTGTAAAAGCACAGCGACTGTTTTCCTGGGCAATAGTCTGAATCCATGAATGACTAATGCGGTTGGTGCTCTCAGAACAGCAGATTCTCTCTGCTCCTCTTGGGTCTGAGGTTCGCAGATTCCTGCAGGAGTGTGCTGAGCGTTTCTGGCCTCAAGAGGCTTTGGCTCAAGTCTGTGTTTCTGTGACGCTGCATTTTATTTTGTACACTGGAAAGCTTAAGCTAGATGTTGCTTGGCTAGTTTGCTTACTTCTGTGCTTCAGAAACTTGCATGTGAAGCATGGTATTAACTCAACAGCAACAATGGAAATGAAATAAGACATCCTACCACTCTGCGTCATTAGACTTTGTTATTCCATGTAATTCGTTTACCTAAAGTAATTTCTGCAGCCAATGACTTCTCTTCACTTGCTTCCCTCATATTCCAGCCTGCTAAGTTTCTTCAGTTATGAATCTTGTCAAAAATAGCTTTAACTTCATAGATCTTTTAATGTTTTTGATTCATTTGCAGTCAGCAGCAATAAGTATGATCCTTCTCTTTCCAGCATCTTTTTGATTCTCATTCTCCACTTGGCGTCCACAGAGCCTGCAGAGTTTTAGGATACCTGACCCTACAGTCATATTTTTTGATGTTCTCTAATAATCCCTAGATTCAGTTTTATGGTCTTCTCATCCACTTTTTCAGTTATTCTCTGTAAAATCCCTGTGATCCATAACATGAAGTCAGTTTTACTCATGGATCAATGGCTATTTAATACAATTCCAGTTTTTCCTGTTTCTTTTTTCCAAGCTAAAGATGTTGTTAGGCTAAAGCCTCATAGCTTCAGCTACCAGTAGAAATAAATCTGAACATAGCATGCATCCTTGTCTGACTTCTGTAGTCATCCTTAACCATTCCATCATCATCTTGTCCACTGTTGCCACACATGATGACTTGCTGTAAATGTTTTCTGTCAGCTTGATCAATCTCTTGGGACATCACAGGTTTGCAGAATTCACCATCTTTTGCTTTCTGTGTGATGCTGTCAGAGCCCGCTCAAATTTTATGGAATGATTATAGCAGGTTCAGAGGGGTGCTGCAGAAATTTCCGAGATCTGTCTTAAAATAGTATGCCGTTTGTTTTTTTTCCTGAGTACTGCCCTAAACCCAGCCTGTTTGTCTGCAGGTGTTTCTTTCACCTTTTCCCTAAAGCCTTTCTTTCTTTTCATTCTTCACTCTGCTTTTATTTACATTTCTTAAGGAATTGGTTTGTACAGCACCTTAGCTGTGGATTACCTAACTGCGTGTAGCATGTTTCCAATGTAATTTTTTCTACCTTTTTCTCTTTTGAACTTTTTTCCAATGCCTTGAGACTTTGACTCCTTTGTCAAAAAAAAACCAAAAACAAACCCAAACAAAAAAACCCCACCAAACCCAAAACAAACAAACAAACAAAAACAAACAAACAAAATCCTCAAAATCAACCAAAAAGCCTAACCTTTGCACACACTCTCTCTTACTTGTGCCAGGAAGCTTCTCT
>NW_009647731.1:9336875-9354702 GCF_000708025.1 Charadrius vociferus | reverse complement strand
TGTATTTTTGTTTTTTCACTTTGAGCTGTTCTTTACAAACAGCCTCTTCACCTCAACCTCCATACATACCCCTCTCCTGTTCATCTCCATAAACTGACGTTGTTGGGGCGTCCCCCAAATACCAGCCTGACCTAGTAACTGGTCAAAAACCATGTCAAAACAAACAAAGATAATTATTTAAAAAAAAAAAAAAAGAAAAAAAAGAGTTAGAGTTGATACAAGAAAGGATTAGTAATGGACACAAAGTTAAGTTTTACTGTATTCTTCTGCTACGAATGCCTCTGCAAGTATCCTAGGAAAATCACTACTGGATCTCAAATAATTCTTTTCTTTTCCCCTCATTTTTTATCAGACTGCCTGGGTTTGGATGGCTTCTGCCTTTATTCTGATAAAGATGACTTTTGACAGGAAACAATAGGATCTGTGTGTAACAGCCTGTGGTTTTGGTCTAGATCCCTTGCCAAAATAGCTACACTTAGCACTTGCACAGTTCTTTTCATCTTCAAAGCCTTTCACAGATCCGATGTAAACAGCCGGAGTTCCACTGATTTTGGGTGCAAAGAGCTTAGTAGCCTTCAGAAAAGGATTATGCATTTTCATGGAAAGTAGGAATATCATCTGCTGGCTGAAATTTTATAAAGATATCAAGCTTCAAGCTAGAAAGCAATTATTAGCCGAATGGGGTTAAGTAACTTTCCTTGTGGTCAACATGCATGTTCCTGACTACAGCTTCATTGGATGAATTGAGGATTGATTATTGAATCAATCCATAACTACGTTTACAAGAACTGCAGTTGCTGAGACAAACAGTATTTTTGAGTGTAATTGATTCTGATGTTTTAGCAAGCCACGTACCTGTATGCCCTAATATGTATGCCCAACATGTGCAGAGATATTCTCTTGGTAGGTTTTTTCAGCATGTTAATAGCTTTGAGATTTATGTTGTTTCACAGTATTTAACAAGTAAGACACTTTATTTCACTAGTACATTGTATGATATATGTTGCTATATTTAAGCTTGGAGTGGTTTTAAGAGGTCAAGAGCTAGTCCACCCCCCTGCTCCAAGGTGGAAACAGGTCTATCTAGCCTGGGAAGATATTTATCTAGTCTTTTTATCAACTATTTTCTGCTGTTACCTATTTAGAGACTGATACCCCGTTTGCTTCACAGTCGGGCAATGGCTGACTGCTCCTACAGCGAAAATTAACCCAGTTGTTTCAAACTTTCCCTGTAAATCATGTTTGTCTATGCTGCTTATGATTCTTGTTGATCTTCTCTGAACCATCTCCAAATTCTCCACGCTTTTCTTAGCGTGATGCACAAATCTGGTTGCAATATTCCAGCTGAGATCTCTCACCTGTGTGTGGAGCAGAATGTTCATCTCCCATATCTTGCATGTAATGTGTCTGCTAGTGCATCCCAGAGCAGGATCAGCCTCGTGTGTACAACATGATGGCAGCGATTCAGATACAGTTGGTCTGTAATAGCCTCCACTTCTGCAGTGATTCTGCCAAACCAGTTATCCCTGACTCATGTTTTGGTGTTTGATTTCTCTTTGTGTGTTTACTGAATTTCATCTCGTTGATGTTAGACCATAACTTATGAACTGATGCCCATTTGTTACATGGGACCTGAATTAATTAGCAGCAGGCACAGGCTTTCCCTATAGTGGAAATATGAGTTCCTCTTCAAAACCTCTTTGGGAAGGGATGGCTGAGGAGAAGTGAAACTGTTTTAGCGGTTGGAATTGCTCTTCCAACTGCTCTGTTGGAACTGCTCTTCCAACTCAGCACACTGTCAAGTACTCTAAAATGAAAAGCTTTGGCTTGGTCAGAAAGGTTTTTATGGTGTTGCCATTGAGATGAAAAATAAGTCATTCCTGTAGCACCAACTCTGACCCACCCAAATATGGCTAATGTTCTTTACATCCATCTTTCGCTTGGTTTTCTGTCAATCTGGACATCAGGTTCTTGAGCCCAAGCCTCCTGTGGTGTCCAGTCTCCTCCCAGAGCCCTGAAATGTAAATGTAGATGTGTGAGTGTTTTATTTTTGCATGTGGAAAATGAAGCTGAATTCTGTTCACTGCTCTGGGAAAACCATGCAGCAAAGCCAAGATTCGAAACCACTATTTCAAAGTTATGAGCTGGTGCTGCAGCACAGTCCTGTTCCTCTCATCTGGAGAGAAATAATCTCTGGAATATGAAAGATCGTGAATTAAATCAAACACTCATCTCCTCCAGTGACTCATCTGCTTTTTAGTTTCAGTTGGTGGACAATTTTGTCCTTTCTCTTTGAAGAAGCAGTTTAGAGTAATTCCCTTTTAATTTGTCACCAGTGCATCCTGCCAGGTCCCTAATCAAAGTCTCTTCTTCAGAGGCCAATTCAGAAAACCTGTCCCAGCTCTAGCGTCCCCAGTGCAAGTCATGCCTCTGGCGAAGCACTGTCATTGCTTCTGCTGCACCATATCTGGAGCTCACTGGAGCAGACCTGGGTGAGAGACCGATAAAAATGCCTTCAGCAGTCTCTACAGGCAAGCACTCCTTCTCCTTGCATCAAAGGGAGATGTCCTGAAAAGCGTCACTGGAGACACAAGCCTGTCAGTGTTGTGCTTGCGAGCCATATTGTTTACAGTCAAGTATTTCACTGCTACCTTAAAAATGCCAATTGCAGAAGGATTCAGAACTAATCCCGTTCTCTCCTCTGTGGTGCAGGTTCGCCTACTTTCAGCTGTATATCCCCTTTCTGAAGAAACACCTGAGGACCTTTTTCCTTTTGCATCCATCAGGAGTCTTCTTCAATCCATCACTATCTACTCTTAAGGATTTGACAGTGGCTTCCTCTGGGCTTGCTCTTTTCTCCTTCAGTGCTTCCTTCATAAAACCAGATTCCTGTCTCCCAAACCTTTAGTGAGGTTTTTGATTATTTCCCCCCTCCCCAGTGCTTTCTCTTCCCATCATTTCTTTATTGCTTTCTGGTATCCATCCTCTACATAGGCCAATAGCTCTTACCTGAATCCTTAGATAGCTTTGTGAATACAATTTTTCCTCCCTCTCACGTCCATTTAAATGTATTTTTTTCCCAAATAGCTCCAAACTGCCACAACAATTATTTCTTAGTGAGACTGAAGGAGATGCTTGCAAATATTTTCAAATCGCTGCGTTCGTCATTCCTAGCTTCCCATGTCACCTCCCTTCTCTGATTATTGTGGGCAGCCAGCACGACAAACCAGGGCTGTGAATAACCCTGCTTTCTGCCCTGAACACCTCTCTGCAGTAAAATCCTCCCTCTTCACTCAGCTTTAATTTTCACACGGTGCATTTGCCACTATACTTCCCTCCAGGATGCTGCCAAAAGAAGTTCCAACTCTATTTTACGGCAATTATTCTGATGGGTGTGTTGTTTTCCTGTATCCTAACGCAATACGTGGTCCTGCCAGCATGGGTGTCACCGCTGTCCTCGGGCATGTCTCTAGCAGCATCCCACCAGCTGGACCCCTCGTGCTCTCCCTGCCCTGGGCTCCGCTGTGTCCTGTGGGGCAGTGGGCTCTGTGGGGGGCTCTCACAGGCTGTGTGTCACCAAGCCCAGCATATTCATACTCATCCTCTGTGATTGCTTTTTTCCTTTCCAGCTGTTAGAGACTTTTTCCTTGGGTTGCCAGTGAATCTGTCCTAGCAACAGGGAAGGCTGCTGTCATGAAAAGGCTAATCAGAGAGACAAGTATGAAAATATGGTAATGATATTTAAACCTGCAGTACTTTTAGCTAAGAACTGTTTAGCTGTGCCGCTTCTGCAAAGCTCTACCTTTGTACAGTGGGGAAACCTGGTGTGAACTAATCCTGTAATCTATAGTTAATGCTTATCTGTAAAATACAAACCTGATAAAAATAGCAGCCCTTCAGACTCTGCTTGATGTATAAAGAAATGCGCTGTGGTATATTTGGGATTAAATCCTTTAATAGTGGTAATTCTTCCATTACAGCATAAAGCATTTTATTTTATATTGGAATATGTCCAGAAAGACTGTTTAGTAGAATTCATTAAAGACTTGAATAATAGTTTAAATATTTAGATTATCATCCAGTATCCCAGATACAAGCTCATAAGGGAACAAAGGGAAAGAACATTTTTCCAGATCCAGAGGACTAGGATATTGAATGCAGCACTCCAGCTGCACGGAAATAATGCAATACACCAGAAATATGTCAGACGCGGTATCAGCTGCGTAATTTTTTATTGCTATTTTGAAAATGCATCTGTTTTGATGCAGATGTTGCTGTCCAATACAAGACTAAAATGAATAATATCTTTGTGCCTCCTGGTAGTAATATCTAAATACTCTAGATTAATATTTTTTTTTTTAGCATATTATCTTTCATTCTGTCTGGAGCAATATTATTTTGTGAATCCGTCACTGATAGCGATGTGTTAGGAAGAAGGGTGAGCATAATCATTTAGTTATAGGACATTTAGTTATGAGAGACTGAATAAAATAAATGATCTTTTCATAGATTCATAGTATTTAAGTCAAGAAGGGATTGTTGCATTTAGCTTGACCTCCTTTATATCACATCTTTATAAAACAGGAGCTGTCTCTACTGCACTAATCATTTTTTGAGGCTCATCTTGCATACAATTATCAGTCTCCTGGATAAATACCAGCTGTTGGGATCCTTCCAGCAATGCCTTTTCCTGAAGAGGCTTCTGTATAATAGAAGGGGACTGATGATGCTCTTTTTGAAACAAAGTTGTGCTACAGGAGCCAGGAATGTAGGAAGGAGCTTCAGGTCCGGGGAGAACGAGGATTTCTGGCACAGCTCTGAAACTAGTAAGGGTGTGTGCTGAAATGAAAGGATTCCCCAGTCTGGCAGCCAATTTCTTTCTTGTGATAAGGGAGGAATCCTGGGGAGAACAGACAGCAGTGCCCCAGAATAGGAGACTTCTCCTTCAGTTTGCAGGAGCTGTTAGTAGTGACCAAGAGGAAGGATGCTGTATGTAAAGAGGCAGCAACACTTGTCCCTATAACATGAGGGATAAAGGATTTACTTTTTTCTTTTTCTTCTTGTGCATGTTGTCTCAATAATGAGCAGATTGCTCATAACCACAGCAATCAGCAATGTTGTGATGGTTTTCGAATGGGCTAATCACAAAGGGTTATATATGTCCTGCAGCGAAACTGGTTTTGTAGGGCTTCTACCTATTTGTGCCAATAACTGTTAGTCACATCAGTGCATATGTGAGAGTGACTCTGTGTGTGTGTGTGTGTGTGCAGTGAGAGGATGCAGTATGCTGATCACAGCGAGGAATTGTATTTTGGTTATATTGGGTTTTACTAGGAGCGTTGTGTACTTGACAGACAGCTACTATAGCTCTCCAAATGCTCATGTCAGTGCGTTTTTGACACAGGCCTGTGTAGATACAATTACGCTAGCGCATCCATATCAGACCATTAGACACTATCAGTCAATACTGGTTACGGCTGCAGTTCCAAAAGTGGGGTGGAAATAGGATGCCTGCAAAACAAACCTCCCTTTTTACTCTGCATAGAGCATGAACTGTATCAGGGATTATACTGCGGCTGTCTCTCATTTCTGAATGCTCTGTTTTCCTGGAAAAATGAGCATGAAGTGACCTTTATCTCGCTCTCTTCATATGTGCCTTGTGCTTGCAAGGCTCTAATGAGCTTTCTTAAGAAGATTGCCTCTCTTTTCCTTCCTTCTGTGAGTGACTCAACACATACCAGATGGGAGCCCCAGGTGTGGAGCCTGAACACGGCTGCCCCACCTTCTTTCAGGACAGCAACTGGGAGTTCTGCTGGTTTCTCTCCTCCAGTCCATTACTTTTTTTTTATAATGAATGCGGCATTTGGTTGGGGCTCTCATCTCTTCTGAGTGAAATGCTTTCAACCTAATCTTGAATTTCTCTGTGGGAAAAAGATACTTGAGAGAAAAATACGTTCCTTCTCATTTTGACACAGCCTTCTATATAGCCTGAATGTCAGGAAAGCCATTTATAGAGCATGTACAGTAATTGCATGCTTAATATTTCATCAGCTGCATTAACAGTAATGTCACTAAAACCAGGTATAGATTTAAAAGGATCTTTTTTGATTAAAAGTGGCTTTAGAGCTTCTTGTGTATAATAATAGTAGCAGTATACATTATCATAGATGTTGCTACGGGTTTCTGAATTTAATAATTCAACACATACATACACACAGAGAGATTTGCATTGAGACTTTGGACAAAACATATGCTTTACATTTGGCAGCGATCCTCTAATTACACCAAGATTAGACTGGTGTGAAGTAGATTGCTTCAGCTTGAGCCACGCTCTTCTTTCACAGCCAAGAGATTGCAATATTTTAGGATTGTGCAAAACCCCAGGCTTTCATTACCGTGCTACAGTTAGCAGCTGTAGGAAATGGCAGTTAGAATAACTGATTGGTTTTCTACCAGACTTACTTTAGCCTCTTGTGGTACAACGTCATGCAATGTTTGGACATGAAGCAGAGATGTTTATTTTGAAACAGTGCTTCAATTCACTTGAATTCTACCGCGTCATAGTAGTAGTAACTGAGAATAAAGATCTGCTGCCAACTCTCAATGGGGCTGAAACCCTGTGAGCATGCTTGAATGGAAAATAAAAGAAGGAATTTATTGGCTGTGTCATAAAAATAAATCCCTTGAACTCCATTCTTGTCTTAGAAATGAGGAATAAACTTTGCAAGAAGATCTTGCGTTAAATGGTAACGAGGAATCCCTCAACAGTAAGTGTCAGTTGGCTTCTTCAGAAACAGACTTTTTGGTTATAGTTTCCTTTTATTACTGAGCTAATACTTTTGCTAAACTTCAGTAATGGATTCATTGGGTTTTTGGCCAGTGATGAGTAAAAAAAGGGGTTTTTAATGCCTGTGCTTCACCGTTGATAAGTTTTGCCCTTTTTTTTCAAGTTATAATCACCAGAACAGATTTCACAGTTGTCCTCTTGCAGTTTGAGCATGTGCAGATCTTGAGATGTGTAGCCTGAATTTCCATTGGCAACCAGAACTCATCTCTGTAGACAAAACTTGGGGCGTGCTGAAATGCTGGAATTTGTACATTCCAAGGACTGCTGTGCCAAATCGTGAAGATGTCTTAAGAAATTTGGATGGTGATGTCAAACAGTGAAAAATACGCATCACAGGAGCACAAATGCTTTATTTTGCACCATTGTAACTTAGGCCAATCTGTGCTCCAAATCAAATACATATATACTTACACATATATAAAAAAAATGGTTCTTCTGTGGTTATGAATGGAGAAATTATTGCTCAACTTTGCATGGATAATATACTGCCTTCCTAATGTGCATAGGAATTATGGCAAACCATCGTTCATTTTCCAACTGGATCAACAACATTGAACGATAGCGTCAGCTGTGTACAGCCACTGTACATCCACTCTAAGTTTTATAGGTGAGGAAAATTTATACATCTGAGTAAAACAAAACTTGACTTCAGCGCTTACTTATGATTCAAACGGCAATTGGCTGTTTTATAAATGTAGTCCTCCATGTAAGAGCAGTGGAGTGAGAAATATATCACTCCGATACTCCTGGTCATACTGTTTTCTATTCTATTGGGGTGAGAGCAAATACATTGCAAGTTTCTTTCTGCCTTATGTTATTTTTCTTCACACTGCTTGTGGGACAGTAATTTCATGGGCAGCATTCACACAGCAACACCAGTAGGATATCGCATAAGTTAATTCTCAGGTTTTGGTAAGGTGACAGTTACATTTCTGGACGTAGTCTTACCTTCAACCTGCTCTCTGCTTTCATGTAGGAATGAAAGCTTCTCCCCACCCCCCATACTACGTCAGCAATCTGTTTCTTTTCAGCTAGGTAGAACAGTCATTTTCTTGTCCTCTTGTTTGCTTGTACCAGACTAACATCTTCAGTTGACTGTGCCCATCCTTTCTACCAGGTATTACACACACATGTCAAGATTTGAGAGTTTTGCTGTGAGATAGTTGATAACTCCAGATTTTTTTTAATACCTCTTTCATGATATTTTAATATAATGGATATAAATGGAGATATATATGTACATACTTATAATAAAATGAAAGTTGGTTCTTAGAATGTTTGCTTTGTAACTGTTGGGGTTTGTCATTTGAAGATGGTCAGAAAATTTTGATTGAAAGAGCAGTTAAAAAGAGACAAATAGTTGTGGCTAATTCCATTCTTGAGGAATATTTATTTAATGAAGAAGCTCTTAAAGGAATTCTAGTTTTCGGTTCAATAGGAGATGTACTTTGAAGCCAAATCATCATCATAATATTAACTGAGGTAGTTACTTAACTCAGTCTAATGCTGTCTTTACATTGTAAAACATCAGGATTAGTTCTTGGTTCTATGATAGAGTTTAATGAACACAAATCAATGGCTATTACTGCTCATCTGGAGACTGCAATTAAACAGCTGGTAACTGAGAGGTCAGAAATGCTTACCATTGAAAAAAGCAATCTCCATCTTGTCATCAGCCTTTTAGCACTAATTTTAATATCCATATTTAAAAGAGAAATAAATCATAAGAACCCTCAATAATTAATGGCTTTGCCTTTTTTCTGTGTGAGAATAGTGTGGTAGCTTCAACCTAGTCTTTCCTGGCATTTCAGCAAATGCTCCATTTAATGAGGGGATGAGTTTTTGTTCAAATGCTCTGAAGAATTTGGCTTCCAGTTCTGGGAGTTTTCCAAGCTGTAAACTGTTGATCGCCCTTTTAGGCTCTGCTTGAGGTATTGGCTCCTCAAATTTAATTACATCTCTTTGTGATAGAACTGCCTGATGTATTCATTTAAATAGTTTGCATCTGGTCTGTAGGACCAGCATATTTCTCTCTGCCTAATTTGGTGAAGAAATCCTGAAAAGTGGGTTTAGTGGATCTAGGATTGCTTTTGCTTCTTCTTTCCTTTGAATAAACTGCTTTCTGATAAGCTTTGTAAACAGATGTGTCAGTGCTTTATCTGCCTTACTTCCCTTTTCATAAAGGATTGTTCCAACAAATTTTCTTGGTCCTGCTTTGTTTCTCCTTCTGTAGTATATTGATTTCTCCTCTAATATTCCTTAGATTCTTTCTGCCTTCCTGAATTCATGAGAGGATCCTCCTGTCCTTGTACTATTGAACAGAGATTTCCCCCCCCTCCAGCCCTTTATTTTTTTTCTTGCCATGCCTTGCAACTTTCCTTCCCAGGCTACATTTGCCACTCTGCATGGGATGACATTCCTTGCACCTCCTGCCTTGTTTGGTTTCTACCTTCAGTCGCCCCTTTGATTTGATTTTATTTTTTTTTTTCCTGAGAGTGTCCTGAAGCTCTGTAAACCACCTCAGTAAAACTCAGCAAACCTAAATATGGATGCTGTCTAGATTCTCCCATTGTGTTGAATGCTTGTGTGCTTTGCCATGCAGGATTAGGCTCACTCACATCCTCAGTGTTGATGTGAATGTGGTTAAGAGGGATGTTTCAGGGATTCTCAGGAAAGTACTTGATGCATAAGGAAAAAGAATAATGTAAATCCTGCCCACACAATGCCAGACTCAGAACTGACACTTGGAGGTTAGGAAACAGCCAACGCTGATGGGTCTTTGAAATCATGAGATCAGTGTGCGGTGGCAGCCACAGAATTGAAAAGAGTGCTGGGTGTCCTCTGGAAGGGCACTGACGGCAAAGCACTGGGAATTGCTTTACTGCTAAGGACGATATGATCAAAGTCAGCAAAATCATGAATCAGACGAATGCAGAACTGCTTCTCACCAAATTCTGCACTGCTACTGCGTGGTGGAGCTCACCGAAACTGGTAGGAGATGAGCGTGAGACAGGTGAAAGAACTTACTGTTTCTTGTAGCAGGCAGAGACCATCTGGGCTGTGTTGCCTCAAAAGGCTGCAGAGTCCCATTGTGTCAGCAGGTTCAAAACAGAGCTAAACACATTTAATTTCAGACAGTAGGCCGGAAGTGGACGTAAAAAGTTCAGGCAGAGCAGTGGTCTCTGCGTCCCTGTTGCAGTGATTACAGGTGCAGGAGGAGCACAGGGGCAGCAGGCTGCAGAGGGTGCCCAGGCTCACGTGCTCTCCCTAAACAGCATCTCCCACTGCCGTGGTCCAAGGCAGGGGGATCTCTGGGCTCAACAGACCACAGCTCCAGCCCCTGAGGCCATTTCTTGTTCATCCAGACTACACGGCTTCCATTGCTCTGGCCAGCTGTATGTAAGCACTAGCCCAATGCTCTAATGTGCCATGTAAGCCTCCCTCCCCTGGCTGCTGCTTCCTTGTTGAAATTAAACCTCTTAGAAGCAGGGATCACTCCCTTCCCCTTGCATGTTTTTTCCCATGTCTCATACAATGCAACCCATATTTTGGCTTGGGTCCTTAGGTGCCACTATGATTAATACTACTAAATGGTTTATGCTCTACACAAATAAATTTACGTACATAATGCACATTAGTGCATTGCTGTTATGCTGTCATTGAAATATCTGGGCACAGGTGACTAATTTGAGGTAAGCAATGAAATTCAAGTGTTTCAAATATGAGAAGGGGGGGAAAAAACCCAAGCTAAATGCCTTTCTGCTTACTTATGTCAGCCCACTTCCCTTTTGGCATTTCCCTGTCATGGTGTCATTAATATTTCCACCCCCTCTGTATCCTTAATGATCTACTTGGTTGACCTGCATCATTTAAAATATTTTTTCATTATAGTGATTTTCTCATTTAGGTCCCCAGGAGATCCCGGTATGTAATCAGTTTTCTCTAACAAATGACCTCCTTTAACTTCATTAGTTCAGAATTAATTTACTAGCATCCAAGATATTGAATGACTCTGATTAGTAAAATACAGTAAAAAAAATTAAAGTTCTCTTTCATTTATGGTCAAGGCAAACATTAATTAAAACCCATATTTCTTCGCTAATTTTGTTCACAGTTGAATTTAATAAAGAGGGAGCATTTGATGGGCTGTCACTAGACATTAGATGAGGGTGGGGACGGGATTACAGGCTTTCTGTGTACGTAACATCTTCAAGCGGCTGCATTTTGCCAAATGCTTCACTTCTCTCGCAGCTTCCTTCACTTTTTAGGGAGCCTTTTAAATGAGCAAGCCGGGAAGAGCCACTGTCTTCAGCAAGCAGTGGAGAAGGGGCGCAATGAGGGCTTTGGGCAGGACGTGCTTTCTGCCGGCCAACGCTTCTCAGCCACGCAGCCCTACCGCTTGTGCTCGTCAGCTTCAGCTCTCGGCTTGTCTCTCTTATCTCGGTATCTCTCCCGAGAGGTGTGCCTCCCTTTCGAGGCGTGCAAGTTATTTACAGAATTAGCTGTGCTGCCAACCCCTTACCCTTTATGGCTTTGCATGTTTCCATTTTGGAAAGCTGCTGCAGCAGGCACTGGCCCAGTGATGGCATTTTTCTTCCCATCACTTGACGGTAAGCACGGCACGCGGGATGGCTGATGAGGCTGCGTGGAATGCATGCAATGAGGCTTTGCTTAGGGAATGATTGTTATTCCTGGAAAAATCCAACCATGTAAGGGAGGGTACCCCCACCTTGAGTTGATTTGTCCCCCTCATCACTACGTATGCTGCTATATTTTTATTTTCTGAAAGGCAGAATTAAAAGGTACAGGTAGTTTTAAATAAGCTTCCTTTATTGTAGTCTCTACAATGTGTTTTGAAACTGTATTGACAGAAGCGGTTCATGCTTGCTCTGATCTTTATAGAAATAGGAAGTTTTGGTAAGGCTGCAGCCATGGCTTGGATCCCCACTGTGCTGGGAGCAGAAGAAAGCCTGACCCTCCACCCAAAAAACTCCTTGAAACAAACTTCTGGTCTCAGTAATCTTAGCTGTGGAGGAAAGTTTCTGACCGTGTGTGACTGAAAGCCTTTTTAGGTACAAATTTGCGGTTTTCATACAGGTTTGTTCCTCCATACATATGTGCCAATGTGGGAGCAGAAGAAGGGCCAGAACGGGCGTCCTGATGAGCCGTGGCACTCGGCAGTGAAGTCTCCTGAGCACAAAGGTGCCTGGCAGCTCATGCCCGTGGCAAACAGCGTGTCTATGGGAAGGTGTCACCACCAATGCTGTGTGCCTATTGCTCACTGTGACCGCTACCATGAATACCATGTAACTTAGGTGACACGTGCTTGGGCACTTATGCTGCTTCTGTCCTCCTCCCTGCTGTGCTTTGGCCTCTGCCTCAGCCAGCCCAGGTTGCTTCTGGGTATGTTTGTGCAGATCTGCCTTCAGGGTAGTTTAAACTATGGGTTGAACTGACCTTGGGAAACTGAGGCACAGACGTGGGACAGGCCCTGTGCTGTTACCAATGTGCTGGAGGTGGTCACCTCTTGTAGAGGAACATTGCAGACCTCTTGTGACAGCACCTCAAAGCACTGCAGCAAGGTTTACCGGAGACTGACACTCCTGAAGCTGGAGCCTGAAGCGGTCATGCTCTTGGCCTGAGCCCAAGACTTCACTTTCCTAAACTGTGGCATTTAGCAACATCTGGCTCTTTAATTGGTTAAGTTACTTTATGCTTATTCTGTAGTTGATTTGTCCCTCAGCCAGCCAAGAAGTTTGAAAACCGGTTTGGTTTATACACAAATGATTTGCTAGCCTGAGGAGAACTACTTTTCAGGCACATCCCAAGAGTTTTTCTAAGGAGCCTCCGTTATCCCTTTGTTCCTCTGGGTCTGGGTGTCCACCTCAGAGAGGTGGGAGTCAACCTGTTCTGTCAAGTGACAGGTGATAGAACAAGAGGAAATGGCTTCAAGTTGCACCAAGGGAAGTTTAGATTGGCTATTAGGAAGAATTTCTTTACTGAAAGGGTCATCATGCATTGGAACCTGTTACCCAGGGCAGTGGTGGAGTCCCCATCCCTGGAGGTATTTAAGGGTCATGTAGATATAGTGCTGAGAGTCATGGTTTAGTGGTGGGCTTGTCAGTGTTAGGTTAATGATTGGACTAGGTGATCTTACAGGTCTTTTCCAATCTAGGAGATTCTGTGATTGTCTATGTTTTCCATGCCACTGAGCTGAAAGGTACAACAGACACTGTGCCCATCCCTCTCATCCAGGCTGCGGGGCGGCACTGATGTGGGGCTATCGGGGCTGCTGCTGCTCTGCTGTCTGGCTGGACATGAAGTGTTGTAGTGGTGGCCTCTGAGAAAGGAGACCTGGAGCTAAAAGGGGATTAGATGGGCCAAATGGCCTTGTAAATTATTCTCCCTTATTCATAAGAATAAGGTTTGTGGAGGGACTCAGCCAATCAATTTACATCTCTTGAAGGAAAAGAAATTGAAAACACTAAAGCAATTTATTGCCTTTTAAATTTGGGGATGAGGGGGAATGTAAGTAGCGCTTAAATTTAACTACCTGCAAAAGCAGAGAAAGAAAACTGTAATATTTCACAAAGCCATAATCCACTATACTATAAGTGCATTTTCAATTTCATTGTGGAAAATATAAGTTACTACTGCTTTCTGCCTAAGACCTTGCCTATAAAGCAACATCCAATTGGTGGATTCAGTAATGTTTCTGGTATGTTTTTTTCTCTTCTTACTTTCTTACAATTTGCATAAAACACTTAGACAGGATTTTTTCCCCCTGTCTCATATTGCAGTATATTCCAAGTTTCCACCACAATAAGTGTTTTGCCTGCAAGGCCTATATCTAATATTGGTTCATTTTGAATGTCTTTTCCCACTTAAATGTTAGTCCAGGAAACCGAAGTGATTGTAATCAAATGAGTATGCTCAATATATAGCTTATATGACTACAGGGTGACTTTCTTGGTCTAATTCAAATGCTCTTAGAAAACAGAAGAGATGATTCAGGAGCTGTTCTAAGAAGAGTCTTGCTTCTGGCAGTATTTACTCTTAGGTGCATTAGAAAAAATAAGAGCTGGCATTTGAGAAAGAGATGAAAAACAAAATGGGTTAACAGCTGCTCACTACATGAGGGCAAAGCCATCGACACCAATGCAGCAGAAAGCTAAATTTGCCCCCCTCTTCCTGTGAGAGTGTTCCAGAAGAGCCCTGGAGAAGTTCATTGTATGAAGAGAGTATAGGAGATATAACTTGAGCTTCAGCCAGGCCACAAACCCTTACTGTTCACTTTTCCCTCCAGGAAAAGTCATTCTCATTCTGCAAGATGAATCATTGATGGCTCGTTTGTGTGGGCAGGCTGATTGCCTGAGCTATTCTGGGACAACTACTGCTTTACAGGTATTCTGGAGTATTTCTTGTGTTTAGATAAAGCTAACTTCTTCTGAGATAAAGCTAACTTCTTCCTGGCATAATTACTTAGAGAATGGCTTTGCTTCTATTTTAGAGCAGGTTCCCCATGGCAGCTCTTGGGATAGCAACCCCTTTTCCTCTGCCTGGAGAGTTGACAGCTTGTCCACGTGAAAAACTGCTATCTGCTACAGCTATCCAGCCCCGTATGGCTCTGTTGAGTGGAGCTGGGCAGTAGGCTTCCCCTACCAACACCAACAACATAATGTTTTATGTTCTCTTTGCTGAGAGAGAACCTGTGCTGGTTTTCTGCGCTCCCAGGCTGCCCTAGGTGGGACCTCAATGCCTCTGCTGATCCTCGCCCTCCTATCAGAACACAAAGGGTTGAATCTTGCTGTGGCTTAATCACAGCTAAGCAAGAGAGCTTTGTAGCAGCTTACGTTTACTTAACGATCATCATATCTTTTTGTTCCTGCTTCACACACAAGTTTCTCAATTGTATTAGCTATTTATAAATACCTGAATAAGTTATGCAGATAAGATCGATTATTATGTCTCCTGAGGCACTGCTGGTATTCAAGGACTTTATGCTGGACCTATTGAGTCTTAGCACAGAGGGGAATCAGATATATTTTTCCTTTTAGAAATGCTACAGCTGCTGTCTGTAATTGTCAGTCTAAATTTAAGCAGAGGTATTGCACTGACCCTATCATATCTGCAGAGATTCCGAATGCATGTTCACGATACACTTCTGTGCACGGGGTTTTTAGCTCCGGGGCTGTACAAAGGATAATTTGGAGAGGATGGAGTTTTTCTCTTGTATGAATTCATTCATATTCACTTCAAAGGCTGAAGTGAGCTTCGAAGCAAGGTGTGCTCTGTGCAGACTGCCTTCACAGGGCTGAGTTTCACCCGCCGTGACAGTACGTACATAGCCTTGCTCAGATGATAACAGAAAATGACTATGCGGAGGACTGGGTTTCTCCAGAGATGCACTAAATGCCTGCTGCTCTGAGGACATAGGAATCCTTTTAGCCCGTTGCAGGATAAAACCTTCAATATTTAAGACCCACTCTGGTGCTGCAAACTCTTACAGCTCTGCTGCTGCAAAATGATGTAGCTCCACTGACATCAACCCTTTCCCTGAGGCTGGAGCCCAAGGGGACTGAAATGCTGATTTACATGAGAATCTGGCTGTATATACTTACAAACCAGCCTTTTGTGATCTCTTATAAACATGCCTAGTTAGGACACAGTTAAACCTGAAATCAAAGCTATGTTTAGAAATACTGCAGCTACAGCTCTTTGGCTGCTTTGCTTTGCTGCGAGGCCTTTAGAGCATTATGGCTAGTCAGTGGTATATAACGCAGATTTACTGTTATTAGCTATAAACATTGTAGCTCAACAGAAAAAAAACCCAAAATATTCGTTTGTGCCATAGCATAAAACATGCACACAAGTAATGACAATTAGCAATAATTTGTCGTTATGTGCTATATTTAATTTTAAAATGCCCACACTGTTGGACAAAATGCTACTGGTGCGCGTACTGTGGCTGTGTTGTTACAATAGCTGTCTTCAGCTCTAAGCAGCATCACATTCTGCTCTCCCCAGAGCAAGCCTAGGATGCTCGGTGTGAACAAACCGCATGTCTATACACAAACTTGGGAAAAGAGAGGTCTAACTGAAATATAGTCTTGTAACAGCAGAAAATTTTTGCTGTAGACCTAGCCTAATGATCCAGCTGGCCCCTACCCCACCCAGGGACTTGCCTTCTGAAGACAAACAACTTCAGGTAGTATTTGTTTGCAAATTTTGTCTTTCCAATCACAAAATATCTTTTTTTTTAGTACTAAATCTCAATCTTCTTGAAACCTTTTTTTTTCCAAACCTTTCCTAACTATTCCTTTTTCTTTCCTGAAATATCTGTGTTTTGTAAAGATGTTATTTTAAAAAACTATAAATTTTGAAAATAACCCTATTTTGAGCCCCCTTTTTTTTTTTATTGCAGATTTATTTAGAATAAACTCACTTATTTTTAAATTGTTTCCTAGCTGGGATGAGCTGGAGGAGTGATACATTACGTGGTGTGGTTATGCACTGGCTGGAACTGAAGAGATGATGTGATTCCTGGATTACAGACCTTGTCGCAGCTTTGAAAGAGCCCAGCCTGAGCATTGGTTTGCTCTGGCTTTCGAGAACTTATTAGCTGGGACTGAAATCAATGTAGATTTCTGGCAGTGATGAAGGGCTCTACAGTTTGAAAGGTTTCCTGTAGACTAGAAGACTGTCTAGCCTGTGGGCTTGGCTTAGATGCAGCTTTACTCCAATAAGTATTTATTGGATATAATATTTAGACCGGCTGAGGAAGGTCTGCTCCAGTTCAAAAATACCGTTTTAGCCTAGGCAAAAGGCAGAATAATACAGGAGGAGGGAAGGAGGGATTTATTATTTTTTTTTCAATCTGAGAATTGTATTAGCATCAAGTCACCCATGAATCTTTGTTAAACTAGCCTAGTTTCTATGGACCTTATTTTCCCTGTGGTTTTTCAATGCCCAACGTGTCTTCTTTTCTCCAGCCAAGGATGCTTGTGTCTGCAGCTGTGCTGTGTGCTTTTGTTCCAAGCCCTCATACAAGGAATGAAGTGGGGTCTGATGTCCAACCAACTGCTTGCCCTCATTATAGGAGCCTGGCACCTGGGACCTCCCAGTCGTCTTCTGGGCCTGGCCTGGAACCCCAGATTTGGTGGATATGAGAATACTGTGTTGAGTGGGTTTGAGGACAGCTTTAAAAATACAGAGGCCTCTCTCTTGGTGAGGTGACTGGCACAGGGACAAGCCAGGACCCCTGGTGAGATCAGGAAAATGCATCAGGCAGGAAGACAACACTGTCTGAGCTGGAAGGGTTAACAGCAGATTGCTGCTTCTCCCCCTTTGCCTTTACTGTTATCATGATTTATATATTTGAAAGTAGGGATGATTAATAATCCACAAACCTTCAGCCTGGGAAGAGGGCTAAGGCACTTAGCATACCAGAGCGTACTATGATGCAAACAGTAAGAAATGATTAACAAGACTAACATTTCCCCTCCTCCCCAAATAACTCAAGAGCAGCATCAATGGTCCCTTGCACTTCACGACTCCCAGCACTTGGGTGAGGGCAACCAAACGGCTTCTGTATCAAAAGGCCGTAGCTAAAAGTCTGAGCACTGCAGGTACTATGGTGATGAGTCTGGCACAATTGCCTGGAAAGATAAATATAGTTAGCATGCTCTTCCTGGAGCTGGATATAAATGTCTCCATTCCATATGTGCACCGTTACCATCAAGATAAGGAAAAACTGGCCTATAAAGTCCTTATTGACCTAAGAAGTCAATTAAAGTACAGAAAGAGTCGCTGAGTACAGCGGTGGAATTCATCTGCTGTTTATCAGTTTGGACCTCAATGCTTTCCCTGCTCAGCACTGGGATAAGTGCAGAGGGAGGACAATGTAGCCACAGAAGAGAGAAACAAAACCAGGAAAGTAAATTGGCGGGAATTTGTCTCTGGGGGAATGGCACACTGAAT
>NW_009647731.1:9305243-9336826 GCF_000708025.1 Charadrius vociferus | reverse complement strand
CGAGCTTCATGGGTTCCCAGTCTCTCCTCAGTTCATAAAGACCGATCACTACCAGCTTTGTTCTGTGGTCTCTGGTGGAAAAGAAAGGATTTACTTAATTCAGAGAATACTTTGGAGGTCAGAAAGTGTTTTTCTTTCCCCTGGGGTTTTCAATGCCAGCAGAGGGGGCAGATTTGGTTTCTTAAACAAAGAGCCAACCTAACAAGGTCCTGTCTCTGTGCTGATATGAAAGGGATGAGGGGAAGTCCTAGTAACCCAGAGAAAAATGTATGGAAGAAAATCAAATGAAGAGGTGGGCAGCTCAGCCATTCCTTTTTCATGTGATGGAATTAAACATGAGAAGATAATTTGCATCACCCTTACATGAGAAAAGAATAACGTTACTTTTTTTGTGCTAATCCACATCAGTAGCAAAGTGGGTAGACAGGAACAGGTAAGGGTTATCTCTGACCTACTTCTTTCATAATGGTACAAACAATCCATTTAAACAAGATACATGGCAAAGTGGGACCTCAGGGGAGATTCTGAGTCCCCTCCTTTCCCACCAGGGTCAATAGGAACCGAGTCTTCAGCATCTTGCCAGCTATCACTGCAGCGTTAATGGCGACAGCACATTCAATCCACCTGCATGTTTCCTGCACTGGAGGGCAAAGGACAGCAGTGTGCATGTGCAGTGATGCAGTTACTGCAACATCCATGTGCAGTGACGAGGTTACTGCACAGCAAGTGTGAGTGGGGCCCTAAGCAATATTCTCTTTGATTTTAATCAAATGTGCACCATACCCAAGTACAGGCAGGTTTTGATCTGGCATATTCTTTTACGATCCTTAAGAGGAAGTGGGATTTAATTTTTAGAGTGAGGCTTCCTTAGCAAAAAAAAGAAAAATTCCCATTAAGCTTTTTTTCAGTAGACACCGCAGTTTGCAGAGCTGCTCTGCTTTCTTGGCAGCAGCTCCTCCCCAAACGCTGCTCCTGCTGCGCTCCTCTGAGCCTGTGGACCAAAGTGCCCTCCAGCACACGCAGCTGTGAGCCTTAAGAAACCTGTTGGATTTGACTGAAAACATCCCCTGACACTGTTTTTAACCACAAACTGGACTTTCAGTGAGACTAAATTTTTGGAGAGAAGTCCCTACTTTGTTCTTTACTCCCCTCCCCCTCCCCCTTAAGTCAGATAACTGAGAATAACATTTTATTTAGAAATATTGACAGGATGTCTTATGGGAATTTTATTTCCCAGATGGACTGCCTGTTCCCTCATGCACCACAAACAGCTGTCTCCTCACCCTGGAGAATATTTTGTAGTGTGTGATGGGGATATAATATGACAGTGTACGTGGCTTCTGGAGAAACCTGGAATATAGGAACATTACTCCAAGGAGGTTCTATGGTAGTACTTCAGTAGCGATATACAAGTTTTCACTTTCTTTCTTTTCCACAATAAGCTTCAAGGGTTTTTCCACTGTAAAGCAGTCTGGTCTTATGTCAAATGGGCTGTACACGTATTTGCTATGGCATGCCAGCAAAGCTGAGCAGAGAAGGCGATTATCTACTGCGCAACTGTTGAGCTACACCACGGTTTTGGGAGAAGAGCCTTTACAGTGTAGGTGGAGCCAGACAGAGCTTATAAACAAGGGAGGTGTGCATCACCCCGATTTGGTTCCTTAAGATGGTTTCACAGAGCTCCCTGCTTCTGAACAATGTCCTTCCTACAGTTCTTTCAGCTGCATTTTTGCATTTTTCTGGTGCACCAGAGGAATAACATCATTTCCACATGGGGTACATGGGTTATACTACAAACACTGTTACTGAGACTAATCACAGACAGAGGTCAACAGGAAGGTTTTCTTTGGCTCCAGAATTACTTTTCACTTAGTACCGTATGATGGTCTAGTTCTTACATAAAGATGTTAATGAAAAGGCAGAACCAAGCCATGGCCAACACTGGATTAAATGTCCTTTAAGATGATGATTGACAGAGGACAGAATAACCTGCTATCTCTCAATACCCTCCTCTGGCTCTACGTAGAAAGCACAGGGAGTTGAAAGTCTTGTCAAGATAATCAGCAAAATGTAGAGCTGAAAATGTTCTGCTGGAGATTAAGAGTGTTCAAGGATAGGGCAAGGTTCTCCAAAGAGTGGCTGAATGATTTTAGGGCATGCACCTGTGTTTTCTGCAAGATGAAGGACATGGTGGCACCACTGGTCACCCTCTGCAAGATAAAGGGAACAGCACACACAAAAAAGTAAGTGGCAGCATGTCAGGGTATTGAAAAACTTCATCTTCTGAGAAATTTCATCACAGTGGACAACTGATTGCTTTTTAGAGGTTGTAAAGAGACTATGTCTGGTGCATGAAGCTCTGCTGTCTTGAAGTGAATAAGGAGAGACAAGGGAGTCTCCTGAGGTTCAACGGGAGACTTGCTTGAGAAATGCTTGTTCTTGATCCTGCTTTCTGCAGCAAAGACAGTACCAGCAGGCAAAATGTGCTGGTCCTTGAAATGAAATGTCACAGATGAGATTTTATAGCTACCTGATGAAGCACTTCAGAAAATGAGATGGTCAGAGAAAAGATTAGTGTAAAGGAGGTGCTGATGAAGAATGAGGGACCTCCAGTTGTTTAGACACATCCAGCTTGCTATAAGCCTTGGCCTTTGGCCGGGTAGAGGAAGGCCACCCAGAAGGCAGGCTGCTCAGGGTACAGCCAGACAACGTAGCTCAGTGGTGCAACAGAGACTTTCTCTACTGCATTGTAAAGTGCAGCACGATGAGGAGTCAGCACCTAGGGCTGCCAGATTACACAACTGAGGGAGGAAGTAATAGTGACAAAGCTGTAACAGAATATACAGTCTGGGGTCCCTTTACCTCTCTGCTCTTACTGTGTCCTAGATTTGTACCAAGACATCGGGAAGCTTTTGGTGGCATGGCCCATCCAAGCCCTGGTGAACCTCCTGCCTGATGCTTCTAGCGCATCATTGCTCACAGCTGCAGGCAATCTGACAGCGTGCTAGGTCCTTTTTGTCCTGCATTCTGTCCCTAAAACCAAACAGTGAAGGGTCAGTACTGCTCTTCTAGGATTGGAAGAGCTTCCCGTGGAGGAGCTTCTTACAGACTCTGATGCGTGCTTGGAAAGAGCACAGGTCTAGGGTGGGTTGGTGGCTCAGGTCAGCAGGGTAAATCTTCTGTAACCCCAGTGTTATGTGGTGCAAAAGAGAATGATGTTTGGCCAGCAAATCCATAGAAAATATTTCAGTCAGCCCTGTTTGCTTATTCCTCTCCCCTATTTCACTTCTACTTTTCCCACTCCTCTTTATTCTCCTCCGTCTCCTCTCAGACCTGACTGCTTTCATTATAAGGTTGAAGGGCAGTGCCGAGTGAGTGCATTAATCTCATACATTTTTATGAATATCAATTACCACTTGGATGCCAGAAGATTTTTCTTACTTTCAGCAGAGTCAAGCCCTAATTCTTTATACAGACACTGTCTCAGGTAAAACCTGGGGGCATTTTTCCAAAGTCAAGCCTGCCATCTCTTCTTCCTACTCCTTCCCACCATGCTGATAGCACTTTGCTATTTTCCTGTAGTATCTAGATATACAATGGTTATCAGGAAAAGCCATTCCCCTTTCTGCCCTTGAAAGGCAATATCCACATGAGCTCTTGGGCAGAATTTGGAGTGTAGAATCTCTGCTGTTCAATTACCATGGAGCTTAGCTCTTTCATGTGTGACTAGATATTGTATTTTTTTTTTTCCCCAGCAAGACTGAAGTTTAAAAGGACAGAAAAATTTCTAGTACTTGAGCTGGAGGAAAACGTCTGGTGTTGAAATGAGTGGAGTTTATGGACTACTGGGAAATAAAACTGTTTCTGAAGGAACAATGTTTCTCTTATTTTGTAGTCTCTGTTGCACTCTTGGTTAGCAGATTCAGATCATCATGACAACAAAAAGGTTAAAAGCATATAGCAAACTTTACATCTGTTCCTTTCTATACATGAAGCCATCTTTAGCTTTCATAGAATCTATTTTACTCACGGTAAAATAAGCTCTGACTGCATGGCAGAAGAAGTAAGGCCAGAGAGAGCTGGCAATAAATCTAAAGTATTCTTTATTTGAATTGCAAAAATGCCAGTGAACTTTACTTACGGGTTAGCATTCCACTTTGCTGGCTGCTCTGCAGAAATCAAGCAAAAAGGCAAATCTACCCAAAAGGGATTTCTATTTAATCCAGTGGTTCCCACCCTTAGTTTGCTCAGGTACCACTGCTGTAGGAGGACTCATAACCAAAGGCAGCAGCTCTCTGTGCCACCTCCAGCACTGCATCTGGGTCTCCTGGGAGGAGACCAAGGGCTCAAGTCTTCCCTGGCAAGCAGACAGCAAACCTGTGGTGCTGACGCGTTCCCCGCTGTGGGAGCTTGCGTGGTCCTTGCTGGTGAGACCCCGCTCTAAGGGCTTGATACCAATGGCGATGACAGCTGTATCTCCCAGAAACAGCGATCTTACCCTTTTGCAGTGTCTTTCAGATACACTCCTAAAATGGCTGAGAGCTGGAGAGCGTCTATTATGTGCACACGGGTGAGGCAACTGAAAAAAAGGGGAAACATATGATCTAAGATACATCTATTAATTTTGGGTCAAGATGTGCCAGCCTACTATGAAGTTTTATAGCTATAGATAGTAACAGGAGCAGTGACCTTTAATTATAGCGAGATAATGGGCGCTGCTCTAATACAGAAACAGCTAAAAATAAAAGCCAGTATAAAAATACGAAGTATCTCAGAATGTGATCACATTTTCCACTAATGGAAAACATAGCTCAACTCTGCATTACTGAAAAATGTTTTCTTTTACAGATACTAATGTCAGATTTAGATGCTGAGTTGGTATGGTTTAATTCAAGGTAACATATGAGACTGGTAAACTTAGAGTAACCAGAAAACTGTGGATATTCCCACTTTGGTTTAAGCTGGAATTATTAAATTTTGGTGGTTTGATTTGATTTGGTTCAAATTTGAAGTAAATGAAAGCCCACAGTGTAAAATTAAATTTACTATCTGTAAATTAAAACAAGAGAGATTCTTTGATGCATTTCCTTTAGCAAGTAATCTGGTGCTAAAGATGTGGAGGGTGAAGTGGTGCTGAGGCCCTGATGTCCATACTGCGTAAGTTTCTGAGGGGTTGTTTCAGATTAATTCAGTCCTGTGGACGGAGTGCCCATTAAGAACTGGGCTGTTATTGCAGTTCATCTGGTGGTTTAATTTCATCCAAGAGGAATCCAGAGCATGTGCCCACAGACCGCTTCGTGGACATCACCCAAAGCAAAGTGGGACTGGTCAGGACAGTTGCTTTGAAAGCCCACTTCTGACCTGGACTGAGATGCAGATAGAATCATAGAATGATTTGGGTTGGAAGGAACCTTTAAAGGCCATGTAGTCCAACCCCCATGCAATGAGCAGGGACATCATCAACTAGATCAGGTTGCTCAGAGCCCAGTCCTGGCTAACCAAGTGGCCTTTAATAAGTTGGGGCATGTTTGTGTGTCAGAAGGGCCCATGAGAGCTCCTAATATCTCACTTGGACCCCATCCTGTGAAATGCCTGGTGTCGGGGCTCCCGGGTGAGCAGGCATTGCAACGCCCGGGAGCTCCCAGAGCAGCCCATTCAGTTCCTTTGCCTGAGGAGAAGCTTTTCAAAGTTTCTGATATTTCTTCTGTACGTTGAGAATACTTTGCTTTGCTTTCCAAATATTAAATTTATCAATCTGTAGCCGAAGCCGCTATTAATGCATAGAACTTAGCTTCATTCTTCTCTCAAAGAAAGTTAAACTGGCCTGCTGGAATTAAACCAGTGACCCAAGATAGGAAAGGACTGCTTACAACTCACGACATCTCAAAATAGTACAGCCTGTAAAAAGTAGTTGTGGTTCTCAACTTCGAAATGTACTTTTCACTTTTACAAAAATGTGGGCATTTTGTTATCTGTTAGAGGCAAGGCAAAATGCCCACTTTCCAGGTTTTGCTGACAAACTTTCTGCACCTATTCAGGTAAGGTGATTTGTGAACTGTCTTGAAATGCACCAACAATTGCAAACTGTGAATAGCAGCTCTATTAATATGCCAGTCAGGACTACCATTACCGTACAAATTATAGAGCAAGCTGAAAAAAGTTTGAAGAGCTGACTTCTGAGCATTGAGAAGCAATCAACCCCCACCCCTGCCCCGGCACATATCCTTCCACAATAGGATTTTCCCCATATCTGTTGACAAACTTTGGCTAATGTTTCTGCTCACTAAAAGGTTTTCTGCCAATACAGCAACATATTGCAGATAAAACCTAATGAGCTGAGTTTGACAAAAAAATGCCATGTGGCTTCCTTGCAGTGATGCCCATCTGTCGGCTTAGTGAAGCAGCAGTGTGCTGCAGCTGTACTCCTTTGCTTTTTATCAAATCAAAATATAGCTGTGCACCCCAGAGTCAGGTATGATAAACAGGCCAGCAAATTGCCTTACATGGGTATCATACAGCTCCTTATCTGCCTCACTTTTCAGAGCGGCATAACCAGATGGCTCCTAACGGTGGGTGAAATTTTCTCCGTTATGTTTTTGGCAATGAGCTAGAGGGACGTAGTCCAGAAGTCCACCACCAAAACAACAGATATTTAAATTGGACTGGGACTGAGATTACAGCCTGCAAACAGAACTTTTGAAATTGAAGCAGATTTCATTAATAGCAAAGGAAATGCCTATTTAGAGCGGGTCTGGTGGAACAAAAAGGACACAAAACAGTTAAAAAAAAAAGAGGCTTTGTGAACAGCTTCACAGAACAATGAGCAGGTTGGCCTTCCTCCAACCTCCCACCCAGCTGCTGCAAAGCAACTGGCCTTTCCACACCTCCCTGATCTATCATAGGGGCAGTGGGACTAGGGAAGACTTCCCTGGCCACTGGGTGGTGGCTGGAGGCATAATGTCCTACCGGTCCTCTCTGCAGCCAAGGGTGCAGAGGAGAATAACATTGCTGCTGTGATTGGAAGTAGGGCCATTAAGAGAGCTTGGGGATATGGAGCATCTGTCCGTGATAGAAATCCCCGTTGAGAGCAGGATGTCACAGGCTAAAGGCTTCAGTTTCTCCTGGCTCATCTTCTTCCTGGTTCATTTGTCCAACCAATTTGAAGTTTAAAATGTAAAGGAGTTTGCTCTTCCTTTAACTGGCTACCAAACAAGCATCGGTGCTTTTGTCTTATCTGTGGTTTTGGCATCAGTTCCACATTTGGGGAACAATCAAAAAGGGTCCAGATTCAGGGTAGAGGAAGTTCTTGCTTGATATATTGGGAATGGAGACTTTGTGTGTGTGCCATGCTTTTGTTGATGGGTTTTAAGTTTAGTTGGTTCTAGGTCTCAAACCTGAATGTGAAATTCCTCATTTGCTGCCAACACGTATGCAAGCCCCTTCTATTGCTGGGAACATGCAGCAGATTTGCATGAGGTTTTGCTGTCACCAAGAGAAATGTATGAAATAGAGCAGATTGAAATTGTTTAAAAATGTGACTGCTGATGAACTTTTGCAGCACATTACGCTTCTGCGAATTTAGACTTATTTGAACATTTGTGTTGTAAGCACGTGTGTGTGTGCTGGTGTCTGCTTTGTGGGCTGTCACCCGCACAGTTGTACTAACATTTCAAAGGCTGAAACCTGGAGCTTCTCAGTTGTGCGTGTTCAGGCGAAACAGAAAATAAGAATGTCATAGAAAACTGACTGAACAGAGGCAGAAACGGCAACTTTTGTCCCCAGGTCATTAAAAATTATCTGAATCTACCATCCTTCTGAAGATCAGACTATTTATGTTCATGTGGATTTGCATGTAGGTAGGAACCTCATTTTAGGCACAGATATCTGGAAAACCTGTCCTCTTTTCCCCCAATGTAAACTCCACATGCCTCAGGAAAATACGCATCTGCTGAAGATGAACAAAGCAGTATTAAATAAACTGTAGAGATGTTGAAGACTGGTACCGAGACAAAAACCAAAGATACCTAATTCTTGCGCATAAGATGTTTCATGATTGTCAGTACTGTGAATTGTGCTCATTCCTTACTGTGCGGATGAGATGGTGAAGGGTGGATCCACATCATATAGCTGAGGCAGGACAACCATACCATCAATGTCAGAATCAGGCAGCCCCAATTCATGTTCTTCCTCTTCACTGTGCTGTGGCTGCAGCCTGTGGGTATAACAAAATGAGAGTGCGCTTGTCTTGAAAAGAGTGTCAGAACTAACACAGAAAGTAATGAGTTATGTACGGTGTGGTCTATCTAAATGTAGACAAATGGAGTTTTCTTATTTCAGGAGTGATGACAACCGCCATGTTGAACTGGTTTTGCTTGAGCAAGACTGTATGGTGGCCAAAGTTTGCTGGAAAATATTCTGTGAAATACATACCCTGGGAGCTACATTTGCCCATTGTATGTGCTGTCACCTGGTTTGTGGAAACAAGCCCTCAACTTAGGTCAGAGGCAGCTCCCGGTGACCAGAGTAATTTAACCGCTATCTGAACATTGTTTCAAATTCCGTCCCATTTGTTATGTTCCTAAGGGCGCATTTTTTTAATTCTCACTTTTCACCTCCGAGCAGTAAGCTGTATGGAAATCCTCCCTAAACAGAATGAAAAGCATTGTAGAAATCCAGCCCTTTTCCAGATGCTGCAATTTGCCTAAAAGCATGTTGAACAACTTGACTTTCTTCCTGGTATTTTATTCATGACTGCAATTTCTTCCTTTTAGCCAAGCTGTAGACGAGAGGAAGAATGAACAAGATGGCTGAGTTAAATATAGCGCTGGGGTTGAAGCATAACAGACTGTCCAGGGCTCCAGTCAGAAAAGAAGAAAGAAATTACTTCAGAGAGGATTAAGCACTCTCTTGCTATAGAAGTTCTACATGATGTCAAAGAGTGGAGAGTATTGAACAGCATGCTAGGAAAAGGAAAATCCTGGGATGCTGACCCAGAAAATTAACACACTGCTCAGTGGTTAGCTGAAAATGGAAGAGGAGTTTCACAACTCTTTTTCCTGAACTAGCGACAGCTGTGACAAAGCTATATGATGGAGTTACAACTCCAGCTTCATCCTGAGTGTGGGTGTGTGTGTCTGTGAGTACACAGTCATGTCTTTGTACAACTACAGTTATGTCCTGGAGTGAGCGAGCTACAGGGTGAACACACTGTGGGCTGTACTAAAGCAAGAAATCCAGCCAGTCTCCTCCCCACCCCATAAATCTCTGCTCAAACTTCCAAGAGTAATTTTCTCATGCCAGCTCTGAACCTTCAAATATTTGAAGGCATGAGAAAATTACTCCTACAAGTATATATGAAACCCTCAAATGGAGGTAGTGTGTTTGGATGCTGTCCCTCACCCTTTGTGGAGGCAGAGCTCTGTAGACCTACTGTGGACAACCTGTGTTGCCTGAGGATCTGTATTATGATCCACGTGTGTGCCTCCAAGACCTGGCTAGCAGGTCCCTACCCGTGCTGGCAATATTGAACTTCCCAAATCCAAAGATAAGCGCTGGGCTGCACCTAGAGAAGGAGCTTCTGCCAGGGCAAAGGGAGCGACAGGCAAAGGAGGGCAGAGCTGGGTTTGAGAGGTGGCGGTTGGAGGTGTAGGGGCTGTGTTGATGCTACATCTCCATCCCCTGAGCATCCCCTCACTTGGTGCAGCAGCAGGCACGCTGCCTTCAAGACTTTGGCACAGGACATGGGACCACTGCAGCTCTGCATGAACCTGTTGTTGTGGGGGTGCTTTGCCTCCTGAAATTGTGAGGCACATAGTTTGTGTGAGTAGAAAAAGATAGGAAACAGTGACTGCATGGCTTATGCTGGGAGCCGTGCGGCTGGGAGGGAGATCGGGTGATAGGGCAGGAGGTACTCGGGATCGCTGGGTTAGCTGTGCTGGAGGAGATCTTCCACTGCCAGTGACCAACTGCGAGAAAACATTGGAAAGTTTCCAAACCCTTGCAAGTGAAGGCAGCCCTGGGTGTTGAAGAGATAAGATGGGCTCGGTCACCTTGTTTGGTCGAACAGAGTGCAGGCTCAAGCAGGAGGGGAGTGACTTCTCTCTTTTCCTACACGGTGAAAGCTTTACTTTGTTTTTAGTGTTACTATTAAATTGTGCTGTGATGGATACAAGAGAGTCCCTGTGGTGAAAATCAAGCTGTCCCCACCCCACCGTGCTGATAGGCGCTGTGTAAAGCCCTAGAATTTTTTATTGTAGAGTCATACTGGGAATTGAGTAGCTACAGAGAAGAAAAAGTTAGATCAGCAAGGGACCTGCTCACACCCCTGTCTTCCCCTCTCTCTACATGAATGTAAATGCCCCTTCTGGGAAGAGAGGAACGAAAGAAAATTGGACATTGAGAGCAATACCATTCATCTGCTATCATCTATTTATTAAACTAACCTCATAATAGTGATGATTAGCAAAATGTTTCATTGAAATACGTCCAATACATTTCTCTGTACAGAAACAACTATAGTAAAATGCTACTTATATTGAATGGATAGCAAAATCGTCATAAAACCTATTGAACAATTTAACCCACACATCCACTAGCTTCTAGAAAATCATACTGCTTCAATACCCATCTTTTGCGGAGAAAAGGGGATGTTGGACACTAGTTTAATTTCAATTTGTATGTCTCCAGATCTACATGAAAGCTGTTTGCCTGCTGACTTTCATGCCTTTTAGTAGGAATGACTTACTGGAAAAAAATGTGTTTCACATTTAGTGACCCTGAGCATTAGAAATGGGTGAAGAATTGATTTTTTGGTTTGCTGACTGAAGAATGTGTGAGGAAAATGCTTGTGGGTTGATGCCCCCCAACTTTTTTCATCTTCCCACAGAAACGTAAAATAAAAAAGCTAAAAACCATTGCATTGGCCCAAGCATTTCTTGACATAGAACAGAATATGTTGTTCTGAAAATGAGCAGTCTAGCATGCTTTTATCAGAAAAATACAGTATGTATTGAAAAACAGTACAGTATATATGAAAAAACGGAATTTGTGAACTATTTCATTTAACCAAATCTGCACTGTGTTTTGGTATAAATATTCTCTCTTGCGTGCTCACCCCCAACTAATGTAGACAATTCTGCTAGGTGCCCTGGTAGGTCAAGCACAAATTACTACCTTTTATGCGTACTGGAGTCTGAACTGGAGTTGTTTGAGATTGTGCTGAGTGCTATATCACCACCACCCTGCTGAGTTGTGGTGTTCTTCCTGTTGTTACCAGGATGTGAACACCTGCAGCTCCATCTGATCCTACTTGCTCTGTCATTCCTAAGCAGCAAATGCTCCTCCACAAGACATCTCAGCTCCTGCTTAGGGGAACGAGTAAGATCCGATCCCCAACTCTGGTGGGTCATCGGTAGAGCCAGCTCGTGGTGAAACAGGGACCAGCTGTGCAGGAGCAGTGCCTGGCTCTGCTGGGCTCACACGGCACGGGCATCCCCTTGTCCCCAGCTGGGAAGAACACTGTCGCTGCCGCCCTGTCCCTGTTCACTTCAGTCCTGAACTTCTTGTGTTGGTGCAAACCAGCAGTACCTTCAAACAAAACAAGAGACTAATGTATAGTGCAATAAAGAGACCATTAATTGCTTCTGCCTGTCTCTAGTGATTTACCTGATTTTTACAAATGAGCAGTAGTGCCAGCAACAACAAAACTTATTTGCTGGAATTTTCAGCAGCAAAAGCTTTGACAGAAATGGAAATTGCACCCGAAATACAATTTTTGCAAATTGTTTCTAAGTTTTTATTTGAGGAAAAAATGTGGAAAAGAATGTTTTCCAGCAACTAAAACCTAAGATTTTGTGATTTTAAATGAAAAAAAAAATCAACTTTTGAGTTTTTCAGTGCAACTTCAAAAATTCTCAAACTTTTTTAAATGTAGAAAGGAAAACGGTTTGACTTGTTCACAAGATTTTCTCTGAAACCAAGTTACATCTCTGTAGATATGTAAACACCCTGTGGCTGGAGCCCCTGGCTTCTCCTGGTTTTGTACTCATGGAATTCATCACAAGGCTTTTATTCGTTTTCAGATGAGATACAACTGTACATGAAGCTTTTGTGCTTGCTCTCAGATGAGCTGGAACTTTCTATAGCATTTTCTGGTCTATTTTCCAGTCCTGCATCAAGTAAATAAACTCTTCGATGTTACCAGCAGACAGTCTAATCATTCCTATAATGATTCTTTGTAAAGTTACCTCTTTGCTTGTTGCCTGTGAAGATGTTTTCCATTGCCTGAGTTCAAGATATTCTCTCTGAAAGACCATTATGTGATAAATTTTAGGAGATTTTCCATAAAAGACTTCGGAAACTTTGAATCTTGGTTATTGAAAGAGGAGGTGTTGCAAACAAGTGTCTTGAAAGCCAAGAAAGATAACCTTGAGAGCTTCACAGAAATGAAACTGCTCTATTTTAAGAGCGCACTCTCTCTCTTTTAACTGCTCTTGTGTACTGTCCATTCTGGTAAACTTGGGGGAGGGGGAGTGCTGTTAACTGGAGAGGAGGTAGAAGCATGAATAAAGAATGACCTTCTATCAGGCAGGAGCAAACCACTGAGAAGAGGAAGCCTTGTTTGTTGCAGGGCCGTGCTCTCTTATGTACCCCAGCATGTTCCTGGCTGGCTCAATCCCATGCACCACCCGGCTCCTCAACCTTGATCTTTCTCCCACGGAATCACACAACCCTAAAAGTAGCTCTTGCTTGCTAAGAGGCAAGACATGAACTCTTCATGTTCGTCTCCCCTCTGCAGAGCAGAGGAAGCATAACGTCCCACGTCTACTTACAAGGACCGTCTGGTGAGTTCTACCATGTTATTCCAATAACCGTAAATTTGCCTTCTTGGCTCTTGCCAACAATTGAGTTTCTTTTTCTCAAGTCTTCCTTCTTCCCCAAAGCCGGTTCACCAGCTGTGTTTGGTTAGCCCCATTAATACAAAACTAACATAGAAGTGGCCATTGTATGAGATTATTAATGCTGTTCCATTTGTGTGCAGCATGGAGACTCTTGTTTAATTTCAAACCCATAGGTCCAATTTTATAGTCCCTCTTTGTTTATTTATTACGCAGAAAATGGCAAGATTCAGCTGTGGGCTATTACCTACCTTTTGCCCCATCCCTTCATAATTGTTTAAAGCTGTATGATTCTTCCTGCTGCTCTGAATGTGTTCTCCTGTGTTTGCACTTCCTTTTGTTAGTGTTGGAGCATGAAGGAACACAATGAAACAGTAAACAATCTGAGGTCAAGGAGTCAGTCAATAGAATTGATAGGAGGTAAACACAAAAAATGAGTATAAACCAGCTGCAAAATGAACAGAGGCTGGAAATCGGCAGAGAGCTTCTAGGCATTAGGGGAGTATGGCCTTGAAACGCACGCCACAGACTTAATTAGTTTAAGGAGACAGCTTGATCAATTTATGTGCAGTTTTACATGGAAGAGCTATTTGAGATAGCAGGAGTGAGTCTTAGCAACCTAGAAGGTCTCTTCCAGCACTAGTGTGTCGCTCTTACGCTCAGAGGCACGAGCAGTAAATGCCTCGATGTACATTTTTCCCATACAGAGGAACTATCCAGTTTCCTGTTGGACCCACTAATTGCTAATTTTTCATTGCCTCGATGGATTAGAAACATCTACTTTCATGCTGCGGGAGAAGGGGGTCAGTGGGACAGGTGGATCTGTCCCTCTTCGTGGTTACATGTTTGGGGCAGAGGAGGTGACAGCTTGGCAGCGTGGACTGTGGAGTTGCTTGAGGTATCAAGGGATTCCTGTTCTGGTGGCATCTGCCAGAAAAGACTGGCTAGTATGGAAAAAAGTCTTTGAAGCAGGTGACCGAATGGGCAGGTTGGGTGACATCTTCTAGGTTTAGGATCTGTGTTGAACAATAGACCAGGCTGCTAATGAAAATAAGCCATTCCCTACAGGTTAGTCTTTGCAAGCAAACATCCACGCTGCAAGTGACTTGTTAACAGCACGCGGTGCCTCAGAGAGCGCAGAGCAGCTTAGTTCTCTAAAGGGAATGAAGAACAGGCTCGAGTACAGGAGATTTATCATCTAGGTTAGATGTAAAGGATCACGAGTGGAAAGGGAATAAATGCCGAGGGGTTGGTAAATTCTGTGTCGATGGTCCCCGGGCTGTCTCAGCTGCCTGAGGTGCATCAAATAAAGGCCTGACAGCACTTGCTGAGTACAACAACTCCTCTGGCTGTTGGGAGAGCCAATTCCTTGCTGTTGCTCCAAGGGTTGTGCCTCTTCCCCCCTTCTGGCATCCTTGCTTACATTCTTGTCCGTTGGCCTTCTACTGGCTGTGGCATAGGAAACTTCACTTGGTTTTGTCCCCCAGATTTGATATCTGCCTGCTCAGGGCATCGAATCAGCTTGATGGGGACATGGGGGTCCATATGAGAGCCAGCACCAGGAAAGGGGGCAGGAACATACAGACCCAAACTGGGGGGAGAGGTGGGATGGAAGAACAGGGCTACCTGGTTTTGCAGGCAGCCAGTTGGTAGATCAGCTCAGCCTGTCTCGTTGCCCTGACTGTGCCCTCAGCCTGTTTGCAATAATTGCACCTCAGGTTAATGAGGAGCATGCTGGGGAGGGAGCGGGTGTGCTGCTGGGCTGGCATGGGATGCCAGATGTCCTCAGCACTGACTAGCCGTACCTTTTGTTATGAGTGCTAAAAGCACTTTAGCTGAAGAAGAAAAAGAAACTGGTGAAGCAAGACAAAGATATAATAATCCATTGTGAAAAAAAAAACCCCTGCTCTCCCATAGAAAACATGTCGTATCACATGCTCTGGCAGAGACTTCAGGTTGGCCTAATTTAATCAAATATTCATGTTGTGGTTTTCCCTCCTCCTCCTGTGACGGCAGCTGACATCGATCACTGAAAGCCTTTGACAGAGATAATTGTCCTTGTTGAGTCTTGCTTCTATTTCAACATCCCTCTTAGCAGCATCTTTTCACACCTTTATAGATCTGCACATTTACTCCCATAACTTGATTTCAGGAGCCTTCAGCTTCTGAAGTTCTGGTGTCTCACAGTAAGGCTGTGCACGCACGTGTGGATTTGAACACAGAGCGCATCCCCACGGAGCCAGCGTGAAGCCTCCTTTGACAATTTTGATATGACATGTATTAACATGTCATGGCACCTTTTGTACAGCTGACAAGTGTGGCACTTTTTAAGAGCTAAAAAAAAGGCATCATGAAATCCTTCATCATATTATTGGTGCTCTGCTATCTTATCGGTATTGTTCTCCCTTGTTATGCAGAATCAAATTGTGTGCCTGCCGAATTTGATAAACTGCAGCACTTCACACATCTGCAACAGACTAACTTGATTACAGTAGTTTAATTCTGCTTGATATCAATCAGACCAATACACAGTAAGATTAATTATTGCTGTCACTTTGTCAGCTCTGTAATAAGAAAACATAGATTCTGAATGGCAGATGCAAATTTGTTGGGAGAGAGAAGAGGCAGTTTGGCTCCCCTCCTCCCTGGGGAGGCACAAAACCTGCAAGAGGTGAGCTGACCTGGGAAGGGATGCGCAGGCTGGAGCTGGGATTATCACCTGCTCCGTGCCGCAGATGGTTACTTGTTAGTATCTAAACTCATTCCTCTCTTCTGTCAGCATGCCAAGAGCATCTCACAATCACATTTATCCAGGCAGACTAATTTTATTTGCAGGTATGCGGTGGTGAGCGTGGAAACTTGCTGCTGACATGCATTTGTCTTAAGGAGACTGTGCTATACATTTGCGTCTCTTACAGTGTACCTCTTTATAGTGATTTCCCCTGATCCAGAGTGGGTGTAAAATGCCACCAGATCAGAACAGCAATGATTTCCACCTGCTCTGTGCTGCTATAAATGACTACGCAGGAAACTTGGACTGAAAATCTGCCTGCTGTTGCAAAGGTGACAGACATAGCTGTTATTTTTGCTTTGTTATTGTGCACCGGCACTCTAGTGCAAAAACCATTTAGAGTTGTAGATTAGCATTTAATTCTCCTCATTCTCTACCGGCATGATGTCCTTCAGCTATCTTACTGGAAGGGAGTGAGCTAGAGCACCCACAAGCTGCTCCAACCTGTGCAGGGTATGGAGGGCAGCAGTGGCAAACTCTTTACTCTTCCAGCTGAAGCTGGAATAAGGAATGGAGCAGAGCTTGGAGGAGAGAAGAAAAGTGCATGTTTTGGTGGATGGCTTTGGTAAAGTAAGCCTTCAGGTAGTACAACTGGGAAGGAGCAGGCTGTTATTTTATGACACATGGTGTGGCCTCCTAAACCATTCTTGTCTGTCTGGATTTGTGTCTTCTCATTTGCTGGGTCTTCTGCACCTGCCTGAAGTGGCTGCAAGATTCTCTTGTCATGAGTCAGGGAGGATTTCTGCTCTGCTGGTGTTTTACTCCCTAGCTGGTAGGTTGAAGAGCGTAAGCACCCAAAACCAGAAGGCCACACACTTTGCTTTTTGTTTTTTTTTTTTTTCTTGGATAGCTTTATCCCTCAATGGGATAAACCTTTTAGTCACAAATCACACCCCCATTTGTATCAATAAAGAAGTAAGAATCCTCTTTTATCCTGAAGAAACAGGGAGCAGCTGTCTTCCCTGCCCAATGACGCTGGCAAGAGAAATGATGCATCGTGCATAATTCCTGTTTCATTTCCTTAATATACAGTGCATATATCACTGCGGTGGCAGGTGGGCCATTATGGACTGCCCGAGAGCTGCCTCCAGTATATCATATTCACGAGAGGATGATATTATGAGGACTTTAATGTCATATGATGATCCCCTGGCATTGTCTGTCAGGCTCCTGTTTTGAATTGGTTTGATGTTAAAGCCGGCTGCTGATGGTTCTATCTGCCACGCCGCGTAATTCACGCTGTCCTTCTCCTCGGCGGTTACTACTTGATGTCATGCATTTAGGGAAAGTGAATGATGATAAACTACAGGAATATATTTAACCTTAACTGTTATTAAATGATTGCTCTTCTCACTGTTTCAGCTGTCAGTGGCCAAATAGATACTTGCTAATGACTTCTGCTTTTAAAGTATGTGTTGAAACTGCTGAAATTCATCCGGGGAAGTTTTTCATGCAGCCATAGCGATACCTCTATGGCAGTAAAAAAGGACAATGGTGCGAGGGGTGTGGTGGGGAATAAGCACTTGCAGATAATTTTGAAGGGCAGCAATTTGCAAAAAAACCCGCATTCCTCCCCAACAACTGTGTTACGGGCTGTGAACCCCAGAGCTTCAGGAGGGGCTTTAACCTGTGCCTGCACCCGGAGCAGGAAGGACTGTCTTCTCACAAGATCGGTGCCAGTCAGGGTAACCTGTCCAACGGGCTGAGGTCAGCACAAGCAATTCCTTTCGTTTATAAGGCTTTTCCCCCCCTTCCTGTACCTATGAAGCCGTTGAGCAGTGCCCTCAGAGCACAGGGAACGGATCGGCAACCCCTCTTTGCTGCCTCCACTCTGAAGAGGAATTGTCTGTCTCCGGGATGGGACTTGAACTGGCAGCACTGCTCTGCTTCAGGAAGCCAGGGTGTTAGGGATGCCGAAGGCATTCCTCAAATGCTTAGCCTAATTTAGACATTAGACAGGCTGTGAAGAGGTGGCATTGGTGACTCTGATACAATCTTGTTTGTCAGTGAGCCCCCGAGAAGGTTGTGCTTCCCTGGAGGCAGCTGGGGTAGGAAAGCAGGAGATGACACTTCTGCTGGTAGATGATGATCCTTTGCATTTGGGACCCTCACCACAAGGTTTCGAAGGCTCACAGCCCTCAGACACTGCCTGTGCTTTGTTCCCTCCCTCTCATCCACTCACAAAACAGCAGCTAACAAACCCCATTTGCACATCTTTTCTGTGCTTTTAGGGTTAGGTGCCAAAAATGTTCTTCTAGTAGCTTACTCAAAAAAAAGAGCATAATATTTTTTTTTTTACAAACATTTTGATTGAATTAGCCAAACCTACAACCTTGCATTGAGCTTTGCTAAGATTGATAGCAATTGTTTTTGTGATGGGGCTGCCTATCAAATGTAACCCCAGTAGAGAAACTTCTCATCTCATTTCTCCAAAGCTACAGAAGAGTCATTTTCACTTTTGATTTAGGTTGGACTTGAATAGGTGACCCATCTGAAAGGGAAGGACTTTTTCAGTTGCTTCAGTTACCCACTCTATAGCGATTTTGATCTTGCTTCCTTTGATGCGTTTCTACTGCTAATCTTTTTGTTAATGACACTTAATTCAGTGTTTTTTCTCAAATACTGAGAAGCACCTTGATACAAATCAGCCATTGTTGTATTAGGGAGATATTCAAAGCAATGCCTGATACTGCACGGCAAGCTAATGGCTTGAAACCAGAATCACTAAAAAGTGTGTCTTTCCCCCACCTTCCCTGCTCAGAAAATCACAGAAAGTGTATTCTCAGTAGTCAAGAATACAGGAAGGAGAGGAGGTATTTATCACAGCAGCTTGAGTGCTGGAAAGGGACCATTTGAAAAGGACAGAGGATAAAAAGCCATGAATCAATATTTCTATGTGCCTTCTGCTGCTGTTTATTTGAACCCATTTGTTTTGCTGACATATTTCCCATGTGGCTGGAAACGCTATTTCCTTTGATAACATCAGCAATTGATGTGTTGCATTTGCTGTACAGCTAGGCGCATCCTAGGCAAAAGGATGTCACTCTGACTCTGTAACTCTGCTTTAAAAAAAAAAAAGTGCATGCTCACTTTTATCTCCCAGCTGTACACCTCTGTGTGACGGGAACCGGGCTCTGCCGCTGGGCAATGCCGCCCTCGCAGGGACGGAACTGACAGACAGCGAACAAATTGCTGTTGATCAAGGGCATACCATTATTTTTGTTGCATGAGGGCTCTGGGATTTCGTGGGATACAAGGGCTCTTGGAATGAATGCCTCACAGTCTAGCAGGTCTGCTCCTGCTACGTTATACCAGATAGTGGTGGGGCGATGACAGGATCAGCTGAGACAACTTCTAAAAGTTTTTAAAGCTGGAAAGGACCACGGCATCATGAACCAGAATGCATCACCGATTTACTGGGTGATGATGCTTGTAACAGAGTCTGCTGCTTCCTTTGCTGGCCACAACTCTTACCTTGACTATTGAAAACATATCCCTTAAGCCTCACATATCTTTCCATTTGTTGACTACAGTGGTGTAACAACTAAACAATATTTGTCCAATATTGTTTAAATCTATACACTTAGAATGCAAAGAATTATAAAAGATAAAATATTTCACTATTTGGTGACAGTTGGAATAATGGATAATTAATTTATATAATATTATATATACATACATAAACGTAGATACCAGCTCTGGGCTGCTACTTTAACAAACCCACAAGTCCTCTGAAAACACAGAAGACAGGTTTTGTTAAGCTGCAAAGTAGAGTTTGATGTGTGTACCAGTAAGAAGAGACAATTTCTGTTTAACTGACGTCCTTTCAATACATGTTCTGAGAAGATGTCACTTCTGCGAGAAACTCCTCAACTCAGGCAGTAGTAATTTTAATGAATGACATATTGCTTTATGTAAAAAATGTATCTTGGTCTCACTCATCATTACCGGTGTATGGAAAAAGCAATTATATATTCTTTCAAGATTCAACAAGGAAAAAGCAGCTTTCCAAAGAATCACAGAACTATTTATGTTTTGGGGGGAGCAGAGAGGAGAGTGGAGTGGCAATAGAAAACATTTCCCGTATTTTGCCTGCTTTCAGTGACCTAGAAAAACGTTTTTTTAGCCTCTCCATAGTTACCAGAATATCAATTTTTCTTTTTTTGTTGTGTTTTGTTCTCAAAGCCTGGCACCCGCAGGAGGTGATTTCTGTGCTCTTTGAGCATTGGATCAGTAAATGGAGAAGAGCACATCCTTTCTTTGTAAAAATGTGCAGTCTCCTATAGTTTTTCCTATTCAGGAGCTGCTCAAAAGAACATACCTTTCAAATATAATTCTTGCTATTCAGGAGGTGGTGCTGAACAAAGCTGAGGCTGGATACTAACCTCTTAAAGGGAATTCTTCCCTTTTCAACATGAAGCTGGTTGCATTCCAGTTCAGACCGGCTGCTGCTTCTACTTTTTGAAAGATGAAGAGGATACTGACATAAAGGGGTACGAACTGCCACATGCCAATTGCCATTTCCTTGAATCTTACCGTGCACGTTCACGCAGGCGTTGTGAACCTGTGGCTTCAGAGCAGTGAGGGTGTGGAAACACATAAATAACCTGGTGGTGTAAGGTTCAACTTCAGGAGGCTTCTCCCATCATCTGGATTGTTCTTTTTATCCCGCCCAACATTGTGCAGAGCAGAGATTTGTTGCTAGATTACTCTACTCTGTTTCCAGGTAGACTCCTACAACAGATAATAAATGGCAAGAGCATTGCGGTCCCTTCCACCAGCGTTGTTTTAACTGGACCAGGCGAAATTTCATTTGGGCAATGTGAAAAGCCAGAGAGACTTCCTGGCAAGCTGCAGAGAAAGAAGAACCTGTGCAGAGCAGCCTGGGTACACTGGGGTCTTGTGACCAGCTTTTATACAAGCAAAGACACTAAGTTGATGCTGAATGGCGAGCAAAAGCCATTGTACAATCCTACTCCCGATTGCCCAGAACAGGCACCAGGCCAAAGTGCATTTGCTTTGCACTCATGCACCCAAGTTTTTCTCCTGGTTAAAGCAGAGCGTAAAGGTCAAGGTGGAGAGGGGCAAGGGCTTGTCACGCCTGAGTCTTATCTACAGGAGCCAGCACGAGGAGGGGATTTGCACCCTGACCTGGGAACGGGGAGAGGATCTGGGAACTCGTCTGAGGGAAGTGTCTCAGATTGCTCACAATAGAGGGTGACTGGAAAAATCATGGAAGGTTTCACCATTTTTTTAAGTGGAAATTTGGAATTTTTGGGTCCAAGGCAACTTCTAATTTTATAAATTTAAAAACTACCAGCCAACTTGTCTCCGGCATCCAACCCATATTTGACAGCATTTGTTCATTGTAATGTGTTGAAGGTCAATGAAGGTTTTCAAGACAGTCCACGAACACGCTGAATTATAAGCACAGGAGTAGTTCTGTGGATGTAGCATTTCTTAGCATTATCTGAAGCGTGTTCTCTTAAACCATATTTGACAGGTGAATGCAATAGAGAAAATATGGTTCCAGTGTGTATATTGAAAGCAGATGCAGTAAACCAAGTTCAGCGGCTCAGAAGGGGGCAGCTGTTGCAAAGCTTGACATAGAGGATAAATTATGAGGTGCTATTTCTGGCCTCTGGCAGAAAGAAAGGTGGGCGAAGGAAGATTGACTTGAAAACAATCACTTTAAATGATTTTGGAATTGTATGAGCTGGAGATGTGCTGCATTTACACTGATGGACGAGTCCAGAAGCTGACCTAATTCCCCTTATTTTTGTCATACGGGCTTTTCTTTACCTGTTTCACTCACAGAAGAAACATTTAAAGAGACCTCAAAGTAATTTCCTGTCTGTGAAGGTAACACACATGACAGGCTACTTGCTACCTTTTTTATTTATTTTTATTTAAGTAACAGATTACTAAGTATTTCATTTGCTTTGTCTAATTCGACCAGTTCCTCCATAGTGATTTATTTATTTGTGTTTTTTTTTTTTTTTTTTGCACAGAAATTAGCTTCCTTTATAAAGCAGCACATAAAAGCTCACCTACAATATGGTAATTCTCATTGCACCTCAACAGAGAATGCTTGAAGAAAACAATATGAAAGGTGGTTAGATTTAGCTGAGATTTCTTGCTTTAACAGTAAGTAGTCCCTGTGCTTTTCTTAATTATGCATTGCAGCAGTGAGTTTTGTAGTAAAATTTCCATATGCCTTAAGCCGCACTAATGAATACACATAAAGTGATTTGCTTGTTATTGTCCCACATCCTTTTATTCACTGTAAATAAAGTTTATTTCATTTATATTTGCTCCTCTATTGCTTTCCATTCACTTTGTTGTTTTGTAGCATCTCCATTATGATTTTGATCCTGGGTGACATTTTCAGCTGATATATATAAAAGAAAATTGCAACAATGAATTAAGCTATTTAAAAGCTTAGTCCCTCTGTTCTAGACTTCGGCATATGTCAAACTGGTAGTGTTTGCAGCGTAAAGCACGAGGAATTCTATGCTAGCTCTGCTGCTACTGTAATTCTGCCAGCAAAAGTTGCCCTAGAAAAGATTTATGCCTTAGAAATTGTTGTCTAGCAGGAGAACACAATATTATTGACCACACGAACACAAAAGAATATTTTCTTTGAATTCTGCTTTGACTTCAAGAGAGACCTTGATGAAGCCAAGTGGATAGGTCTCTGATTTAGGAATAAAATCTGTCCTGGTGAATCAGTCTTGAAGCAGGGAAGGAGCAGCTTGCAAGAAGGAGTGGCAAGAGCAGAGAAACTATTTGTCCTGAAGCATAATCTGTTAATGTTACTTATTACCACGGAACAACCACAAAACAGGATGGGATTTGATATTTTTTGCAGTCTTGGAAGATGACATTTAAAGGGTGCTAGAGTTTTAGAATCCTTTAAAAGCCTCCTCCTTCTCTTCTCATTTCCTGATAAGGTCTACCAGTGGTTGGATACAAATATTCAACAGAAGCAAAGGGGTGAATTTAAAATACTGTACATATAAAATACTTCCAGGAATGCTTTTGCGTGTTTTTATCACTTTTCTGCTGATGTGCTGTCAGGAAGTTCCATGTTTATTTTTTCTTTCATTCTGATATGAAGTCCGAATTAGTCTTAATAACACTCGTTGATGTTCTTGCTGGTTCATTGCTTCCTTTCATCATGCAATGTTTTATGTGTTGTTTGTACCTAAATTCCTCCAGTCTGCGGTCAACTTGGAACAAGCATGCTATCAACTAGAAAAAAAATCTGAAGCATAATTTTGATGGGAAAAAACTATGGATTGATTGACTCCCCTACTGTTGTAATGGAGCAGCTGGTCAGGGATCAAGAGCCCGTTGTGGTGGTGGCTGTGAAAGAGAAAGGCAATGTCTGTCCTTCAAAGCCCGAGATCTCACTGTCAGACAAGAACTAATGAATGGATAGAGACAGGGAGGGAGGCAGGAGGAAATATGAGCCACTGGTAGTCAGAGGGTTTCAGCACACCGGCAGCCTAACACTTAAGGATTTTATTGACATATTGTCAAAGGAGAATTTTAAGGATAATGAGAATAGTTTCACAGATACGGTTTCACAGATACAACAAGCTGCCTGGGAAAAAGCATGAAGGTGCCTGAGTGAGTGTTTTAACAGGTGGGAGATAAGGGCTTTTATCCTGAACGGATTGGAGGACGGAGTTGGTTTCCTGATAATTAATGAAAGACAAGAACTGGATCAGAAAGAACCTTGAAAGGGAAGCTTCTGTTTGATGCGATGGAGAAGGGGGTCCAGAAACTCAAGAGGGGTCTGAGATGGTTTAGTAACATGGTCAGTTTGATGGATAAGGGGGGAATATGACTCATTTGGTGAGGGGGAGTTAAAAAAAGGTCACTGTAACTGAGGAAAGAGGAAAGAATCTTCTCAGGAGACTCACACCTTTGGGTGGGTAAGAGAGGGCGTATACCAAAATGTTACTTGCACCGATTTCCAAGAAAGGCAGGATGTGGAACATGAAGGCCCAAGCCAGGGCTGCGCTCAGGGGGGATATGGGACTGTGCCCAAGAGAAGAGGTAAGCGAAGGAGATAAGGCAGTGAGTCTGGAGGGGAATTAAAAGCTCTCTTTGAAGTTGAGCTTATAGTTTTTGATATGTTGAGATTGTATTACTGCCAGAAAGGAAGGGAGGAGGAGAGAAAGTTAAGCCAGGGACACAAACACAACCTGGGTGGGGGAAGAGAGGTTGAAGGGAAGAAATAACTGAAGAAGTAGGAACAAAATTAGAGAGCACTGAGGAAAGAAGCCAGGCAAGACAAGATTGTGGGTGGTGAACAATGCCAAAGCTCTGGGCAGACTGAAGAGGATGAGGCTGGAGTGCTAATTGTGAAGTTTGATTAAGATAAGGCCACTTGCCATGCTGGTAAGAAGAGCAATCGTGAGGGCTACAGGCTGGCGTCTGTGTGTCTTTGGTCCTTGACTAAGAACACTTAAAAATATCTTGCATTTGTTATTTCTGTGTTTAAGCTTGTCTGTAAAACCTCTTGCATTTATGTAATTCCTTTCACCCCGAAGTATTTTACAAAGGGGATGTTAGTTTGGCCAGCTGAGATTTTGGAGCAGATCAGAGCAGGTGTTGACTTTTGAACCTGGAGAATGATGAATGGAAAGCGGCAAGTGGCACCAGGTCCCACAGAATACATGGGTGGACCTTCCTTTAAGTGCCAAATCGAAAGCAGACCAAGAAACCACATGATAGCTATGATAACCTCAAAGACACTGTTATTAAAGCCTTCCTTACTGTGGCAGCTTATTGACTCAAAAAGTTTTAATGGACCAGTACTTCCTCTCTTATAATTACGGAAAGATAGTGCCCCACTTTAAAACTTTGACATGGTGAATTCATGCACTATCTTCCAGAAGGAGGAGCTATGGATGCTATTTTTCCATTTCCTGAGAAACTGCCAAGAATGAGGAAGTTGATATCCAGTATCTAATACAAAACAAAGACTGGGCGCCAGTTCTTCTGTTGCTGCATGCTGGTGGTTCATGCCAGCCAGATAGGTGGTGCACAAATTATTTTCCAGAATGTCTTAGGTGTGAAAGCAAATGAAAGATGTGATGGAGAAAGCTTTCCTACTGTCTGATTAAACTGTCCTACAAAGGCCTATTTTTGAAACAGCAAGAGAAATGATGCCTAATGCCTAAAAGCATTGGGCAAGACAGTCATCACTAGTCGGGCTCTATGTGGTAGGGCAGCAAAGCATTACTCTGTAAGGGAGGCGCTACTTGTTCTCTTCCCCTTTATATATTGTTTTCGCTTGTGCAATGCTTCTTCTTCCCTCCCCCAGTCCCCCCAGATTTTCCCCTGAAAAATTCTCTTGTGGCTATCACAAATATGTTCTAAACCTTCCAGTAACTTGCTGCTCACTACTGGTGCAGATGTATCACACACATATAGCCGTTATTCAAGCAAACACACACTGACTTGTTTGGTTTTTTTTTTTTTTTTTCAAGTTTTCCTGCATTATTGCTCAGAAAATGTCATTCCTCTGTGTTCAGCCCCGCAGATGACTGGCTCCACCTCTAGGCGAACGATAGCTGGCTTTACAGCGTGATCTGCCCATCATTGTTTATACTGTTTCTTTTTAATTTTCATTTTAGAAAACCAAACCAGAATGTTTGGTACATTGATGGCTCTCAGTAACCAGCACAATGCTGCTGCTACACTTACTTGCGGAAAGTCTAGGTGGAATGAAAGTTTTCACTCTATTCAGCCTATTATGAAAAACTCACAAATATTTCCTAAATTTTATACCTAAATGTGTTGGTAATGTCTCTTTTAAAAAAGTTCCTTAATAGTGAGAAAATCCTATTGGCATCAGTTAATATCAAAATCCTTTTCACTTTTCTTTTTTTTTTTTAAATGACTAAAATTGTTGTGCTTTTATACCCAGTACGTCTTCGAATTTGCATTCTCAGCTAAAGAAGTGGGAAGGGGAACTTGGATTGAAGATTAAAGCGCAAAAGCTTTGGCAATTTCTCCGAAAATGTTACTTAATGTATTCTATTATTTACCCTTCTTTTACTGGAACCAAAGTTTTCATGGGCTCACGCATATTCTCTGAATACATTGTGAAAAAGAAATGAAATACTTAATGATACAACAAACAAAATCTGCTCGGAGAAGTCTAGAGTTTCCTTTTTCCTTTTAGTCAAGAAGCACTTGTTTGATAAATGGGGTGCTTTTAGAGAGCTCACAGTAGCCTGCACACCCGAGCAGAGGCGGAGGCTCGGTGGAAGATTACCAGGAGATAATGGAGCAAGTCAAATGAGAAAACATGATGAAACAGCAGAAAATTTACATGCTATTTTGCTTCTCATTTTTGCATTAATAAAATGGGGGGGGGTTGTGTTTATTGCCAAATGCTGCCCTGAAAGTGCATGTTGCTGGATGTACCCGTGCGGCTGATGACCTGCCCAGCCCCACGGTCCCAGGGGAGCGGGCTGACATCTAATGACCGGCTGTAAAAACAGCACCGGTGAAACAGCCTCTGCAGGTTTTTACTGCATTAAATGCATCGGGACCCTCCTGAAGAACGAAATCCATTCGGCAGCCAGAATGAGACCCAGTGAGACCACACTGGTGGTGGCTGAGCTGCTGAATGCGGGTGGTGCGGGGCTGGAGCCAGTCTTGGTGGGGACCCTCGGTGGAGAACCTGCTTGAGCAACACCCGGCACAAGGGCTGACAGCCACGGGTTTGAAGAAAGCTGTGTGCAAGTGGCATCATGTCCCCTGTGAGGACCATGCAGTGCCAGAGCCCCTTGCCAGGAGCGGCATAGCTGGAGCCGGACCCGTGGCAATGGCTCGGCCTGGCCAGTGGGAGTGTTGGCTTTGGTGGCATCTTGCAACAGCAAACATGAGTGATCTTCCAGCATGGTGCTAGCTGCCATGGGTAGCTCAGATGCTGCCAAAACCTTGTCTTTTGTCTAACTGCACACAGGAGGTGGTGCACACTCCAGGCAAGAGCCATGGCCACGTGCCTGCGCACATCCTGGACTTTCAGATGCTTGAAGCTTTCCCTGGTGGTAGGGAATTGTCTTCAATTGTCTTCCCATTTTGTGGTGCATAAGCACTGATAGATCACACTCCAGGTTTTTCACATGTGCTAGAGGCAGGCAGTTGGTTTTGTAAAGTGCTGAACACAGTTGCAGAGCCTCCTTTCTATTGCTCACACTGGCCCAGTGTTGTCCAGACATATCAGACTGGCTGACCAAAGGCTCAAGAAACAACCAAAATGAGGTTACTATTGAATACCAGCCAACACTTTTTGTTATTCAAATGTGAGTTCCTTTTGATACTGGCTTATGGCACAGAATAGTCTGGTCACACCCATAGTCAGAAGGATTAACCCGTATCACACACCCCAAAAATGCTTGTGGTGTAGTTATGCTAGAAGAATTGTGCTTTGTATTGGTGCTGTAAAACCAAAATCAAACCCATATGAGCAAAATGTATGTGCTGTAAAATGACAGGATACATATGCCACCCACCCTGCTAGCCTCAGGGCTCGGGTTAGGGTGTTGCTTTATGTGCCTGATGGATATAACAGAGCATCCAGTGTACGTTCAGCTGAGGCTTTGGTCCAGGGAACACGGATGCACTGGGCTGCCTCTTCTGCCTGTTCCCATGGACCAAATACTGAGTTATCATCATATCCAGGAACTGAGTGGCACAGACCTTGAAATAATCCTATTTAATAATTTATGAGGGAGAGAGTAACATGCAAGGACCTGGCAGAGAAAGGTAACAGGACGTACACAACATAGGACAGGCAAGGAGAGAATGTCAAGCTCTGCACTTAAATGGAGCTCCTGGATGAAACGGCAGCAGGTTTACAGCTGGGTGTCCTAGGTGAGGCTGGTCATCTCAATTATAGCCAATTAGTGCACAGATGATGCAGGGAATGTGACCGCTAGTGGGGAAGTTGGAAAAATTTCAGTGGATATACTACTGTAGTCATTGTGCTCTTAATGTCTTGCTGATGATGGTGTTCAGGCAGAGAAACAGGAGCTGGTTTGAAAATATATTTTTATTATAAACAGCTTCACCAGTCCTGGGTCCTGTTTTCTTTGTAAGGCTGAAGAGGAGGAACCCAGTCTTACTTGCTAAAGGACAGAAGCAGGTATGCACTTGAACCTGATGTAAAACTTGCCCATTTACCCTAAATGCAAATTATCTGGCGGAGATTTTGCATATGCACCCAGGGGTAACAGCGAGCAGACCGTGGCATGTCTCTTACGACTCTTTTGTTAGTTTCAGCAGAATATGATCTGATTTTACTATGTATTTTGTTGTGCCCTGTACGCAGGAGCGTACCTGTATGTTCCACATGGTACAGAAGAAAGGGCAAACATCCTAGGAGTGCTTGTGTTTGGTTTTGATCAGCAGCTTACATTTACTGTTTCCTGCCTATGTGGTGAACATGTGCTTCTCTTCTCCACCAAAGGCACCGTGCTGGCACCGGGCTGTATATAGTCAAGAAACACAAAGGGTGGTCTATCCATATCATAACTGGCACATTTTCATGACAACTTTACACTAACCAGCTTCCCCAAGGTGGTAGCTGCCGTTGGAAGGGGTATGCCACGGATTGCCAGACTGCAGAGGGACTATCGGTTCTCTGAGCTTGAGCGAGTCATCTCCTGGAGATTGTCAAAACGCATCTCAAAAATAAGAAGCACTCAAACCTCCCTTTTCAGTTTTTCTGCCCTCTGCCAGTATTCTGCAAGGGGCTGTCTTATTTGCCATTGAAAGAGCTACGTTTCGTGCTCCTCCTGACAGACTGCTATTTAAGGTTCTGCTTAGCATTCATATTTCCTTCTTGTCAGAATTATTTTCATTTGGTTTTAGAACCAGAGCTATAAATCTGGGAAGCATTTTACGCGCTGTGTTAGGGTTTGATTGAAATCCCATGGAAATCAATGAAAGCTTTCCTATTGACTTCAGTGGACCAGGTGCTTGGGAAATAAGGAAAAATGGTGTGTTTTAAAAGAAGAATTGTATCCATGTCATAATGTTTATTACCAGTAGCAGGAAATAAAACAAAACATATTATGCATGTCTTTTACCGACAGGCCTCACATATCATTTAACTGCTACCTACGTACACCCAGCTGTGACATGGAGTGCAGCAACAGCTGCTCTGGGGTACCTAATAATTCTGCTTAATAAACACAAATATCTGAGGAAAAAGCAAATACCCTTATCTGATTGATATAAACATTCATACAAAAGATCAACATCCAGCAGAAGCAAGTGTCACAGCCTGCTTCTCAGAGCCCAGTGGGAAAAGCTCCCCTGTAGCCTCATTTCTACAAATATTTCTTTAATGACTCACACTTTCCGTGGGTACTGTTAGGAAACCTTGATCTTCCCTTTTAATTTGTAGTAAAGCTTGCAGCTGCGACCTGTTACCAAAAGTGCTGAGCCAAACAAAAAGTCAATATTACAAAGATGTAACAAACGTTTCTGATACTTGTCCAGGTCATTAAATAGGGATTGAGGAGTCTAAAACCAAAGTGTGACATCTGCATGTTACACTGTTGGCTAAAGGACCACAGTCTACTTATGAGCTAGTTACTATAGAGACAAGTCTCAAGTCTCCAGGGGTTTTATGGAGACTTTAGGATACTCAGGTCTTGTCAGAATTGCATTTGTACGTTGTATTCTCAACTAATATTGAAATAATTATAGTTGTGGCATTGCAAAATGCAATTTTGCCAGGACACTATTTAAAGCCTGAATCAAACTTTCACATGCTGACGAGGAAAAAAGGAAACAATGCGGAGAAGTCTCTGAAGTGCATGCAAAAACAAGTGCCGCTTTAATGATGAAGTATTTGATAGTGCCTTTATCAGCATGCAGTCATGTGTTTAAATAGCATGAGCCATAGATGACTGTTGCAGCTTGTCGTTTGCCTTATGGGAGGCAAGAAAGAGCTTCTTGTTTGATCTGTAAGATGAGCTAGCTTGTTGCACAAGGCAACAGAGGAGACTCTGTAGAGAACTCCACAGTGAAGTATTTCCTAAGCTTTTTTGGACTCCTGCCACAAGGAAGTGCAGTGAGCGTAGTCACAGTGCAAGGAACATTGTGAAAGCGATTAGAAAGGAAACACACCTTTAAAGATCACAGCAAAAAAAAACCAAAAAAAAAAACCAACCCAAAAGACCCCAGCTGGTCAGTGAATTACAGAGATGGTAACAAAAATGTGTGTGTGGAAACAGAGAGTATGAAACAGAAAATAAGAAATGAAAGAACTGAAAAATGCTGGGTTTGTCTTACTTTTCCACTGCTCTTAGATGTTAACATGAGCACTTTTGAAATTACTAAGATCAAGATAAAGCTATGCTGATAAGGATAAGTTCCTGATTTCTCCTCAGGTCACAGTGTTTTTAAATACTGGCAAACAATCTGAGACTCACTCCTGAGACCAGTGGAAGCAGATGAGTAGGAGGGTACAATGGAGTTGCTCTGCAGGTTGAGAACACAAACGTGTCTTTATTGAAGCAGTGAAGATATGCAAACTTCATTTATGTTTTTGTGATTACCAGAGAATTGCAACACTTACCTAAGCTAAAAATGGTTTGCTGCTTTAGATTTCCAAGTTTAATACCTATTATAAATGACGCTACAGATATTACACATCCCACTCAGTAAATGCAAAGATGCAGAAGTGAACAAAAATGTTCTGTCCTTTTTTCCAGAGGTGGTGAAGGTGCAGATAGAAATAAATCAACAGCCAAAACAGGCATGTGCTTAGGCTGAATCTATAATCTGAGCGTGATGCTCCAAATTAGCTTTTGATCTCTTGAGACAAACTGACTTGGTGGCATCTGCCATGATAGAAAATGGAGAGGACTGTGTATTGGTTTGAGCAAACCATTGATGTTCACAGTGTGATCTTTACATCTAAGAACACCATTAGTTCAAATATATAAGAAAAAAAAGCAACAGGGACAAGTTCTTTTCATCGCTCACCTTTATCAAAGCAACTCGAGATAGACCTGTTCCACAGTGTGGTGAAATCAGTTGCATTTTCTGCTTTTATAAAATAAGACAATTTTGTCTCATACTAAAATAGAAACCAGTGTTTCTATTTGTAAAACAAATGACGTGCTTTTCACTTCTCATGAGGCATTTTGGAAAGAAGGCTAGACACCTCTGCTTTTATCTCCATTTTAGTTTTCCAAGCAAGAGCAAAACGCACACAGTGGAAACTTACTTTCAGTAAAACCCCACTATTCGTTTCCATTCTTCCACTGCAGCGTTGAAAACCAACATAAAACCCAAAGCAAGCGTACTTGAAGGCAACTAGAAAATTGTTTTTAACTGCTACATTGCTCGCTAACAAGATAAGAGGCTTTATACATTATTTGCGCATGCCTTTCCTCCGCTAACAGGAGACACTCTGTAAAACAGCAGCATTGTGTCAGCACTTTACAAAGTACGAGTCTTAAGGGCGGTATAACACCCGCAGCCACGTCTAAGTATTTTTTCTAACGGGGGTTTTGCCGCGGCAGTGTGCCCTTCTCCGCCCGGGCCCCGCTGCTTACGGAGGCTCCCCCGCTAGAGGGGGATGCAGCCACAGGGCCCGGCAGCGAGCGAAGGCCCAGGCCTCCGAGGGGGGGTAGTCCCGCGGCCCTCCCCTCAGCGGGAAAGGGAAGCCAAAGGCGGGACGTGCCGGACCCTCCCCTCGCAAGTTAACAACAATTAATTAATTAATTAATTAATTAATCTATCTCGACCCGTCACCGCAGGGCGGGCCGCCTGCCGCCTCACAGCGCCGGCAAACCCCACGCTGTCCCACAATGCCCCGCGAGCGCCCGGCCCCGCCTTCTTCCGCG